>NW_024870792.1:7657500-7762500 GCF_019054845.1 Dipodomys spectabilis
AGCTGGTTCAATCTTCATATTACTAGCTTTCCTATAGTTCCCTAATGTTTCTTTTTGGTATATATTTTTATTGTAAAAATACTGTACAGAAGGGTTACAGTTACATGACTGAGGTAATGAGTGCATTTCCTATTGAGCATTGTTACCTCCTCCTTTGATTTTTCCCATACCATCCCTTCCCTCCCACCTCCCCAACTCCCCCATCCCCAAAGTTGTAAAGTTCATTTTCAACATAGTGTTTTGTACATCTCATTGTTATAATGGGTCAACCTGTATCCTTATTTCGGCACTTTACTATTTCCTTTCCCCTCCTCAAATTAAAAAAAATGTATATACAAGGTCCAGGGCACCAGTATCAAATACAGTGACAACAGAGGTTATACCATGAGGGAAGAACATACAAAAGAAACAAAAAAAATCCCATGTTACATTATAAATACATTAAAAACAACAGCAAGAAAGAGAAAACCACTTTTGTCCCTATCTTGGGGTTCATTTCGCTTAGCATCATCTTATATGGTCATATGTACACAGCTTTTGACCTTTTCTGCTTGTCCTAGACATATATTTGTTCAACCACTTTAGAAAGCAGTATGGAGGTTCCTCAGAAGACTCCACATAGAGCTCCCCTATGACCTAGCAATCCCACTTTTGGGCATTTACCTCAATGATCACAAACAAGGCTATACTAAAGCAACCAACACAACTATGTTTATCTCAGCATTATTTACCATAGCTAAGATATGGAACCAACCCAGATGCCCATCAGTAGATGAATGGATCAAGACTATGTGGCATATATATATATGTATGTGTATATATATATATATGTATGTATATATATATATGTATATATGTATATATGTATATGTATGTATATATATATATATATATATATATATATAATGGGATTCTATGCCTCCATCAGAAAGAATGACACTACCCCATATGTTAGGAAATGGAAAGACTTGGAAAAAATTATATTAAGTGAAGTAAGCCAGGCCCAAAGAAACATAGATCCCATGGTTTCCCTTATTTGCAGTTCTGTAATGTTTCTACTACTATGCATAAGTATTGGTTTTACTACATTACTCTCAGTTTACTTATTGAAAACTGATGAGTTTCATGTTAAGAATATTTTTAAACAAATGAACATTTAACTTTAACAGAGATTTTCAGAGTTGTATGGATTACTTTGTTTGAAATATCAGGCCAATTCCCCTTATCCCTGCTCCCTCTCCTCTCCCCATCAGCCTGGGAAATAAAGTCAGACAAAAACATGAAGTGTAGCCATGAGCACAGATGTGCTTTTCAGCAGTTCTAGGCTTGAGCCTCCCATGGCCTGTTGTATTTTCACACACACTCACAGTGTGGTCCTCCACAGGGAGAAAAGGTGCCCTGCCAGCACAGCACAGATGCTCTCTGCAAACTCAGTGCAGCGGCATGTGATTGCACCGTGATGACAGTCCTGGGTCAGCAGAACGCGAGTTCTTTATGAGCATTTGTACATCTGGATCATTTTCTTGTTATACTAGGGATGTGTAATCACCAGAGAATTTTCCTCACAGAGCATAAAAACTAAATAACATAGCTCACTAATTCCCCCGTAAGCCTAGGTGGGTGTGCACTGATTTGCCTGTTTATGGGGGAAGGAAGAATAATCTCAGTAAACAGGAATACAGAAAAAAAAGGAAAGTTGAAGGAATTTCTTAACTTGAAAGAATTCTTAAACATGGTTATATAAACAGAAGAATTAGTAGAACTTTATTTGTTCAAAGATCTGATTTGATGCACTTTACTGGGATACTTTCAAAGCATTAAATGTTTTCCCTGCAAGAATTCAAAGAGGAAGTATTGCTTTGATCTTACCTTATGAGTTTCATTTATTGAGTTGCTAATTCATTCATGTAGTAAATAGTGAGTAAGGCTGTAATATATGGAGTAAAATTATTTCCTTATATATGTGAGATTGTACTAGAAGGTCTTTTGGATAGGTTCAGGTCATCAGCTGTATGAATGTGAAGTACAAAGACATTCCTTCTTCACTTATTTATCCAATGATTATCCATTGACTGACTATTCATCAAATATAAAGCTAAGGGTGAAAAATATGAAGGATACTTCAAATCTGTGTTATAAAGATCCAAATTTTACTGGTGGCAGTAGTAATATTAGTTCATTATAAAGCCAAATTAATGTAGCAATGAGAAAAAGCATATAAGCCAGTGGTTCATAATTAGTTTTAAAAGAGTATAAAGAAATACTTCAAGGATCATTTTGAAATAATCATTTCACTGGATTTGATTTTCTAAGGCATTTCTATGTGTTTCATATAATATGATTAGGTAAGAGAAATTTAGAAATGACTGAATCAAGAAACTAAACCATCGGTCTATTTCTTGCCTTTGTTTCTGTTGGGTATTTTATTTTTTGTTTTGTTTGTTAAGATTTATTTTTAATTTTTAATTAAAAAAAATTTTCTTTGGGTCCAGTCATGGGGACTGAACTCTGGGTCTGTGCACTGTCCCTCAGCTCTTCAGCTCAAGGCTAATGCTCTACCACTTGAGCCACAGCACCACTTCTGGCTTTTTTCTTTTTGCTTATGTGGTGCTGAGGAATCGAACCCAGGGCCTCAGGCATGCAAGGCAAGTGCTCTACCACTGAGCCACCTTCCCAGCCCTGTGTTTGTTAAGAATTTTAAGTCCACATAGGCTGTCATGAACACTTCATATGTCCCTCCTCCACAGTATAACCCCTGCTTTTACTGTATTTGATGTTGGTATAATTTGTGGAGGGGAAGGGGAAAAACAAGTCGTTTAAATAAGGATACAGGTGGACCTGTTGCAACAATGAGAAGTACAAGTTGTCATGTCGAAAACAAACTTTACAACTTGGGGGGGGGGAGGTTTGGTTGGGGGGGGAGGATGGGAAGGGATGGGAAGGGTAAACAAAGGAGGAGGCTACAATGCTTGATAAGAAATGTACTCACTATCTTGCCCATGTAATTGTAACCCCTCTGTACAGTATTTTCACAATAAAAAATAAAAATTAAAAAATCCTAATAATATTAGGATTCTGCCAATATCAGAAATAATAAAAAAGAAATAAAAATCATGGCTTTGTACATATGTATTTATTTACCCTGAAGCATAATATAAAGGAAATACAGTATATTTTCACTTAAATTTTTCTCTGAATTGTTTCCTTAAACCTTAAACCTTTGCAGAGTCTTAGTTTTAGTTTTCTTGTTTTAGTTGTTTCTAACTAATAATAGCAATGATACCATTTAAAATTTTTAAATTATTTGAAAATCAGTAGCACATATCATCATATCAGTAGCTAGCATTAATCTATATCCTTTTGTAAGTCATAATTCTATTATGTGTTCACATTTCCATTTTGTTTTGGTTGGTCAGAGGACTTAGACTCTGTGACTGGGCACTGTCTCTGAGCTCTTCATTAGCTTTACCATTTGAGCCCCAGTGCCACTTCCAGATTTCTGGTGATTAATTGGAGATAAGAGTCTCATGGATTATCCTGCTGAGGCTAGCTTTGAACCGTGATCCTCAGCTCTCAGCCTCCTGCGTAGCTAAGATTACAGGCGTGAGCTACATTCGGCTACATTTCCATTTTTAACAATGTTTTACTTTGCAAAGTTTTGATCTCCTAGATATTCTGACAGATGAAATATACTGTTCTTTTTTTCTTCTTCTTTAGTTTCTTGGTGAAAAGCTGTGTGTCAGCTAATTTTTTAGGAAAAAGTATATTGTTTCCTCTTCCTATAGTGACTCAATAATATCTCATCTATTTGTTCTTTTCTCCAGGGAGCTCGAGGTTTTCCTGGGGCTCCTGGTCTTCCAGGCCTGAAAGGTCACCGGGTAAGTTGAGTCCCCTGTAAGCCTCTCAAGACACTGTGGTTTACGGAGTTGGTTCTGGCAAGGGATCCCTTTGAAAGGGGTCTGTATGACCCCCTTCGTCAGCTGAAATCACAGTGATCTTCTACATTTGTTTTGAATTTCGAATCTTTAGAAAATGTTTTTTAGGGTTATAGAAAAATAATTTGAGTTCTTGCCATGTACTGGATACTGTGCTAAAGAAGACAATACACAAATGAGATAAGTTTATCCTGCTGCTTCAGCTATGTGATGTGTGACATGATTCAAGAAGTGTGTACGAGGTTGCAGAACATGCCTGGTCAACACAGACTTGGAAGGCAACAGAGTGCTTCGGCTATAACTCAGAATATTTAATATATAACTATTACATATTGTGTAAACACGTTAAATCCCTCTCTTGGTCTCTAGTTTATCTTTCTCCGAAAGCAAGGCTTATCTTCAATTACTATTCAGGGATACGTCTCCATTTTGAGTGGTTAAGCTTAAGATCAGAATATGTGTTATTGTACTAGTTACAAAATGCAGCTGTTCCTCAGCATCCACAGGAACTAGATCTAGGATCCCCTACCTCCACAGGAATCCCCAGATGTATCAGTGTTCTGGCCCCTCACATACAGTGCCACAGTATTTGTGTATAATTTATGCAAATATTGCCATATACTTATGGTTATTCTTATACTTAGGATAGTTATAGAATCCATACTGTAAGATTAGTGCTAAGTAAATCGCTGTTATACTTATTGTTTGGAGAATAGTAAATAGAAAAGTTCTGTAAATTTTTAGTACAGAAATAACCATCATCTAGAGTACATGCTATAAAAAAGTTACATTTTCTTTGAATATTTTCAATTCCCTGCTGATAGAATCCATCCATGTAGAAGTTGTGGATTCAGAAAACCAATTGCAGTTGAATTTACCTGTGGATGTAGCTCATATTTTCTAATTATATGAACCCTTTAACTATGTGTTTACTCTAAAGTCAATACAAGTGTTTATCTGAAGAATTAAATTGTTTCTGTATCAAACAATTTCTTTTCAGGGACATAAAGGTCTTGAAGGCCCCAAAGGTGAAATTGGAGCAACTGGTTCCAAGGTAAATGTGGAACATCTAAACTTGACCTCATGAAACACCTAGATTCTGTTTCATGAGCCTGCATGTTTTTCAGAAGTATCTTAAATAATTCCGGAGGAAAGGAGGGTATAAATAAATAAGTGGGAGAAAAAACTGCCCTACATTTTACTAGCCTTTCAATTCTGGGAAATTTGAAGTATCTTGTCTTCCCCAAATTGATTTATTCCTCAAAGGATAGGACTTACCAAGGGAGTGAAACTGAAGTTATAGTGGGAAACACCATGATATACATATGTGGGAAAGTGTTTTATTTTAAAATGAGCTTTTATGATATTATACTAACTTTCAGCTTTGTAGAATTTTACTTGAGCTTAATCAGACTAGGCATTTGGCTCCTTTCTTGGCTGGGTATCATAGTTTCCATTGATCTTGTTGATACTGTATTCATAGATTTATTTTAGACTTATTTCTATAGAATTTAATTATTTCAATGTGTAAATATTTATTTATTGTACTAGAGTTTGAAATCAGGGCCTTGTGCTTGCTATACAAGGGTATTACCTTTTTTTTTTTTTTATTTTTTTTATTTTATTTGAAAACATACTGTACAGAGGGGTTACAATTACATGGGCAGGAAAATGCATACATTTCTTACCAAGCATTGCAGCCTCCTCCTTTGTTTACCCTTCACCTCCCTTCCCAGCCTCCCCCCTCCCCCCCACCCAATCATACCCCCCCTCCCTCCCCCCCACCGACATTGTAAAGCTGGTTTTGACATGACATTTTGTACTTCTCATTGTTGCAACAGGTCCACCTGAATCCTTAAACGACTTGTTTGTCCCCGTCTCCTCCACATGTTATACTGACATCAAATATAGTGAAAGCGGGGGTTACACTGTGGGGGAGGGACATACAAAGCAACAAAGAAATAATATTATAAATGCGTTAGAAACACATGCATGAATGAAACAAAAACATTAAAATACATATTTGAGGGTTCGTTTTCCTAACATCACATTCTCTGACTTTTTCCGCTTGACTCATACCTATACTAGATATTGCAAATAAGGGAAACCATGGGACCTATGTTTCTTTGGGCCTGGCTTACTTCACTTAATATAACTTTTTCCAAGCCTTTCCATTTCCTAACAAATGGGGCAATGTCATTCTTTCTGATGGAGGCATAGAATTCCATTGTGTATATATACCACATCTTCTTGATCCATTCATCTACTGAGGGGCACCTAAGGGTATTACCTTTTGAGTCATGCCCTCAGTCCCTTTTATTTTCATCTGTTTTTTTTGGATAGAATCTTGTGGTTTTGCTTAGGCACTTACTTCTGATTTAAGTCCTCCTACATATTCCTCCCATTAGCTGAGACATTCATTGGGTATTATGCTCAGCTTCTTGGTTGAGATGGTGTCTCGTTAAGTTTTTCCTTTGAACTAGTCTTGAACCATGATCCACATGATTTCTACCTCACATAAGTGGTCCCTAAATTGATTTTATTTCAAGAAAAATATTGATGATAATAATAATTGGCAAAATGATTAGATCTTTCATTTGAAGAACCTTTCTACTGCCCCTAAAAAGCAATATGATGCTAATATCAATTTTAATTTCTCAAAGTGAATGTTATCTCAATTTCACTCAGGGTGAGGCTGGTCCTACTGGTCCAATGGGTGCTATGGGTCCTCTGGTAAGTTTCAATTCTTCCTTTCTTTTTGTTTTTGAAAGGTGATTTTAAGTGTCAAATCATAATCTTACACATTTATGAATCCAAACTGTCAGATAGACAAATCCAATATTTCTTTTCTGTCAATATTTTTATTAGAATAAATTATACAAAAATGTTTTATTGTGATACATATAGGCATATATTTATTTCTTTGGCTTTTATTTTCTTTGGTTTTTACATAAACAGAAAGCTGGAATGAAAATATTAAAAAGGCATAGGGAATATATGTTAGCTATGGAAATAATCTTGATTACTTACAGTGAACCAAGAGAATTGAGCCCTTAGAATAAAAGAGGGTCCTTCCTGTAATCACTGTTTTTCTTAACTATTGAATGCCATTATTTTTGCATGCACAGTAATCATACAGTAGCTTTGTACATTTGGCTTATTGTATCCAAATGAAATGAAATTAGTTATACAAGAGAGGTAGGGTAGGTATCTTCACAGATTTGCAAACCTCAAATTGCTGCTAGAGAGGTTGATGTTGGTAGCTAATTATAGCATCTCAGTCAAACCAGGCCAAGAATTCAAGTTAAATGCTTCAAGAGATGTTCTTTCTTGTCTGCCATTCACAGGGCCCGAGAGGAATGCCAGGAGAGAGGGGGAGACTTGGGCCACAAGGTGCTCCTGTAAGTATGCCTGCTTCTTTGTATGGTGCTGGAAAGTGGAGTTCACCTCCTTCAATTTTGCTGGTGACACATGCATTTTAAATGAGGATATGCCTTTAACATATGTCACCTATTTCTCAATGTAAATTTAAATTATTAGTTAGTATAGCTTGACATCCCGAGAGATATTAAGAGAATTAGTAGTATACATTAGTCCTTACCCAAGTTCAGTCATTGTCATCCTTTTAATATCTTTTTTTCCAATAGATATACTCAAGGCTCATGAAATTCTATCACATTTATAGTTACTGTTTTCCCTAAGCCTTTTGAAATGCCTGAGCCATAATATCCCTAGTCCATTACCTTATACTTCTGTTCTATTTCAGTTCATCTTTAGAGACAATATTTACCACTGCATTACCACATTGTGCAAAAGTGACTTCCTATTCCACTGATCACCAGTTGATCAGTGAGGAACCCATCTTTAAAAGATCCAATTTAAAGTCTTTGTTTTTGTGTTAGTTCTGGTACCAATGATCATTGGGTCTTTTTCCAAGACAATGGATTCAAGTCAGTTACTACTATCCACAAAATGGACTTGGGAGTACTGTTACAAATTCTACTTTTGAAAGTATGAATTAAAGAAGCAGGTAATGTGACCAAGTGGAGACACTGAAATAAATGTGTTTCTGTTGTAACAGAGTCCTCCATAAATCCCTAGGGGATTATGGAATTCTACAGATTTGCCTTGGATGGAAGTCAATCATTTGTACTCCATCATCCATCTAAGGGAGGGCAAAACTTTGGAGAAACTAGCTTTTTTAACAGAGGGTAGTTCCAGCAAGAATTTTAACTGAGGATCCTTAGCAACAAGCACTTTCAGCTGAAGAATGAATCCTTTAGTTCTGAACAGGATCTGGATAAAACCTAAAGAATTCATTACAAGTTAATTTCTGTGTGTACAGGTGCTTTTTTTGTTTGTTTATATGAGAATGTTCCTCCTTTGATTAATCTGGCAGTTAAGAAGTCTAAGATTCAAAGTCTCATCTCTGAGCTCACTTGACCACAGCTGACATATTAAAGTAAAACAGAATAATTTATATCAGCTTCGTTTTCTTAATCTTGATTTTTATTTCTTGTTACTATAAGGATAGATATGTTTATTACTGCGTCAACAGGTTTGCATAATGTCTGATTGCATTGCTGTTAGCTCAATAATTTTTTTACCAGTACTTATCATTTATTCTTGTTTCTCAACACAGAGATTATTTATATAGCCAGTAACTTATGAAAAAATATTGTCAATATAATCTTACCTTGTCAACTTGTCTTTTTTTTCTCTTCTCATTAGGGACAACGAGGTGCTCATGGTATGCCTGGAAAACCAGGACCAATGGTGAGTTATATTGTTGATTTATATATAGTTGATTTATTCCTTCATTTCTACATTTACAAAAATTTCAGAGCAACCCCTGTGTTTTAGACACTTGGAGTAAAGAACATAGTAAACAAATCTCTTCTCTTTGAAAATTGAATATGCTAATTAAAATCATTGTATTTTCCTATCACTAATTGTCATAATGTAGAATATAGATGAAGTATAGAAATATAGGGGAGAATGCCTAAACCTGTAGATGAGAAGGGTATAAAGGAAGACAGAATGAGAACATTTCAGGTTAAATATTGAAAAAGTAATATATAAAAATGGACCAGAGCATTCTTTCATCCATGGGAGGAGGATAGGTGAATAAATCATGACTTGTTGAGGGAAAGCTAGGAGGATGGAATTGGAATGGCAAACAGGAGCTAGAGAGATAGCGAAGGACCATACTTACTATGTTAATGAGATTTTCACTTTATTCTTGTAGTGATTATTGAAAGACCATAATCATAGGAATGTCATGACCAGATAGAACATCTGCTAGTAATTGTCCATTTTCATAAAAAAAACTGAATGTGAATATTATAAGGAGAAGCCTAATGGAAAAGTATAAAGATATGAACTAAAATTATTACAGTGTTAATGGAAGCAGATTGCTAAGGATGTCTAATAGCCTTATTGTATTCATTTTCTGGTTTGAGGACTTTGGTGGATGATCTAGTTTATCTAGACTTGGGAATACATAAAGAGGAAAAACCATGATTTGTTAATTTGGGGTTAAAGTATGAAGAAATCAGTTCAATTTTGTTATTGGATATATCAGTGTGGGACTCAGAGCAGAGATTTGAAGTAGCCTTGGTATTTATAGTCTATAGGCAATCAATAAAGCTATTGTAGTAGAAGTATAATATGAGATGAGAAACAAGAAGTTGTCAAGGAATGCTAATATTTCCTGCACTCTAATTTTTATTTCAGTATCAGCAACACTCCTACGTTTTGTTCCATTTATTCCCAAAGTATAAGTGACTTCTGAAATTCTAAACGTTAGTATTCATACTTTAAAAAATCTGAGCTGGGCACCAGTGTCTCACACCTATAGTCCTAGCTACTCAGGAAGCTGAGCTCTGAGGATTGCAGCTTGAAGCCCATCCAGGCAGCAAAGTCTGTGAGACTCTTAGCTCCAATAAAATACTCAGAAAAAGCCAGAGATGGTGCTTTGGTGCTGTGGCTCAGGTGGTAGAGCACTAGCTTTGAGCACAAAGATGCCAAGGGATAGTGGCCAGGGCCTAGGTTCAAGCCCTAGGGCCATAAAAAAATCTGAACATATATTAAGCGATTAGTAGTAAGTTATCAGAAAGGAAAAAAGTATAATTTGCCACATTTCTGACACATCTCTTGCTTTTTCGGTCTGTCCCTTTCTTGCAATAGTTGAATAGTTGCCTCAGTTGCATATTAACTGCTTTGGTACCAATGGTATAAATGATCTTAAGAAGCCTATGGATGATGGGACAAAGGGTGAACTAATTAAGCAGATACTCACTAGATACTATGTTGAAAATGAACTTACAATTTGTGGGGTAAAAAAGGATAAAACTGGGAGAAAACAAGCTAAAAAGTGACAAAAAGCTGACTGTTCAAAAAAGAAATGTATTCATTGCTCGACTTATGTAACTGAGACCCCTCTGTATATCACCTTTACATTAAAAAGAAGAAGAAGAAACCTATGGAGATGCAGTGGAGAATCAAAATACCTACTCTGATTCTTCAAAAACCCTTAAATCATCATGGTACCAGGAAAACGAAGTTGAATTAATGGTTTTAAATAGCCTAAAAATGTAATGATCTTTCTGTGGAATAGTTTCTATGGAATAGTTGATTCATGTATTTGTTTTCCCATATGAAATTAAAGGATTTCTTTTGTAGTACTTTGGTTTTGTAAAGAAAGATAAAATGACATCTAGAAATCATTGGTTCCTAATAAGCTAATAGTATAGGTATCCTGGCTACATTGTCCATGGAACATTTTATTTTGCTCAAATGGGAAAAGTTGAGTCAAGCTACACAAGACAAATAATGCTATCTGTATTAATAAAAACAGAATAGAGAAAGAGAGGAGAAAGAGAAGCATACACAGAGAGAAAAAGGCAGAGAGAGAGGGGAAGAGAGACAGAGAAAAGAGAGATAGAGATATAGAGAAAAGTAATTCAGGACAAAACATGCATAATGCTGAAGGATTATCAAAGAAAAATAACTTAAGATCTTTTTTCCTATATGTGGAAAATAAAATAGAATTATATTGTCATTATTTGTCATACGGATTGTTTTTCCATTATTACTCATAAAAATGAAACAAAATATAGAACAAAAATAAGTCCTATACTCTGAAAGACCTTTTATTAATTCAAAACTGATGGTTTTCAAATACAGTCCTCAAAGAAGAACCAGGGTGGCTTAGAATAGGATTCCTAAAGTCATTTCCTTTAAATCAAGCTTTTAAATCAATTATGTACACACTATGAACTATTTGTATGTCTTTCCAAATGTAGTACAGTGATAAATAACCTCTTGTCACTGCCTGAAGAAATATCTGGAAGTTTCCTAGGAATCACTTTTATAAAAATGATGCAGTAAGTTTTGTAAAAATATAGCTTTCTATAAACTTCTCACTTGATTAACAAAGAGGAAGTACTTTTCTCAGGGGGCAATTGTTTTGAATTGTGACTGAGTTAACTTTATTTGGGATAATTAGGAAACTCAATTACTATGTTCCCTTCTATTGAGTATCTTTGAACGTTACTTTATTAGATTAAATGTTGAAAGGTAATCAAAATAACATTAAATTATCTTTGTGATTTAAAGGACTAAACAGATTATCCCTATGTGTTTAAAATATAGATTGTTGCCAGAGGTTGAAAAAAATGACTTAATTAGATATGGATTAAATGCATGTCTGATTACTTTTCTGGTTTTGATTAATAGGGTCCTCTTGGGATACCTGGCTCTTCAGGCTTTCCAGGAAATCCTGGGATGAAGGTAACTCAGTGACATATATAGTGATACTTGATTGTAATGTTCTTCAACATTCATTATTAGTTGAAAAGTATGAAAGTTATACTTTCATAAAGAAACACCTTAGAGTAATAGTTCCTTTACATGTGATGATAGGGGGACAAAACATATAATCTGTTATTATAGCAAAAGTACTTTAGTCAAAGGTTCTAATACCAAAGAATTTGTGGACTCTAGAGCCAAACAAATGAAACTACTATAGGAAATAAAAGTTTTGAACCAAGTTGGAACTCTGTTCTGCGAAAGAGTGCCAGTGAATAACCAACAGCAGAATGTAGTAAACAATAGGAGGTTGAAATAAAACTGCTCTTTCACACAGTGCAGGCCATCAGAGCCTCACATTCCCTTTGCAGCCAGCAGAGTGAGTCAGGTCACTGGCTTCCCATGTGGGAATGGGTTTTCTGCTTCCATTGCATTTGTAGAGTCACTATTTGTTCTTTTTCTCAGTACATTGGGGAAAACATTCAAGGAGCACAGTAGAAAGATATTATATCAGATAAGACAATGAATTTTAAGCAACAAAGCTGGAATGCCTTTCACTCTCTGTGCCCCTTCATCCTAAAGGAGTTTCCTTGTCAGATTCAGGCTTAGGAAAATGTGTGTGTGGCTATGGCAGCCCTCTGACCCCTCTGAGCTTTGTCTTCTCAGGGAATTCTGTGTAAGTAAAATCATCTATGCTAATCTGTAGCAGAGTACATAATGCAGTGGGTATCCTCACGATATACTCTCTTTTTATTACTTGTGCTATTCAAATTGAGTTTGGACCTGGAAATGTAAAGAAACTGACATTTCTAATACTCTTTGAAACATGAGAACCATTCACCCAGATTATCATACACGCTCTTGAATGCTGTCTGTAAACTCTGTACCACAAGAAAGGGGTTACTATAAAATGATATCCTAGTTTTCAATCCCTTCATGGAGAATCCTTTTCCTTCCCTCTCTGATCTGTTCCCTGAAGTCCAAGTCCCCACCTCATTCTTCTTCTATTTCTCTTTTTCTTCCTCCTCTTCCTGTGTGTCTTATTCTATTTCATTCCATTCTTCTTTTCTCCCTCTCCTCTTTCCTTCCTTTATCTGTGGTGCTTCAGATTGCACCTGGTGCCTCCCGCATGCTAAGCATGCAGAGTTCTATGTCTAGCCCTACACTACAGATCTTAATAACACCACTTCTTTCCCCAATCACTAAATATATCGTGATACAAATATGCATAATTCTTTCATTTTTCCTATGACAATCTCCACAAATAGCTTTGAGAGGAAAAGAAGAAAACAATAAATACTTAATAAGCTTAGTCTTATTAGTTAACAGAAAGGAGTTTGTGCTCTTACTTAGAGTTTAAAACGACTAAGTTTCTTGGCAACCACTGCTTATACAATCATTGATTGTGGATTCTACTTTATACTACTAGATCATTGTAAGATTGGTTCTTAGCTACTAAATGTTCTTTAGTAAAACTCAAACAGGTAGCAGAATTACCTCTCCCAGAAACTATTTTTCTGTTTACCTCCTTACCCCCTCCCCTAGCCCAGCCACCATAAAATTCCTGGGTGATTGTTTTTATCTATAATTCTGTTGTTCCTATAAAGTTCTGCTGTAGATGTAGTTCAAGTGGGAGAGACCCTGTCTAGCAAACTGGGTTCAATCTCCAATACAACCAGAACAAAAACAAAAAAACAACAAACCCAAAGTCCTTCACTATGGGAGAAATCAGGTCTTTACTATAACACTCATATGTTTCTTAATCTTTCCTTTGCCTCCATTAGGGAGAAGCGGGTCCCACTGGGGCAAGAGGTCCTGAAGGTCCCCAGGGACAGAGAGGTGAAACAGGGCCTCCAGGACCAGCAGGCTCTCAAGGCCTTCCTGTAAGTTTCTCAGATTTCTAAGAATTTAGCCCAGAAAGGGAGACATTAGCTTATAACATCTGACAAATGCAATTTATTTTCCTATGTTTGTTTGAATTCTGAATGAGTGGTTAAAACTCACAAGAAAAAAATGTCCCATGTTTCCTTCATGTTTTATCTATTTTATAGAAAAGGCAACTAGTCACAAAAGTATTATGATATAACAATGGATATTTCTTTTTTTTTAAACTATTCTTATTCCTGCTCTTGTGAGAGAAAGAAACGCAGGAATACAGCCCCACATCACCACAGCTTCCCACATACCCCCCACGTGGTACCGGATAGAAGTTCAGACTTCAATACTTTTTTATTTACTTTTTAGGGTACAATGGGAACTGATGGTACCCCAGGTGCCAAAGGCCCCACGGTAAGTAACTGTCTTTATGCCACATGAGGTTCAGAGGGAAACAATCGTTTGGATATTGGCTGTAGCTTACTATCTACATATCTTATCGTTATGTCACTTGCTTTCCATCAGGGCTCCGCAGGGACCTCTGGTCCTCCTGGCTTGTCAGGGCCTCCCGGATCCCCTGGCCCTCAGGGCAGCACTGGACCTCAGGGAATTCGAGGGCAGCCGGTAATGTCTTTTACAAAGAACTATTCTTCTTCTTCTTCTTTTTTAATTGTGAAAATACCGTACAGAGGGGTTACAATTACATGGGCAAGGTAACGAGTGCATTTCTTATCAAGCATTGTTACCTCCTCCTTCGTTTCCCCTTCCCATCCCCCCCCCCCCCCCCCCCCCCCGCGCCAAAGTTGTAAAGTTCGTTTTCGACATAGCGTCTTGTACATCTCATTGTTGCAATGGGTCCACCTGTATCCCTATTTAAACAATTTGTTTTTTCCCTTCCTCTCCACAAATTATACCAACATCAAATACAGTGAAAACAGGGGTTATACTGTGGGGGAGGGATACACAAAGCAACAAAGAAATACCTTATAAATATGTTAGAAACAATAGCAAGAAAGAAAAAAATTTGAGTCCTTATCTTGGGGTTCATTTCGCCTAACATCAACTTATAGAACTATTATTCTTTAGTAGAACCCAACTAAGAGTACCCAGAGAAATATCATGTAAAGCGATACAATGAATGCATCGTAGATAATGTAACTTAACCTAATGAGGGAACTGGTTGAAAGAATTGTAAAGTGAATGTTAAATGTTAATGTGTAATTTAGATGGTTAAACTCTAAGTTGGATATTATTACAATGTATTACACATTAATGTTTTCACATTAAATAATATGATCATAACATATTTAGAAGTTGTGCTTATGTAACTTTGTCTGATATCAGTAAAGATATTTCCTTTCCACTACTACTTTGAACAGATATTTTGGATTGTGTTTCAAGTATTTTCGATCATACTGATAAATGCTTTTAAGGAATATGCCATATAATGAATGCTAGGTAATCTATGTCATTGACCTAATTTTGGCTGTCAGATTCAAATAACTGAGTAATTCTAATTATTATTGCATGCATGAAAAAACAAAATGCTTAAAAAAATTGTCTCCCTTGAAGACCACTATAAAATAAACTGTTGCCAAATCACACCATATTTTATAAAAATTCACACATCCTTTATATTTGCAAAGCATATAATGATTTCATTGTACTAATAATTTAGAGAAAATTCAATTGCTGAAAAATTAAGGTTTATATTAATTACCTAGAGCTAATTGAACTGCCCCTAGTTCTTTTTGTTTTTGCTTTTAGGTTTTGGCATCTGTTTTTTTCCATATGTATATTTTTTATTGTAAAAATACTGTACACAGGGGTTACAGTTACATGAGTAGGGTAATGAGTACATTTCCTATCAAGGATTGTTATCTCCTCCTTTGACTTTCTCCTACCATTCCTTCCCTCCCCATCTCTCCAACTCCTCCCGCGCCCCCCACCCCCAAGTTGTAAAGTTCATTTTCAACATAGTGTTTTGTACATCTCATTGTTACAATGGACCAACCTGTATCCTTATTTAAGCATTTTTTTTATATCCCTTTCCCTCCCCAAATTATAAAAGTGCATATAAAAGATGCAGGACACCAGAATCAGATACAGTGAAAACAGGGGTTATACCATGAAGGAAAAACATACAAAAGAAACAAGAGAATAGCATAGTGCATTGTAAGTATATTAAAAACAATAGCAAGAAGGAAAAAAAAACACTTGTCTTGAGGTTCATTTCGCTTAACATCATCTTATATGGTCATATGTACATAGATTTTGACCTTAGACATGTATTAGTTATTGCAAATAAGGGAAACCATGGGACCCATGTTTCTTTGGGTTTGGTTTACTTTACTTAATGTTTTTTCCAAGTCTTTCTATTTCCTAACAAATGCCCTGAGTTCTTATAACTGTTAATTTCTTATTTTAGGGTGATCCAGGAGTTCCAGGGTTCAAAGGAGAAGCTGGACCCAAAGGAGAACCAGTAAGCATTTGTTGCTTTAATGATAAGATAATCAATATTGTTTAGAAGCATACAACTCAGTATTCTCTCAGGTTTAAAATAAATAGAATTCATAATAGCTTGGGATGAAATAGTTTATTTAATACACTTTAAACGTTGTTAACAAGTTTATTACATGAGTCTTCCAACTACATCTCATTTGTCAAATAGTTCTTTCCTGGTAACTGTGTTTCTGTTTTAATAGGGGCCACATGGTATTCAGGGCCCAATAGGCCCACCAGGTGAAGAAGGCAAAAGAGGTCCTCGAGGTGATCCAGGAACAGTTGGTCCTCCAGGCCCAATGGGAGAAAGGGTAAACTTGAACAATACAACACATCCTTATAGTTGTGGGAGAATTGCAGGAATAAATTTTGAGTAATAAAGAAAATTAAAGCAGTTAAGAGAAATGACACAGGTGCCTTGAATGGTTTTTCGGCAGCTAAACTGTCTACTCGCGATTTGTTCAGCTACTATTGGTCCAATGCCTGCCAGTTTGCAAGTTAGGATACGTTCATGAAGCCTGTGGTAGAGATTAGTAATGAGTTTATTTCGATAGAGACATACAGCAAATCAACAGATGAATAAAACAACAATAATAATAGGTGCTCTATACCTTTGATAAAAATGGGATGACATCATGTAGAGTAGTTTCAGTTGTAAGACAGTAAAATGATGTTATATTGTTAGATAGTTAAGAAATAGAGTTCTCCTTGAAGACAGTATTTTGGCTGAAACATGAACAAGATGAACCTGAAAAGGAACTTGGAGGAAACATTTTTAGCAGAGAAAATTGGTAACTGCTGAGCTGTGAGGGGGTTGGGGGAGGAAGAGCAGGATTTGACACTTTTGAA
The DNA here is from genome assembly GCF_019054845.1 of Dipodomys spectabilis. Classification (NCBI taxonomy): domain Eukaryota; kingdom Metazoa; phylum Chordata; class Mammalia; order Rodentia; family Heteromyidae; genus Dipodomys; species Dipodomys spectabilis. The sequence continues at coordinate 7,674,474 of NW_024870792.1, forward strand.
AATTAAATGAGTTTGCTGTGACTAGCATGTAAGGAAACAAGTCTGAAAACAACAATAATTTCACATTTGTACAGATTTTCAGAGAAATCAATGGCTTCTAATACAAGACAATACTAATGTATGTTGTTAACACCTATAGGTAGTGATTTGGACTCACAATTCGTATTAGTTTTCCTTTGTGTTTAATTTTACAATGAATTATGAGGAATATTTCTTTATTTCAACCATGCGCCAGTGTCTCATGCCTGTAACCCTAGCTACTTGAAAGGTTGAGTTCCAGAAGATATTAATTCAAAGCCAGTCTGGAAAGAAAAATCTGGGAGACTCATCTCCAAAAAGTCAAGCAAAAAGCAGGGCTAGCAGGAAAGTGATAGAGCACTAGTTGAGCAAGGTTCTCAAGTTAAAAAAAACACAAACATTTAGTACTAACATATTCCTCAAAATTTGAATTTTTTCTATCAGATTCTTTTTCCTCATACTTATCTGTTGTGTTGGTTTCATTACTGCTAAAACTTAAGAGCTAAAAGTAAAAAACAACACATTAATTACAAAGCTCTCAGCAATAATTAAGAATCCCATCTTGATACTTTGTAGGGTGCTCCTGGCAATCGTGGTTTTCCAGGTTCTGATGGCTTACCTGGACCAAAGGTGAGATTACTACACTCTTGCTGATACTAGTGTTCCACAAGTTTCCATCTTTCAGTGTGGATGACATGGAACTGAACCACTTGAGCCTAGTTCTATAAAGACTTTGGATGCAGAGATCAGGCCTATTTACATGTCTTTGGTAATTTTTTTCCCCATGAAGAGTTCTAGGGACAAAAGATGATGGTCAGAAGAAAATGGGATCTTGTTTTCATACTTTCTATAGAAATTCCCGAGAAGAAAATATCCTTTAGTTAAAATTTTAGACCCTTTCAAAGTTCTGATTTTTAAGGAAAACTCTCAATTATTTGAATGAAGCTTTAATTCCAGCTTTCATTACTTAGTGAGGGAAAAAATGGTGTTATAAAGAATGCAAGCTATAACCAAATGTTCAGTGAGAAATTATTTATATTTTAGTGTATATTTTAATCTCTACTTGCTTTTGTTTCCTGTATCCCTTTTATCCTAACTTGTCCACTTTGATTTGGAATAGGGTGCTCAAGGAGAACGGGGTCCTGTGGGTTCTTCAGGACCCAAAGGAGGACAGGGAGACCCAGGGCGTCCGGGTGAACCTGGACTTCCCGGTGCTCGGGTGAGTACACTGCTATTACCCGGCACATCACCGGCACCCCAGAAGAAATCCTCCTGAGCATTGAAATTTGTAGTTTTCTGGTCTTATAAAAAATAGTTTGTTTTTACTACATGGAACATTTGTTTTCATGTTTTCTAATATATTTTTAGATATTGGTTTGTTAGTTGAGTTATGTATACAAAGCACAGTTAATTTCTCTTCTCAAAGAAATATATGTCAATAGCTTTACCACTTGACAGCAGGAAAAATTGTTTTGAATTTTTACATTTATTGTTGAAAAATCAGTTTGATCTTTGACACAGAATTCTTGATAAGTTTCCTGAATAGTTTCATTTAACAAAATTGCATTTGAAAGTTACTTGCACTACAAAAGGGACTTTCTATTTAGTTGTCAACAATACAACATTACATTTCCTGGTTAGAGTCTATACATCCATTCATTCAACAACAAATTGACAATTGCTTTTCATTTTCAGGGTCTGACAGGAAATCCTGGTGTGCAAGGTCCTGAAGGAAAACTTGGACCATTGGTAAATGACTTAAATAAAAGCCTATAACCTTTGGCCTTTTGAACAGACATAAATTTAAATTTATTTGATCATGAAGATGTTGGTCATGTTTACATATTTTAAGTTTATATATTTAAGTCCTCACTAGAAACAAATTCTTAGAATCTATGTATTTTTAGTTAAAAATATATAGATAAAATTTGAAGTGAATGCTTAAGGTTGAAATTTCTCCAGTGGAAAAGTTGAAATGATATATTTCAACACTGGAAAAATTATTCTACTAGTAATAGTCTTATTTCCTGGCATCTTTCCAATTTTGCATGTTGAAGAGACTAGTAGGTATGAATGCTGACAGCTTGTGTATTCTGAGACCTTCCCTTATAATAGAATGTGTAAACTAGGAATCCTAAACATTCATTACCACAAAGCAGAGTACATGAAAGAAGGAAAATAACTCCTGTGAGTATGAGGATGTTAAGCAATGTGAAGATGAGACTTTGGTGTACCATATCCTCTATTCTAAATACTCTCAGTACTTCAGCAATTCTCTAATAAGCAAAAGACATTCAACACTTCTGATTCATTGAGATAAAACCATGGAATAATTTCAAATTTATATGAGTGAAATAAGCCAGTCTCATGAAGGCAAATGTGTGTTTTCTCTCATTTGTTCAATCTGGGGCTGGAAAACATAAGGAATAAGGTCATGAAAGCAAAAGGGAGGTTGCATAAGTAGAAGTAGAAGGGAAAAGGAAAATTAGGAAAGGAATAGGAAAGAATAGTAGAGTGGGTAAATATGATCAAAATTCATTATATGCATGAATAGAATCTCATAATGAAAACTTTTATTTTGTGTGGTGACTATATACTAGTAAAAAGAAATTGCACATGTATATAGTAGACAAACATATATATTTATAGTAAGTAAATACAAGTGACAGTGTGTGCAAGGTGAATCTATAGAGAATTTTATATATGTCACTTATATGCTTTCTATTAATGCTGTAGGGTGCTTCAGGGGAAGATGGCCGACCAGGGCCTCCAGGCTCCATAGGAATCAGAGGACAGCCTGGGAGTATGGGTCTTCCTGGACCCAAAGGTAGCAGTGTGAGTATGATGTAGAATGTTAACCATCTCATTAGAATCCTCATTTGGAGATCAAGATATATTTTTAGCAAGTTCAATGAACTGATTGAATATAATTTTGAATATTTTCAATTTGTTAATTAGGGTGACCCTGGAAAGCCTGGAGAAGCAGGAAATGCTGGTGTTCCTGGGCAGAGGGTAACTTTCTATGTTCATTTAAAGAATAACAAATGCAGAAATCTACACAAATTCTCTCCACCTCATGTCACAGATTATCCCTGTGTGTTACTAGGGTGCTCCTGGCAAAGATGGTGAAGTTGGCCCTTCCGGTCCTGTGGGTCCCCCGGTATGTGATCTCTTAAATGGCAATGTGTATATGTCTAATCTCTATAATGGTTTTTATTCAAAATATTACTCATGAATAAGTACTGAGGGAAAAGAATGAGAATGAATTTGATGATGATTTTTAATTATAGCTTATATTCTGCTATCATCTGTTTTTCTAGATAAAATTATAGGTGTCACATAAAACTATTTTTTAAAACTCTAATGTCAAAAAGGTACTTCATCATATGTCATAGTTGAAGAATATACCAAGGAAAATATGTTTTGCTAATAATATTTTATAATGTATTTTATTTAAAATATTTAAACATGGGATTATACTTAGACCCTTCCAATAACATAGCCTATGAAAGTTATTTAAACTGGCTGGTTTTGAAAGCATAACATGCTATGAGGTTAGGTTTTCATTTTAGGATTTTAAAATGTCAGAAATATTTTGGCATATTTATTTGTTTTTGGGTGGAGCAGTGTAAATATCTTTCTAAAATATTTCTTTGTTTTCTTTGGTCATCCTAGCTTTGAAATCATGATTAATAATTCTTAGAATAAATAATGGAAATATTACTCTTTAATATATATAATATATATATATATATATATATATATAACAACAAAGGCTTTTCCAATTCTACTTTCTCCATATTTACAATTGGCATATGACATTTTAGATTTACATAAAAAGTAAATATGTACCATCAGACTCTCCCTGGTTTTAGAGGATATATTTTTAACAGCAGGGACTTGATAACATTGGATGATTCTTGTTAATTATTTATTATCTAGTGAACTTAGGAAGCATGACTGAGGGGTAAAGAAGAGATCCATAACACTTCTATATTCACAGACACAAAAAGCATGTGTAACTATCTGACACTGTTTATGGTTTCTGTTACTTCCTGACTTAGGGTCTTGCAGGAGAAAGAGGAGAGCAGGGCCCTCCAGGCCCCACTGGCTTTCAGGTAACTCTGATTTCTATTTTTTTTCTTGAATTAAATGGGTTTTGAATACCTTTTATAATACAAAAAAGTAATATCAAGTGATGTGAAATTTCTCAACTCTTCAAATCACTCACACTTCAGAATAGACAACTAGATAAAGATTAAACTTTGTTGTGCAAATATGACAAATTGACTTTCTTTGGAAACTGAGTAAGCCCAAATTATTAAATTGAAAGTAATAGAATGTCCATATATCTGAACCATTTTGCTGTTATTATAAGCTATCTCTAGTTTTATTGGCATAATCACCAAAATTTTTGACAAATTAACATTATTTGCTACATATTCTGTACTTACTAATTATTTAACAGCATTAGTAGTCGTAATTTGTGAAAAAAAATTTCAGAACTGACTTCCAGTGATATTTCAGTAGGCTCAGATAACTGTTTCTTAGATCTGTAGAACATTACAAACAGAAGTATCCTAATGCTATAGTTTTTTTTTTTTTTTTTTTTGGCAAATTGCGTGTAAATTAAATGAAAATCTCACCCTATCAATAGACTAGCTCTGTCTTTTTGTAAGTGTATTTTATTTCTTAATGTGTATAGAGAGTATTCTTTTTAAAGCTTTACATGTCCACTTGCTTGAAGTGAAGTCTGTATAAATTATAAAAGGTGAACTTTTGACATTGGTAATCTGTGAATCTTTCATAGCATCAAAATTTTGTTTTCTTACTTTTAGGGTCTCCCTGGACCCCCAGGGCCTCCTGGTGAAGGGGGGAAGCCAGGCGACCAGGTATAATTTTAAATAATCATCATCGTAGTAATAATGTTAGAATGCTAATACGAAAACAGTAGATGGTTGGAACAACATATGGGTGTTTGAAGTGAAGCTCTGTTTTCTTTATGTGTTGTATCTCTTCCTATGTTCTGTGTTGTATTATTATTTGAGCTTTATAGACTAGGAAAACGAGGCACATAGATGTTAGATAACTTTCCCAAAGTCATACAGTTGATATGATTGGAACAGAAGTTGTCTTTTCTCATATGTATTGCATCATAATTACAGTTGTACTAGCTGTCATTACAGTTAGGAAAATATATAACTGCTCATTTCTACAATTTTATTGGCACATAAATTTATTTTCTCTGAATAATTCACTTGTTTGTTACTATTTATCAAGCCTATTCCATGGATTTGGCTTACTAAATACCGGTCTTTTCTACCTGATCAAATTGAATAAGGACCTTGTCCTAAATTACAAAACAGTAAGAGAATATAGGGAAGACAGATACAATAGCAACATGTTTTAAAGACAATAGTAAATGAGGTTCTATCTATGTGGAAACATGGAAGATTTATTTAAATCAGAATTGAGAGTTTAGAGAAATGTGAATTATGAATGATGGGAAATCTGAAAGTGATAGTGCTCTAGGAAATGAGACTAGTAAGTATAAAAGTTTGCTGACCGATTTCCATCAATAAAACTTGTCAGTAAATCAAGAGTGCGTAATCCTGAAAAGGGTAGATTTGACACTGGAGTTGTGAATCAGGGATCAGATTGAAAGTTTCCATTTGTTCTTCATTGTTAGAGTAATGGAAAAGTGATGAAAGGGGTATTAATTGGGAGTAACACCATCAGATTTGGATTTTAGGATATCCGTGAAATTGTCAGGCCAAGCCATATCAGAAGGTTGTAAGATTCTTATCTCCAATTAGCCACCATAAACCAGAAGTAGAGCTGTGGTTCAAAATTACAGTAGAGTGTTGTCCTTGAGCAAAAAAGTTCAGGAACAGCACCCAGGCCCTGAGTTCAAGCCCCACAATCGACCCCCTCCCCCCCAAAAGTTTTAGTTTAGACTTCGCTGACTATATTAGTTTAAATTCACAATTCCTAGGAGAGCTGTTTCTTTGTATACATTATATGCTTGAGAAATGTTTACTAAATTAAGTATAATTGACTCGATTCTATTTTGAATGACAAGCTGATGTTTGACTTTTCTATTCCTTCCCTCTGTTTAAACTTTTTCATATTCCATTGGGAAATAAATAGAATATATTCTTTTGTCTCTAAAACAAAACAAATCTAATGCTCTATCTTTGTGAGAGAATTATTTTACCTTTCTCTTTCCAAAAGTCAAACGTTCAAGTAATATACATTTTTCTTCAAATATGCTTCTATTGCCTCATTTAGGAAAGTATATTAGCCTTCTAATAGTACACTAATAACAGTTGAATGCATGATCTGGAAAGATTCCTAATAAATAACTAAAAACTAGCTCAAAGCTTTTTTTCCCTTCATTTTTAAAAAAATCAAATTTATAGGGTGTTCCTGGAGATCCTGGAGCAGTTGGCCCATTAGGACCTAGAGTAAGTAATTTTGTTTCATAATTCACTATGTTTTCCCTTCAACTTAAAAAGGCATCTTTAATCTTAAAGGGGGCTTTATTCGAGCATTCTATTTGTAGGCTAGAGGGAAATCATCTTGTAAGAAATACTTTATCTCAAGATACTCTTTTTATCTCAAGATACGCTACCATACTCTTTAAATTTATGACTTAGCACTAAAATAATAAAATAGAACTTTAGTAATGAGCCATTTCTAACTTTTTCTCTATTAAGTTAAGAAGTTATGTTACAGAAATATTTTGACCCATTTTTAGCTATGGAATTGTGATTGTGTCAACTTTGTAATGTTATGTTAGGGTGAGCGAGGCAATCCTGGAGAAAGAGGAGAACCTGGGATAACTGGACTCCCCGGTGAGAAAGGAATGGCCGGGGGACATGGTCCCGATGGGCCAAAAGTAAGTAGAATGATGATCTGAATGTTGTAAACTTCTAAAACATTTTTCTATAAGAAACATTGGATGGTACTAGAATGTGTATTTCTTGGTTTTCCAAGATGACTCAATTTATCACTTTCTCTTTCCATAATTTTTTAAAGGAAAAATGGTCAGAAACAGATATTTATTTGAATTAAATTATTTTAGAATAGGTGATCCTGCACATTGCTCATTCATTCATTCATTCATTCAGCTGCCTATCAAAGCCAGGCTCTTTTTAAAAAATACATTTTTGTTGTAAAAATAGTGTACAGAGGGGTTACAGTTACATGAGTAAGGTCATGAGTACATTTCTTACTCCTTTGTTTTTCTCCTACTATCCCTTCCTCCCTCCCCCAAACTATTCCCCCCCTCGCCTCGCTTTCCCCCTGAAGTTGTAAAGTTCATTTTCAACATAATGTCTTGTACAGCTCATTGTTACAATGGGTCAGCCTGTATCCCTATTTAAGCGTTTTGTTTTTCCCCTTCCCATCCCCAAATTAGAAAAATCTATATACAATATGCAAGGCACCAGTATCAAATCCAGGGAAAACAGAGGTTACACTGTAGGGGAGGAACATACCAAAAAAACAAAAAAAATCACATAATCCATACATTTTTAATTAGTGCCTAACTAGAACTTTTACTGACAACTAAAGAGAGCTTAAAAAATCTGGGATGACTCTCATGGTGTTGGGCACTTAATGATTAAGTCCCTTATACATGCTTATTGGGGATATTAACTTTTGTTAAAAACTCCCGTGAATGAGCAGAGACAACAAAGAGAACAATTACAGAATTTATTAGGAGGTATTCCTAGTCACAGGTTCCATTTTCCTTGTGTTTGGTTCCCAAAGTTCTACTTTCTACTTTCTATATAAAAATAGTCACTTTTTGAGTCTGAAAGTATAATACATCATAAGGCAAAATCAGTATTCTTTCCTTTGAAGTTCTATTTCATGATTGATAGAAGATAATATATCCAATTTTAGTATGCATAACTGAAGTAGAATTTTTTCTTGTGATAATACGAGAATCCTTAATACCTTTAGGGCCCCGAACAATTGAATAAGCTAAGTTGAATTTAATCATTAAGTTATCTGGAAAAGCAACTAAATACTGCAGGCCCCCTAAAGAAAAAACTGAAATCTTTCTTTTCATCAAATACAAGATCTTTCTTATCTGAAAGGTAGTACCTCATGCCTATAATCCTTAGGAGGCTGAGATCTGAGGATCATGGTTTGAAAATCCAGCCTGGGCAGGAAAGTCTGTGGGATTCTTATTTCCAATTCAGTACTAAAACCTAGAAATGGATCTCTGGCTTAGTTGGAGAGTTCTAGCTGTTAGAAAAAACAAACAAATAACAACAACAAACAGCTCAGGGACAGTGCTCATCCTAACTTCAAGTCTAGGGATCAGAATACACACACACACACACACACACACACACACACACACACTCAAATAAATACATGTATAAATAAGATCTACCTTCTTTATTAGTATCATTATATATAGTGAACAAAAGAAAAACACATTACTTTATTTTAATTTTAATTTTTGTTCAATTTTCTCTCAAGAAAAAAATAGAAACATAAACCAAAAAGCAAAAACAATTCAGATTTTTTTTAATCTCAAAACTTCAGCTCAGAGACAACCTTCCATAATGCAAAGCACAAGTACTAAGCCAAACTATGTGAAATTTCTGACATCCAACTGTTTTTTTTTTAATCTAAAAATCATCAATTTCATATAGTTCAGTCTTAACATACTGAAATTGTCACTTATTACCTGTTTGCATTAGGGCAGCCCGGGTCCATCCGGGACCGTTGGAGATACAGGCCCACCCGGTCTTCAGGGTATGCCAGGAGAAAGAGGAATTGCAGGAACTCCTGGACCCAAGGGTGACAGAGTAAGTCTATTTTATTTTCTAGTTCATTCTTTAGACTTTCTAATGATAATGATTTGGGGGGCAAGCTTTTACTTTTATCAACAAGCTATCAGTGAATTCCAAGTTATTTGTATATTTATTCTCCTAACATATTTATTGAAAAAATGCACAGATGTGATTGTAGATTCAAGAAATAACCATGAAGACAACCTTTAAGTTCTTCTCCTCGTGGAGGTTTGTTCATACATGTAGGGAACAGACAATTGAAGCAACAAATGGTGTCTCTTGTGTTTTTTCAGGGTGGCATAGGAGAGAAAGGTGCTGAAGGAACAGCTGGAAATGATGGAGCAAGGGTGGGTGAGACATGCACCTTCTTCTAGCTGGGCTAGAAAACATTCTAACGATCGTATGAACTTGCTTTAGTTTTTCGAAATGAAGTTAATTTTTGTCCTACTGTAATTAATTGTAAGTGAAATAAATATCTTTGTCCAATTCACACCAAATCTCAAATGCCATCATTCTAATCTTGATTTCCAAGTAAACAGGATTAGGTCATTGTTGAAAGACCAACATAATATATACATTTTCTTTTGGCCTTTGGATTGGGTGATTTAAACAAATGAGCTCACTCTATTTTTTTCTTTATAACCATTATAATTTATATTCAATGATCATTTAAAATGAGTTGGTGTGAAACTCCTTCCAACACAGGCTAAGAGAATTGTATAGTAATGGAAGTTCTGATGTGTTTCTCAATGTACAAGATAACAGAATTACACTACTGTGAGTAATTATTAATGCTTTTAATCAATAAAGAAATTTAACAATTTAAATGTCAAGAGAGATGGTTAATGCAAAAAATTAATACACTTTTTAGAAACAGACATTTAATAGGCTTTAAGTCTTCAAAATTAGCCAACATTTGCCATTCCAAGGATAATCAGACTAGAAGAACAATATTTACAAATATGATTGAATTCCATATTTGTGTGATTAGTCACAGTGGCTCAAACATCCAGTATTTTCTGGAACAGTTTCTGCTATTTCGTGAACTATTTCTGTTCAGTAAGACATAGTTTGCTGTTAGTTGTAAGTATGCTTTAGAAATATGAACTGTTCCAATTCTTTCTGGAATGAATTAATTAAAAAAAAAAAGAAAGAGAGAGGAGGGAGGGAGGAAGGAAGTGGGGGGGTTCTGAGGATGTAGCTTAGTGGTAGAGTGCTTGCCTAGCATGCATGAAGCCCTGGGTTTGGTTCCTCAGTACCACATATACAGAAAAAGCCATAGTGGCACTGTGCATCAAGTGGTACAGTGCTAGCCTTGAGCAAAAGAAGCTCAAGGACAGTGCCCAGCTCTGAATTCAAACCCCAGGACTGGCAAAATAAAAAAGGAGAGAGAGATAGAGGAAGAAAGGGAGGAATGAAGGAAGGAAGGAAGGAAGGAAGGAAGGAAGAGAGAGGGAAGGAGGAAGGAAGAAAGGGAGAAAGAGGAAGACAAGAAGGAAGAAAGGAAGGGAAAAAGGAAAGAAATGAAATTAGCAAGACTTCATTTTTAAATCAGTTAATGTCTGTTGTTATATGATTTAAGAGTAGATTACAAAGCAATAGCATATACTCAAATTTCAAATAAATATTAACAGACTAAGAATAGGATTTCTGCTCAAATAACCTATATTCAAAGTAGATATTATAATGTATATTCAAATTTCAAAGTAGAAGTTAACAAAATTAAACAGGCTAAGAAACTGAAACATTGTCTAAGGATAACTAATATTGAAAAGCAGCTCGTGTATTCATGTTAAGCTAAGTGAGCTTGTAACATTCTGCAGAAAAAATCTGGAAATTGTATTGACCAAACAGAAATTCTGGAAACTCTACAGTTTATATTATTTATTGTAGATAATGACTAAAAATAGCAGGTAAATTATAATAACTTTTATTTGTTTAAAAATGACCATTTTTATATACTCCTTTTTGTTTGCTTAAAAGTGACCATTTTTATGTAATCTTTTTTCTAATATATTTATGTTTTGTTAATTGACAGGGTCTTCCTGGTCCCTTGGGCCCCCCAGGCCCTGCAGGTCCGACTGGAGAAAAGGTAAGTCAAACTGTTATTTTGTATACTTAAAATGAGGAAACCTCATGTTTCCTCTTCCAGAAAATTCTGGGTCTGAGGAAGGCCATCTCAGAATTATCTCCCATATCTATCTACACATGGTACCCAGTATTGTTCAATGGTTTTGTTTCCTACTGCTTGGGACAATGACCACCAAAAATGTACTTTCTAGGGTGAATCTGGTCCTCGAGGTTTAGTTGGCCCACCTGGATCCCGTGGCAATCCTGTAAGTAATAGTATTTTGATATTCTTTGTTATGAAGATGAGCCACCCCAAACAATTCATGATTTATTTGCTTATTTTTATAGAAATCAATCAATCAATCTATCTATCTATCTATCTATCTATCTATCTATCTATCTATCTATCTATCTATCTATCTATCTATCTATCTATCTTCTAATTTCCATGCCTTTTTTTGGGGGGGGGTCCGGTTGTGGGGCCTGAACTCTGGGTCTGGGCACTGTCCCTCAGCTCTTCAGCTCAAGGCTAGCACCCTACCACCTGAGCCACAGCGCCACTTCCGGCTTTTTTTCTTTTTGCTTATGTGGTGCTGAAGAATCGAACCAAGGGCCTCAGGCATACAAGGCAAGCGCTCTACCACTGAGCCACCTTCCCAGCCCCTAATTTCCATGCTTTTTAACTTTTAGTTTTCCATGACTTTTAACTTTTAGTTTTTGAATTACACTTTAAAATATTTTGGGGGTATGAAGTCTTGATGGACAATTTGTTTGCCAAATAATTAAGAAACTTTTTGAGACTCGTGAACTATGAACTCTTGTTTAATAACCTATACATTAGTATCATTTTTAATTATACTTCTCAATCAATGTGTCTAATGTCTCTATAGATACAGTTAACTGCACAAAATTTTTATAAACCTATTTTAAAATATTCTTATTTACAATAATAATGTATGAAAGCTTAATAATCTTTATTTTCTCTTAGGGTTCTCGTGGTGAAAATGGCCCAACCGGGGCTGTTGGTTTTGCGGGACCCCAGGTATACTTTTCACATATCTCTAATTTGCAAATTAACAATGTTCTTGTAGATAAAGTAGTTTAAATATTATTATCATTTTTAAGTTATATTAAAATTTCTGAACAGTTTTCTAGGCATTATTCTCATTTTCAATATACTTTTCACAGGTAGCACATAAATGTTTACAGTGTTTGAGCTTACCTATTTGTTATAAAAAAATAAAGTATGCCAGTATAGACAATCTAAATATTTTATTATTATTTTCTTCTATTATGCTTTAATTCTGATTACAAACATCATTTAACAAGAAGCAACCAAATGGTATATTAATATTATACGAATGGTAATTAATGTGTGCATTAACCTTACAATCAGTTGTTCATCTCTGTGATTGAACATAGGGGCCTGATGGACAGCCTGGAGTGAAGGGAGAACCTGGAGAGCCAGGGCAGAAAGGAGATGCCGGATCTCCTGGACCACAAGGGCTTGCAGGGTCCCCTGGCCCTCATGTAAGTTAGAAAAAAAACCAAATGAACCAAAAGACATAATTTGAGTCTAGTTCTGAGTTAGAGTGTCCATTAAGCCTATTGTGCAGTAGGTGTCTAATGGGTTTTTGCTCATTTTATGTAGGGTCCTCATGGTGTTCCAGGGCTGAAAGGTGGTAGAGGAACCCAGGGTCCACCAGTAAGTTGCTTTCATACTATTGAGAATTGGCTCAACTCATCCACGTTGTCTATTACTTCCTTGCCTCATCAAAGTTAATCTTCATGAAACTTTAACAAGGATTAAATGCATTACCTATACAGTGAAGCAAAAGAATACTTACAATGGAGATCATTTTGTAATTTGAAATAGCCAGCTGCTTTGTGTGTGAAATAAATAATGTCTTACCTAAGCAAAAGGGTAAACAGATAGTGTGAAAACGTTTGCATTATATGATTCTGGGAAGTATCTGGTGGATATCCAAGTTAAAGAAGACTAGAATGGTAAAATCTGTGCCCTTTCTACAAACCAATCCAGATTCTTTCTCAAAAAAATATACTGCATGAGGAAAAATTAAACATATAATTACAATGTAGTAGAGACTCTCATGACCCAAGTTCTCCTCTGAAAAGGTAGAACTTAGGAAAATACGTATAACTAATAAATACTACTTTTAAAAATTGGTCCTATCATGTTATATTCCTAGGGTGCTACAGGATTTCCTGGTTCTGCAGGCAGAGTTGGACCCCCAGGTCCTGCTGTAAGTAGAATTAGTCATTCAAGTAATTTATAATAGAATGAAAACACACACACACACACACACACACACACACACACACACACACACACTCATGCCTACACATTTGAGCTATTGTTTTTATTTATTTATCTGATTATAGCTCTTTTGCAATACTTCATTGTTATTTCGTCAAAAATGTTTGAAAATCCCATATTTCTGGGAGGAGCTTATTTTGAAAATCCTTCTTAGTCCCAATATCAGCTATACCCAACATTTATAGTATCAAGTGCACAAAACAATTCCATTAATTATGATACATCTTTGAAACTCTCCTTAATAAATGTTATTGTAAGACTCAATCAGACAGAAACAATGTTCTATCTCCATATTTGGAACAGAGCTTTATTTATATTTGAAAATTCAATTTAATTTCACTGATAATGAAACCCAGATTTTCTTCAGGAGTACAAATCCACAGCTATGATTTGTTTTGTTTCTGTCTACATAGTGACAGATTATCTCACAGGGAAAATGAACCTAAAAATTTGGCCATCTGCAGAAAAGGCAGATGAGGCCTGTGGGCCAATCCCTTTTACCTGGCTTTTACTTTTCCCTCCTTGATGTTCTTTCCTGTATTAAACCAGGGAGCTCCAGGACCTGCAGGGCCTATAGGAGAGCCAGGGAAGGAGGGACCTCCAGGGCTTCGTGGGGACCCTGGCTCTCATGGACGAGTGGGAGATAGAGGACCAGCAGGGCCGCCTGGTGGCCCAGGAGACAAGGGAGACCCAGGAGAAGATGGGCAGTCTGTAAGTTTGGTACCTTTGTTTTATGCCATCTCCACTTGCCATATTTTTATGAAATACTTATATAAAAATCACTTTCCCAAAGAAGCTGGTAAATTAACTGAGTATGTTCCTAAATCCTTTTAGGTGAATTATAGGATTTTTAATTCAAACAATCTGTTTTAAGAAAAAAATATGTATAAATATTTTTGGAAAAGTAATGAGCATAGATTTTAAAGAACTAAACAAAAATATTATTTGTTAAATATAGTATGTGAAGACAATCAAACATATTTTTAGTGACTATCATTAAATATTAATACATTTAGGATATATTTAGAGACATACTATTTCTTAACTCTTTACATTTCTGATTTTAGGAGGAAAATATTTCTTTGAATAGTTCAGCTTTTTTCAGTCAAAATTCATATTATTTATTAAATTCTTTGTAGCTAGTGAAATGTTTTTACCTTTAAATAATGTTAGAGACTGAATTACAGCTGTGACTGTGCATATATGTTTAGGTATATAAACTATAATATCTATCATCTATTATAGTTTTGTGAAATGTATATAAACTATATGTATAGCTAGGTGCCGGTGGCTCACACCTGTAATCCTAGCTACTCAGGAGGATCTGAGATCTGAGGATCTTGGTTCAAAGCCAGCTGGGGCAGGAAAAGTGTGTGAGACTCTTATCTCCAATAAACCACCAGAAAAACGGAAGTGGCGCTGTAGCTCAAATGGTAGAGAGCTTGCCTTGAGCTGAAGAGCTGAGGGAGAGGCCCAGGCCCTGAGTTTAAGCCCCATGACCGACAAAAATAAAAAAATAAAAAATAAACTATATGTATATAGTTGTACAAGTATATAAACGATATCTATTTATGTATCATCTATCTATTGTAGTTTTGTGAAAGAGAACTTTGTAAATATTGAATTACCCATCAAACCATAATCAATCTATTGTCAAATCTGTAGATATGGCTCTGTTATGTAGAAGTAGTAATTATAGTTTATCATCAATATTAGGGTCCAGATGGTCCACCTGGTCCTGCTGGAACTACTGGGCAAAGAGGGATTGTGGGCATGCCTGGACAGCGTGGAGAACGGGGCATGCCGGGCCTGCCGGGCCCCGCGGTGAGTAGCTGTCTCTCAATACTTGACCTTACCTATGCAGTGCAATTGGTTCTGAGAGAATTGATTTTTTAACTGAATAGATTAAACTGTTATGAAGTGACACAAATTCTGAGTATATTAAAAACCATCTGATCTTACAGGGTAAAAGCTTAACCACCTTGCAAAGTCTTTTGAAAATGTAGTTGTTTAACCCTGAGGCTAAAGAAGTAAGCACATAAGGATTTTGTTTTTTGATGAGTTTAAAATCTTTCTTCAAGAATTTTTAAAAAGATGCATAAAGCCAGAAATGGGTATAAACTGATGAGCAGGTGGAAACTTTTAAAATAAACATCTTTAACAAAAGAACTCCTATTTCACAGTAAACCATCAAAGGGAAGAAGTAGTTGAGCTAAAGTAGTATTAGAGCTGAATGTGGGATGAACTCTAAAGAAGGGTTCTGGAGGTAATCTCTTTTTTTTTCCTGAGGGTGTCTAAGAATGTCATATTTTTGGAGTACAGATGAAAGTTTGATATCTTGATTTAATGTTGGTTTTTTAGAGACTAAATTTTACCAGAGAAGTATTTACAATGCCTGAAGGAAGAAAATAATTATATTCTATATTGATATTGAATGGAGAGAGGGGGGAGAGGGAGAGGGAAGGAAAGAGAGGGGGGAGAGGGAGAAGCAAGGAGAGAGAGAAAGAGAGAGAGAGAGGAAGGAGGGGGGGAGGGAGAGACAGAGAGCACTATGGAGAGAACCTTAAGTGGAAATCTGAAGCCATCAAATGAGGAGTTAAGTTAGAGCAACAGAATAATAAGGGCTGCATCTCTTGATACAGATTCTAGAAGTACAGAATTTCTTTTGTTTCTTCTGATATGCTACAAGGGAAGTAATAAAAAGTCATGCATGAATTCTATAGGATACTGGACAGTTATTGATACAGGAGACAATGAGTCACCTTTGGTTGCTCAGAAGTGGTTGAGTTATTTGTATTTCACTTTCAGGGCACACCAGGAAAAGTAGGACCAACTGGTGCAACAGGAGATAAAGGTCCACCAGGGCCTGTGGGACCCCCTGGCTCAAATGGTCCTGTCGGAGAACCCGGACCAGAAGTGAGTACTTCATTGAAAATAGCTCTATTTTGTTACCTGGGTGTCAAGAGGACAGTTTTTTTTTCTTTTGCATGTAAAAATAACTTAGAATTTTAAAAACTTGTCGCGTATTTATCTCGTCTAGAACTAGTGACTTAGTGACTTAGCTTTTGTCAAATTGTTCTGAAGGTGAAAGGACGTGCCCATTCATCTCCTTTGTTATTATTTCATTTTGCAATGGATATTTATCAAAATTGCCAACTCTTATGGTGATAGGATTAATGTGACTATTAAAGATTGTAAAAAGGGCACAGCAAGTAGAGGACATTTTGCTAAGTGTTGCTATAAAGCAGCATTATGGATGTCTTGTTCTTTTAGACACTTTGGGGTGGAAATCAGTTTTTGACAGGTAATTCCAGAACTTAAAGGTGGTAATACCCTCTGTGAAGTACTTTAATGAGTGAGTCACAGTGACACTCTCCTGAAAAAATTAATCAGTAGTTTTCAGGGCTAATATATTAAACAATAAAAGCATTGTTAAGAAATCAATCAAAATAAAATAAGGGAAGAAGGCCATACATTTTGAAAGTAATTCAATATAACCAGAAAACAGTTACTTGATTCCAAAACTATAAGAATATTCATTGGAGAAACTCAAGAAGTGAAAACAACATTCATTGAAAAGACAGACAAAATATAAAATGGTAATAATTTAATTGTACTCTGCTTATTTCAAGGTAGTTAAGGAGTTGTTTAAAATTATGAATCAGGAATGGTTGTTAGGAAATATTAATTTTAGAAGAAGTTGAAAATATTAGGAACATGATAGACATCTTTCTTCTGCTGAGATTTTTCATATGGTAATTTAAGTTTACAAAAGAGAAGTGTAAAATACGTAGTTAATTTTCTGAAAATTGGGATGAAAGTTTTCATTAAAACTACCCAGTTAATTCATTTTTTAAATATTGTTTTACCTAGGGTCCAGCTGGTAATGATGGGACCCCAGGACGGGATGGAGCTGTTGGAGAACGTGTAAGAGCAATGTTATAAAAATCTAGGTTTACCTAAGTCTGAAATCATTGAGAGTTTAGTATTATATTTAAAAATCTAAACTTTCTTCTCATAGGGCCCAGGCAGCTCTGTTTTTCCTTCTGATGATAGTGCTACTCTCAGCCTCCCGCCCCATGTGTCTCTCTGTGTTTTTCTGGGAATTAAATTCAGATTCTACAGCAGAACTTGAGCCACATCCCCAATTTCCTATAAATGTTGCCCTTTTTGCCCTGGCTGGCTTTCCACTGGTCCTTCTGTGTTCACCTCCTGAATAGTTGGGATTATAGGTGTGAACCATCAGGTCCAACCCATAACAAAACGCTTTGTAAGGTCTTAAGTTTTAAAAATATTTTAAATCAATAGTGCTTAAATAAATGGCAAATTATAAAAGCATTTTTATGAAAAGCAGGGAGTATATTGTGTTCTTTTCTGGCGCAACATAAAGGCTCTGTGAGGACACACACACGCACACGCACACACACACACACACACACACACGGAATGTTCTAAGTTGCAAAATTATTCACAAAAGTACAAAAGTTCAAATAGAGCTGTGAGACATGAATTTCTCTACTCACCCTCTAAAGTGAATGATTTATAGCCATGTGCTTTCTAAACACTATACATTCCCTGATGTGTTTTAAAATTAAACATGTGCTGAACTGAAAATTCTTTCAACTCTGGTTTAAGTTCAGTCCTTTTAGCAGTTGCACACTTGTCTTCAGCTACACACCAGGCTGCTCTGAAGTCTATTATGATGGAGTAGCTCTACCTTTTAAAGATTCCTAATTAGCTGAAGAATTTGAAGCTAAAAACTTCTAATTTGGAAACTTGATCTGCTAAGAAACTAGCTATGCAATCGAAAGTTTTGCTTGAGGTACCTTCTAAAATAATTTTGGAAATCTGTGGAGACTTGTTCTCATTTTAATTCACTGTCTCATTTATTTTAAGTCACAAAGTTAAATAGTTGTAATGAAGGTAATTCCTGATAAAAATCTGAATGTGTGCGGGCTTTAAATGATTTTTTTTCCCAAATCCTTTGAGTTGGCAGTTTAGCTTCTTCAATTTCTTGTAACTTAGCTACCAAAATTTATCCTGATTGCTAAATGTATCAGTCAGCTAGTAGTTGTTAATTCCTGCAAGAGAATGAAATCTGGCTGCATTTTAAGTAAAATAATTGTATTCACACATGTTCACATCACAATTATCTCACTTCTAACTTCTTAAGAGGAAAATGTAAGATTATAGGAATCATCTGGATAAAATAAGAAACAGCCTCTTTCTTTGTAAATTCCTCTTAGCTTCACTTCAAGTGAACCCTGTACTCGAGAAACAGCATGATCTAATGCCTAGAACTATTTACTCTTTGAGACATTGCCTATAATAAAGTTGCAGATGGTATAGTATCAGTTTTTCTCTCATAAAATGTGAAATGGGCAAGTGGGAAAGGGATGTTAAAAAACCAGTTTTCTGAAAAACAAGATTAAAAATCTGGATGGTATATTTCCTTCAAATTTTTCTTTCATTCACACTTTTGGGAGAGGCTTTATGTACTGTTAGTTTACAAACACTCCAGATTGAGAATAGCTGGTCTCCTGTACTCTAATTATATTGACTGTGGGAGCAAACGGTGGAATGAAGGGGTGGATGGGACCCACTAAAGGAACATGGTCTTTTTCTCTCCATGTGGCTTTATGAGTGGGCATGCACATGGAAAATACTTGTGTGGAAATAATAGATTAAATGTTTAACAGGCATTTTTCATAATGTGGATAGACAATGAATATATAGAATATTTTTGTGGTGGAATAACTGATAAAAAGAATAATTTTAATGCTATTTCTATGTTAGGGTGATCGTGGAGACCCTGGACCTGCAGGTCTGCCTGGTTCTCAGGGAGCCCCAGGAACTCCTGGCCCAGTTGGTTCACCTGGAGATGCAGGACAGAGAGGAGAACCGGTAAGAAGGGACTTGATTTCACACTGACAAAAATATACTGCACCATAAGTTACACAAATGCATGCAAGCACCAGTCATATGCACTGGGTCATGAACTCATGCAAAGACCTATAAACAGGTAATTACGAATTTACATCCCAGATTAGTCTTTTCTTTCTTTTAATTATTACCTTGTAGTTCTACAAAAGAGTTGCCATTTAACACAGCAGTTTATGAATACAGCATATCTTGATCAATGTCACTTACCCCTTTTAACATTCTCACCCATTCTTCCCCTACTTTCCCCTTCCCTCACTCTTCTTTGTAGGATATACTTTGGATTCTTGTTGTATTCTCCCCCTCTTCTCTTTGTCTATCCCTTTCCCCTTGGCCCCAGCCCACCCCTCTCCCATATCTACTTCCTTGTGTTTTATTTTGCTGAACTTTGATTTTGCCCTTTCTAAAGAATTACACTATTTGAGCTTTCCCTTGAATCTACCATCTTAAAAATACCTAATTTTGAATAATTAAGAATGGTGTAATTCATGGAAAATGTAATAAATATGAATAAATTAAGCAAGTAACAAGTTTGTAATCAGCTTCAGTGATATTTATGTATTACTTTAGAAGTAGTTTTGGAGTCAGCACATTCTTTCTTACTTACATATGGACATTCAACGAATTTCAATAAATTATACATAGTGTATATGTAAATCACACACAAATATCACACTGAAAGCATGTTCTTTAAAGTCCTGTGTCTATAGAATATATGCATAAATATTTTTAGATGCTAATTTGTGTGAATCTTTTTCTAGGGTTCTCGAGGTCCTATAGGACCACCTGGTCGAGCTGGGAAACGTGGTCTACCTGTAAGTCCTATGTTTTTTTTTTCTTTTCTGAATAAATACATGTATTCTTCTTTAAAATGTACTTTCATGGAAAAAGTATGATCTAAGCATTCAAAAATAAGAAGGACAGGGAAAGACTGATCAACAGGTACTAAGTTATAGGTAGACAGAAGCAAAGATTATGTTGTGATATGTCATAGGATAAGCTATACAAGCAATAATGTATCATAGATTTTAAATAGTTAATGTAAGAAAAGCCAAGTACATAATAGGGATAACTTTATATTTATACGAGTTATGCTAAAAAGTCTTACAAGAAAACGATTTGAAATCTCTTTGTAATTTGAAAAGCATTATTCAAATATCATGCTTCATTTGCAATTAGACTTTCCTGTCTATGTTTTGATCTCTTTGGTATTTATAATCACTTGCAGGTCAAATATCATTATACAGATGTTTAACTATTTTGTTTCTCTCATATGTGCAAGCTAGTAAGCAATAGTTCTCACCCTTATTTATCAAAGTCCATATTCAAGAAGAAAATTATATCTTTAAATTTATGCCAATAAAGCTTTGTTATACTGTTCCATTGAAAAGATTCGGACTAATTTTGATATATAATTTTACATTGCTGCATAGTGAATGAAATCCAGCTTTGTTTTTATTATAAAAAGACTGTTATACTGACTGACAATACAGAAATCCAAATTAAAAACAAGGAAAATAAAACTCAAACTCACAAGGAAAAACTTGTACCTAAGAGCTAGTGGATTTGATGATTCCATCTATTGTTCAATGTGAGTCAACTGGTACTTTAGGAAAACCCTTAAGACAACAGAAAATAATCCTACTCCTCTTGTCTGTTTACAATGATCCACTGAATTTATGGAACTGTTTTTGTTTGCCAGGATCTAAAACAAAACAAAGTATTCAGAGAAAACAATAATAGGAACAATAAAAAAACATTTGAGATCTATCAGATGATTTTCACCTCTTCTATGGGTGCAGCTTGTAACACAAAATAACATTCCTCATTATGACTTTCTTCTTTATTTTCTGAGGAACAGGATCTCTAGTTTGAGATACAGATATTGAAGATCTGATAAGGATCCCATATGGATGATTTAAAAATGAGAGTGGTTTATTGATGATATTTCAGTTTTATGTGCTTATTTTTTTCTCCTTTCCCAACTGTCATCTTCATTTAGTTCATTTATATCTACAGATTTCACAAACATTTCCTTCTTCAAGAAAGCTTAAGAACAATACTTGGTTTCATTCTATAGAATCTACTTACGTTAGCAATATTTTAGTTAAAAACCTCAGCTTGGTTGGGAAGGTGGCTCAGTGGTAGAGCGCTTGCCTTGCATGCATGAGGCCCTGGGTTTGATTCCTCAGCACCACATAAGCAGAAAAAGCAGAAGAGCTGAGGGACAGTGCCCAGGCCCAGAGTTCAGGCCCCATGACTAACAACAAAAAACAGCTAAAATTGTGATAGGTGTTTAACTGTTTAGCTAACAAGCTCAGACTTAAAATGATAACATTTTACTAAGAACATCAGATAAATGTTCAAACCCTGAATCTTTGAGAAAGCAATATGATGCACTTATTTTTTTTCACTGACCACCTACAACTCCATGGGAAAATAGACACAATTTGGGGGTATGATGCTATTTAGGTAAGTAAATATGTTCATTCATGTAAAATAAAGTACAAAAAAATTGTAATAAATACAACTCTGTAATACATTCATTGATGTACAATAAATTGTAATAAATGCAACTCTAAAAGTTCAGTGAGTTGTACTCTTAAGAAAGTAGTATCAATGGCATTACTGTATTTCTAGGGACCACAAGGACCTCGAGGGGACAAAGGAGATCATGGAGATCGGGGTGACCGAGGTCAGAAGGGCCACAGAGGCTTCACTGGTCTTCAGGGTCTTCCAGGACCCCCTGTAAGTTATTTCTTTACATGCTACTACTCCTTGCATGTGAAAATACATGAGTATATTAACACGTATTTATTGATAAGTACATTAAGCATCTCATTTTAATTTCAAAATTATCTTGGTAAATGCCCAGTTACACAATATAATTACCTGTATGTAAGGTGTAATTTTGAGGGGAAGAAGTTAAGCAAAAAGCTGTATGTTTCTATAATGGTCTTTAATATTAGAGAACACATGGAGACATAGCTGAAATTGACAATTTAGTAGTTCATGATGCTGCATCAATAAAATATATTTATAGAAAAACTGTCAACAAATAATGCAAGATACAAATATTTTAGTAACGTTTTTAAATTTTCTTTTTATATAGGGTCCCAATGGTGAACAAGGCAGTGCTGGGATCCCTGGCCCTTTTGGTCCTAGAGTAAGTAATCAAAATAAATCAGCTTTAGAAGTAAATAATATTTCCTTTGGTGATACAATACAAATTCTTCACTACCATTTGCATGGTATTGAACATGGAGTTGATTCATATTCTTTGAAGTTAGCAGCAAATACATGAGAGAAACTATAGAGCAACTAGTTTTAAGTAGACCTATCTTAAATATGGCATATTAGATGTAATAACATGTGCCCATGTTAAAGTCTCCCACCTAAGGCTTGTATGTATTTGCCATTCAATTAATCACTTTGGGATCATTTAAATTTTCATTGAAATTTTATTCTTTGAATTGACAAATTGGATCTATTCATAAAGATTTATTTTATCCTTTTAAAAGTACAATATTTTCTTGATCCATTCATCTACTGAGGGGCGTCTAGAAAATGTGGTATATATATGCAATGGAATTCTATGCCTCCATCAGAAAGAATGACATTGCCCCATTTGTTAGGAAATGGAAAGGCTTGGAAAAAATTATATTAAGTGAAGTAAGCCAGGCCCAAAGAAACATAGGTCCCTTGGTTTCCCTTATTTGCAATAACTAGTATATGTCTAAGACATGCAGAAACGGTCAGATAAGTTGATGTTAGGCTAAATGAACCCCAAGATAAAGATTCAAATGGTTTTTCTTTCTTGGTATTGTTTCTAATATATTTATAAGATGATTTCTTTGTTGCTTTGTATGTCCCTCCCCCATGGTATAACCCTTGTTTTCACTGTATTTGATGTTGGTATAATTTGGGGAGGGGAAGGGCAAAAACAAATTGTTTAAATAGAGATACAGGTGGACCCATTGCAACAATGAGATGTACAAGATGTTATGTGGAAAACGAACTTTACAATTTTGGCGCAGGGGCAGGGGGGGAGGAGGGGTATTGGGGTGGAGATGGGAAGGGTAAACAAAGGAGGAGGCAGCAATGCTCGGTAAGAAATGTACTCATTACCTTGCTCATGTAATTGTAACTCCTCTGTACAGTATTTTCACAATAAAAATAGTACAATATTTTCTCAGAAATAATATGAATAAAGCTACTTTTGGAAATAATTCAAATTGGAACCCATGTTTGAAATACTTAGAAATGTTGCACTTATGTTTATTCTGCCTCTTCTAAGTCATTTTGAGCCTAAAGATAATTGGAATATGTAATCATTTAGACTACAGGAATAATTCTAGAACAAATTATAAGAATTAATATGAAATATATATCTAAAGATAATACTTCATATATAGAATAGAAAATAGTAGAGACAATTATTATTATGTGGTTTTATTTTGTGAGGTAAGTACTTGAAGTTCACTTCTAACCAATGCTTCAAATTTTGTCCTTATTCTAAAGTAATTGAACTTATTTGTGATTTGCTTAAATAATTGTTACTAATGAATTAGGAGATTAGCCTATTACAATTTTAACCTGTTTTGGTCTCTGACCGTGCATGATTGATGAATGATTTATGTTTGATGAGTTTGTGAAGGTTTTGAATTACTGCCTGACCATTATTAGTTATTAAGAAATTTAAGATATCATTGTAATAACTAAATCTATACAATGCAAATAGTTCTTTGATGAACAAAATTATTGCAAAGTATTTCTACGCCAGACCTAAAACAATCTTATTTTCTTTCAGGGTCCTCCAGGTCCAGTTGGTCCCTCAGGCAAAGAAGGAAACCCTGGGCCACTTGGACCAATTGGACCACCTGGTGTTCGGGGCAGTGTAGGAGAAGCAGGGCCAGAGGTAAAGTCACAGAGATTGCATGCAAGAAATTTCATTGATGCCAGTGGATTGGCTTCCCATCAATACTATCTGTGTTGCCTGATATACAAAAGACTCAATGGACTCTGCTAAGAGTCACACAGAGTTAGTCTGTGCAGGTAACTATTTCAAACATTTTAACCTGGAGAGTCTATAAAATAGAAACCGAAGATACTCAAACCTTGATTTATGATATCCATAAGAGCAACTAATAAGTTCTCATATAAGTTCTTTTTATAATTATGCAAATGTTGTTTTGCATTCAATGACAAAGATACCTGTGATGTTTCTTTATTACTTCATAAATGCTAGAAAACAATGAAGTATATGAGATTGAATTTTTCTCTGTTGTAAGTGTCCACAAAAGATTTCAGTGAAAACTGCTAATAGTCTTCAAGTGAAGATATTATAAAGCTATCAAGTCCATTAGTCTGTATCTTTTCCAACTTCTAGAAAGACTCATACATCTCCCAGTTTTTCCTCTGAGCGAGCACTGGTGTACATGTGTGTATAAGCTTCTGCTTCCTTCTTGGTCTATATCTGGTCTGATTTACCTTCTGTTTTGTCTTTGCTCCTCAGTGGAAACTCCATTATACTAAATTTTTATTATTTACTATGGAAATAGTAAATAGGCTTATGTTTCCTATTGTCAAGAAGAGTGCTTCTTTTTTTCTATGAATAGAAATCTTATTTTTCTGTCTTTTTTTGTGTTTCACTGGCATTTGACAGATAAAAAAATATTTTCCCTTTACATTAGAAAAAAAGAATGCATGAAATCGTCAAGATGAAAGAGAGAGAGAGAGAGAGAGAGAGAGAGAGAGAGAATAACAAAGCATTGACATGAAAAGTTAAATGACTTGTCTGGAGCCATGAAGAAAAGTAGCCAAGCCCATGTTAGAAATGCAGCCTGTTGAATCTCAGGGCTGTGCTTGCTTCTTGAGGTGTGGAGCCTGCATTTCTTTAGATTGTTGTCTAGTTCTTCCAAGTTGCTGGGTTTTTTTTTTTTTTCTGGTCTTGGGACTTGAACTCAGGGCTGGGCATTGTCACTGAGCCTCTCTGTGCTCAAGGCTAGCACTCTACCATTTGAGCCACAACACCAGTTCTGGCTTTTTCTCAGTAGTTTATTGGAGGTAAGAGTCTCATGGACTTTCCTGCCCAGGCTGGTTTTGAACTGCAGTCCTCAGATCTCAGCCTCCTGAGTAGCTAGGCATGAGCCACCAGCACCCAGCTAGTTTCTGGGTTCTTGTGAGACACAGAAGGCAATTCCTATGCATTACCACTTTTATAATTTATCTCATTTGGCAGGAGAGCTCTTTATTTAAGTCAATAAAAGGATTAAAAGGAATTTCTTTCAATTTTGTTTAATACGGAGAATTTTTATGTGCACTATAACTAATAAAATGACTGTTGTGTCCCCTTGATTAGGATTTAGAGATTCAAAAAGGGAATCTTGCAGGTGTTTCTTGTGGATGTTGACTTGGTATTGTTCAGAAGCAGCACCCATATCATGACTGTAGTCCTTGTTCATCTTGCGTCCATACCTACTTTTAGAACATTTTAGTGCTACCCTGCTCCAAATAGTTTTGATATGAATGAATATATATGCCTGGCCTTAACATAAAGTATATTGGATTTTTAGTTTAGACATCAAAGCAAATATTGTGTGCTTTACTCTTTATTCATCACAGATGCTGACTTGCAGACACATTGCCTGAACAACAGGGATCATTTCCCATTTTTCTAATCCTGTGCCTCAACAGGCCAGCTCCATCTTCTTACCGAAAGATCCCTAGTATCCTGAGATTGCATTCCATTTCCAATGTCACATTGTATATATATACAAATATCACAAGTTCAGGAATCCAATACATAAAAGAATATATTCAATAGTCTTTCAATTTCTTTGCAATTAGGGTCCTCCTGGTGAGCCTGGTCCACCTGGACCTCCGGGCCCCCCTGGACACCTTACAGCTGCTCTTGGAGATATAATGGGCCACTATGATGAGAACATGCCAGATCCACTTCCAGAGTTTACTGAAGACCAGGCAGCTCCTGATGACACCAACAAAACCGATCCAGGAGTCCATGCGACCCTGAAATCACTCAGTAGTCAGATTGAAACCATGCGCAGCCCTGATGGCTCCAAGAAACATCCAGCTCGGACTTGTGATGACTTAAAGCTTTGCCATTCCACGAAGCAGAGTGGTGAGTAGACTTGGACCCATTGGAACAAATTGCATTGTTTCTGATTATATTGTTTTTAAATGCATTCCAAAATATTTTTTTAGCTTTATACTTAGTTATAGACACAAGAAAGAGAGTAAACATGCCACAGAGCTTATAGGTTAGTGGTGGAGTCAATTAACATGGAAAAATATGGAGAGAGATGACATGTTCTGTAATTAATATTCTATTAACTATATAATTTCATCTTTACCTACAAGTCCTAAAATAGCGGTAGTTTCTGCAGAGTAACAGATTTCTGTGTTGATAACTATTTTGAAAAGAATTGCTGAAGCATGGTTAAACATATATATTTTTTTACCCCCATGAATTCTCAGTTTTAACAAAATAACATTTATTGTATTATTGAGAGCCAAATTAAGTACACAGTACTATCCAGATTTATTTGGACATGGAATTCCTTTAATGTAGTTTATATGTCTATGATTGCTCCTTTGGAATCTTTTGCCAGCAGCATGATTTTATCGTGAGATTCTAAGGTACTTAGAAATAGTGCTTCTACCACAGTTGCATGACTGGCATGTACAGTTTGCCCTATTTTGCCATTTTGAATAATTAATAAGACCTAGAAAAGAGGAATGCTACACCATAGAAAAAAAACCTGTGAAATGTTTAAGAGTGTCAATTAACTTTGAAATGACATTGACAGGGAGAGCTACAAATGTTATCTCTGAAGAAAAGACAATTTTATTCTAAACTCTATACCTTCCATTACTCTCATTTTATTTAAAATTTAATATTTATATGTTTCCCTGTATTTATACTCAAACATGCACATAGGCCTAAACATGAACAAATATGTTTATTTGTCCATGTGTCCCATACCAAGCAATGCCTTGGTATAGCTTGCTTCAAATTTTCATATGTATATATATCTATATATGAAAATATTAACTTTAGAGATGATTCATAGCTTCTTGTTGTAGTTCATATATTTAATTATAGTGTTGATTAATGACTTATTATATTATGATTATATTTTTTAAATCTTTGGCTTTAAAAATTTAATGGGAACATATGTATTTTGACAAAACCAATCTCTTTTGATACCATTTCTTTCCTAATAAAATAAGGATAATAACATTTCCATCACACTGATGTTTAGAGCCTTAAGTGTATGGTTTGACAAAATGCCTTACAACAACATCTAACATGTAGAAAGCCCCTCTGTTCCTAACAGTTACTTTTTCCTTAAAGGATATCATATGCTCTTTAAAATGTGCCCTAAATCAGTGAGTTCATAGTTGATTGTTATCATAGTATAATATGAAATCAATCAAATGAAATCAATTATAATAGTATAAATATAATAAAAACATCTCTGTTATTTTGGAGACTAATAATAATGTTGAAGGTAATCTCAATTTATTTATTCCTTTGATTTTGGAAAACAGGTGAATACTGGATTGATCCTAACCAGGGTTCTGCTGAAGATGCAATCAAAGTTTACTGCAACATGGACACAGGAGAAACCTGTATCTCAGCAAACCCATCCAGTATCCCACGTAAAACCTGGTGGGCCAGCAAATCTCCTGACAATAAACCTGTTTGGTATGGTCTTGATATGAACAGAGGATCTCAGGTAATTTAATATGCCTACACAAAATTGTATTCTATATTTTATATTATCTGTTGTAAATTTTTAGCATTTTATAGAGAGGTATGCTGTTACTTTTAATGAAGTATATTTCATTGTTTGTGATATATTTTCATTAATTAGAATTGCAAAGACATTACTTAAATGAAATTTTACTATGAGATTATCATCTTTTTTTGCTTTTTATTTTTCCATCCTGAGGCTTGAACTCTGGGCCTGGGCACTGTCCCTGAGCTTCTTTTGCTCAAGGTGAGAGCTCTACCTCTTGAGCCACAACACCACTTCTGGCTTTTTGGAGTAGTTTATTGGAGATAAGAGTCTCAAGGAGTTTCCTACTGGGACTGTCTTTGAACCAGAGTCTCAAATTTCAGCCTCCTTAGTAGCTAGGATTATAGGCTTAAGCCACTGGCACCTGGCTGATTATCATAAATTTTGAATTATAATTTTCCCATTGATGAAATACAGAAAACTATATTAATTTTAGTTTTCTAATGTTTTGGTCCTCACTGTGTAGTGTAATTACAGAGGTCTTAACAGAATCGAAAGACAGTTATTAGGAGGCTGGAAAACTGTCAGCAGAATCATTTACTGACATTGGGCCTTATAAATTAAGAAAACTTCTCAGAGCCTCAGTTTTGCTAGTGTGAACTAAGTGTGATAATACAGACCCCACTGTCTCCGTGTCAGTGTGTTTAGAGTAATATACAACACGTGCTAAGTGGTAAGAATTAGATGTGTCAAAAATGGAAAAAATTTCTGTAAATGTTTATTTTTATTGAAACCTATAATTACATGGATTGCACTCCTGTTGTTCTGAGTTCTATCATGATGAAAAATTTAGAATTCCATCAGTCCTTGATCTTTTATAGTACACTATGTCTATTTCATCTCAGATCTTGTGGTAGCAGCCTAACTCTAACATCTTCTTATCACCTCTGCTCCTCACCTTCCACCAGAATCCATGCTTACATTCAAGATTATGTGAAAACATGAAGTACCAGTGCAACATATGAACGAATCTGCCATTATTTAATGAGCAAGGAAAAAAATTTAACTACTACGATTTTTTCCTGTAGCAAGTTCAATTGAGAATATTGAAAACAAAGCTCAGCATTGAAAACAAATAACCAAATGCCTACAGGAAATTACTGGCAATTTGCTTGAGCTAATCAAAAAAATATAATTCATGTTTCTTAAGAATATGTGACACTGGGTCACAATAATTTATCATAACCATTAATTTCTAATTCTTACTCAAATTGTTGGTAAATGTGTTATAAATGTTTTATACATAATCAAAGCAGTTTTTAAAATATCTAATCTTCCTTTGTAAAATGATTATTGTTATTGGTTTTAACACCTCATTTGGGGTAGTAAGGAGAGATTCTTACTTGTGAAAATCCAGACATTTCAGGATTTAAAAAAATTGTGGTTAAAATTTTTTTTATTGTAAAGATACTGTACAGAGGGGTTATAGTTACATGCGTAAGGTAATGAATACATTTCCTATCAAGCATTGTTACCCCCTCCTTTGTTTTTCCCCTACTATCCTTTCCCCTCAACTCCCTAACACCTTCCTCCCTCTACCCCACTCCGCAAGTTGTAAAGTTCATTTCAACATAGTGTCTTCTACAGCTCATTGTTACAATGGGTCAACCTATATCCTTGTTTCAGCATTTTGTTATTTCCCTTCCCTTCCCCAAATTAGAAAATGTATACAAGATGCAGGGCACCAGAATCAAATAGTGATAACAGGGGTTATACCAGGGGGGAAGAACATACAAAAGAAACAAAAAAAATCACAAAGAACATTAAAAACAACAGTAACAAAGGAAAAAAACCTCTTGTGTCCCTATCTTGGAGTTCATTTCGCTTAGCATCAGATTATATGGTCATGTGTACATACCTTTTGACCTTTTGTTCTTGTCTGGTAAGACTATCCTAAATGTATACTAGTTATTGCAAATAAGGGAAACTATAGGACCTATGTTTCTTTGGGTCTGGGTTACTTCACTTAATATAATTTTTTTCCAAGTCTTGCCATTTCCTAACAAATGAGACGGTGTCATTCTTTCTGATGGAGGCATAGAATTCCAAAGATTTTTATATGTGTTATATGTATAGGTAGAATAGTTTACTTTATAACAACAAAGTAATACTCTCAAGAATGATTCGGCTAAACTCAATGTATCTGTCACATATCTGTGAGGCATATGAGACCCTTCAGATTATTTTAACAAAGACTTTGTTGTTGTTTTTTGTTTCCTTTTTAGTTTACTTATGGAGATTATCAGTCACCTAACACAGCTGTTACTCAGATGACCTTCTTGCGCCTTTTATCAAAAGAAGCCTCCCAGAACATTACTTACATCTGCAAAAACAGCATAGGATACATGGATGATCAAACCAAGAGCCTCAAGAAAGCTGTAGTCCTTAAAGGGTCAAATGACTTGGAAATCAAAGGAGAAGGGAACATTAGATTTAGATATACAGTTCTTCATGATACTTGCTCTGTAAGTACTATTTGAACTACATTGATCTAGTTGAGAAAAAATAATTCACTTGTATTAAAATTACTGTCATGGCATTTTGTTCATAGCTGTTCTTTAGGGTGAACTTGAACATCTATTAGTACACAAAGAATGTTAGAAGTATTCATGCAAAACAGTAAAGAAAGAACTGGACTCCTAGTATTGGATCCACCTATTTTTCAATTCTGTTTGGTTTTTCATGCAGTAACTCAGTTCCAAGTATACAAAACTGTGATTCTAAAGAGTATGACCAGTCATTGTTTTCTACCTCTTCCCACTTGTATGATAGTATATATATACATACACATACATGCATACATGTATATACACATATCTGTTTACATACATGCATGTATGTATGTATATATACATATGCATATATATGTTGAATGATGAATTATAGATTCTTTTGTGAAAAACCAAAAGAAGGTTTTATATATTGTTACTGATTTTTGGGTAGCAACAAAAAAAGGAAGAAGGAAGAAATGTCAGCAATGTAGGCTAGCTCCTCATTTTATATAACCAGTTGTCTGATACTTAAACAATGCTGTAAAAGATTTTGCTTTTACATTGTAAAAGTTATCTGGGGAAGTTTCTGTCTAAAATGGAAAACTTTGAGGGGAAAAGTTGTATATACTATTAACCTATTGCACCATTTAATTACAGAAGCGAAATGGAAATGTGGGCAAGACTGTCTTTGAATACAGAACCCAGAATGTGGCACGATTACCCATTATAGATCTTGCCCCCGTGGATATTGGCAGTACAGACCAGGAATTTGGTGTTGAAATTGGGCCAGTTTGTTTCATGTAACACAAGCCCAGAAACACCAACAATGAGCACCACAATCAATGACAACCATCACCCTTCACAAAAACTGACCGTTTGAAGTTGATCCTGAGACTCTTGAAGTAATGGCTGATCCCTCATCAGCATTGTACATATAGTCTGAAGTGCCTGGCCTCCTTTTCCTTCAGAATATTTATTTTACTTACAATCCTCAAGTTTTAATTGACTTAAAGTATTTTTGAATACAGCAGTTTAGGTTTAAGCTGATCAATGACAATGACCACCTTAAAAGAAAAGTAAACTGATTAAATAAATGTCTCTTTTCTTCAATTTATTTCAATGTAATGAAAGAGTTGCTTAGTATTTAATGAGGAAATTCTTCTTCCTGGCGGGTAGCTTAATGAGTGGGGTATACAAAAACCATGACACATGTTTTTTTTTGCTTGGCTGTCATTTGAAGAAATAGCAAGTAATGCTCTTTTGTGTCAGATTATCAATGAAAAATGAATCAAAATAATTGAATCTTGTGATAGAAACCCACATACATGTCTTTATTACTGTATTCCTATTACAGAAATTCTTAAAAAATATTTCAGCTTCTCATGATCTTAAATCAGTACAAAATTTAACTCATTTATTTCTTCAAATTCTGAAACTTCGTTAAGGGCTGATAAATTGAATAGTGCCTTTGTCCCTTTTGATACAGTCTATCAAAACAGATGGAAGTAACACACACACACACACACACACACACACACACACACACACACACACGCCACTTAACACATTTTTATTTTCTTACTTAAGGGGATATTGAATACAAATTAATTGACACATACAAAGACCCAAGTTGAGACTCATCCATCTGTACAGAATCGTTATACTGAAGCCTGTAATGAAGAAAAGATCTAGAGAAACATTGTGGAGTTGACTATTCAAATGTGATTATTGGAATTAGTCTATTTGGCCTTGGAACTTTTATAGGAAAAATAACCCAACATTTCTTAGCATGAGCTACCTCATCTCTGGAAGCTGGGATGGACTTTCTATTCTTGTTTATATTTTAGATACTGAAAGGTGCTATGCTTCTGTAATTATTCCAAGACTGGAGATAGGCAGGGCTAAAAAGTATTTTTATTTTACCTTTAATGATGGTGCTAAAATTCTCTCTATAAAAGTCTATAAAAATAAAGATTGTTTCATCAATACCATTTTGTGAAAACCGAGCTGTTAGACTCCCATTTCTGAAGGAAAGTGCATTGTTTCTGTGCCTTTCCCTTGTCCTCCTGTCATATTGTATCTGCAATGCCTTGTAAAACTGCATGTTTCCTAAACAAGAACTTGTAGGGCCCCTTGTGTCTCAAGAGACTTTTTATTCTTACTTGCATTTGTGGGCTCCATTGTTGTGTTTTTTTTTTCAATTTAAAAATAAACAGCTGGGGCCATCTCCAAGGACAAGCCATGCACACAATTTTGGTCATGTATCTCAGCAAAGCATAAAATTAAATTCACGCTTTTCTCATGTCAGTGGTTTTTGTTTTGTGGAATTCCTTTGAACTTATTAGGTCTGTTTATTTCCCCGTACTGAAAGATAGATTGCTGCGGTAAATTTTGCTTAGCGTATTTTTCAGACATGGAGCAAATACTTTACATCATGTACATAGTGGCTTACAAATGAATATCATTCTATGGCATTACTCACAAAGACAATATGACAATGTTGTCATAATCTAACCTTTAAAATATCAGAATAGCATTATTGACAATAAATACAAGAAGTGAATTTTCTATGGTTGAATAAACTGTTAATAAAATACATCTAAAATATTTCACATATGAGTTTAGCCTAAATATTTTCAGTTTATTTTTAATGTTCATTTTATATTTATTTATATTTTATATTTATAATTACTTGTCCTGACTTGATTACTTAAGCTCTACATCTTGAATTTGACTATGTAGCAGAAGATATTTATGAGTTTTCTTATTTTTCAGATAGATGAGCCAAAGTAGGTGGTGATTCTATTAAGTAAAAAAAGCTAATAATTTTGATATACAGAAATATCAATTGTTACTTTTAATGTAGAGCTGAGAAATGCTTTACATAAAAGATTACAGACCCCATTCGAAAGCCTTCAGATTTCTTACCTACATGCCAGGTCTATAAGGTCCCATTAAACTAATGAATTTGTTTTTATGTGCCCCAAAAGTACATTAAACCCCACATAATTGAAAGTGAACTAGTCTACAATTGGGGAGAATAGAGGTGTTAATTTATTATTAATTTATTTAAAACACAAAAAAGGTCCCTAATCACATAAATGAAGTAAAAGAAACAACAATAGTAAGGAATGTGCAAATGATCCAGAAAAAGTACAAAATGGAGAAATTGGGTCAGATTCAATATCTGTTGAAAACTTAAAAATTCCAGGAAATTATAAAAAGAAAAAAATAGTACTGCCTTCTCAAAAATGTCTATTTCAGGAACCCTGAAAATATGTGAATAAAACAATGAACAGAGCTATCATCCTCAAACTCCTCATCCCCTGGTGAATAAGAACATCTCGACATTCTTTTTTGTTTTGAAATTTTGAAGATTTCAGGATTCAATAAAAATAACCCTTAACTGTTAATGTAAGGGCTGAGGTCCATGTCCAAACCAAACCATGTCCGGTGAGAAATAAGCCAAAAACTTATAGAAAAGACTGGGGTATGCCTTTAAGGTGAGTTTAAAAAAATGGTTGACTCCCTCAAAAGTAGTTTTCCAACGCCCTTTCTCAATGCATTCTCCAGTTATATAAGGGTTGTTAGTCCTGTGGCTCAATGTGATTCTCTTCACTTCGAAACTCAATACACTCTCATCACCTGCCCTTACTCATCACCTTAATTACTATCTGTAGCAACAATTTCACATGTTCCAACTTCCTCTTGGAACTGGAGAAACACTTTACTTAAACATTTAAATCTCTAACAATATTTGGGTTTAAAAAATATGTATACTTCTGAAACAAATTCATGATATTTCTATCTAAAAGAAATCCTAGGTTCAATATCTCAGAAGACAATCACTAATCCTCATCTCTAATTCATTTATATACTGGAAACCAGAGTTACTCTTGTTAGCTTTTTCTTTTTATAATTTATCAATTTATTATGGAACTATTATCTTGGTTATTTATTTATTTTTTTATTGTGAAAATACCACACAGAGAGGTTACAATTACATGGGCAAGGTAATGAGTGCATTTCTTCCCAAGCATTGTTGCCTCCTCCTTTGTTTCCCCTTCCCATCCCTTCCCATCTCCACCCCCACCTCTCCCTGCCCCCACACCAAAGTTGTAAAGTTCATTTTCGACATAACATCTTGTACATCTTATTGTTGCAATGGGTTCACCTTAGCTTTTTCTCTTTCATTATGCTAGAGTCACTGCTAAAGATTTTCAGTCCTACTCTCCATTTTTTCTAAGAAAAATTTAGCAACTTAGAAAGCAACTCATATTAGGGCTTTATTTCCACTTCCATAGCAACTATCTTAAAGCACATAATTAAATTATTTTCTCACACCTGGATTGTTTTGTGATATCGTTTTCAAACATTTTTTCAGGCTTCTATTCTTGCCCTGTTCTGACCCCTTCTTCCTATGTAGCCACAATAGGGAGATTCAAATGTAATTCTGAATATGTCATTTATTACTCTCCCCAGCGTGACAATACAATGTATACACTCTCTTAATCTGATGGCATCTGAAGACAAAATTCCTCAAACTAGAAAGTACTTAAATAACCTGAGTCCTCAGCCTTCATTATGCTACTGTCTTCCTGGCAACTCATGTGACATTTTAGCCATTTCCCTAAAAAGTACTCAATTCCCTGTACTCTCAAAGGCTATTTTTTACATATATTTCATTCCTTTAGTCTACTTGTTCTCACCTTTTAGAGCTCAGCCCAACACCATATCCCCACAAGATCCTTCTTAGCCCTTTATTCCTCATTGCAACCCAGCTGAGATATTTTCTTCTTATGAATTTGTTGTCATTCTGTGCTTTTCTGTCATAGCACAAGTTATCATTCTGTAGGGTTCTGATTATTGTATTGGTAGGTAAATTTTTATTTATTGTATTTTTTAAAAACAAGAACTGTTTACACAAGACCTAAAACTGTTTTTTAGAATTCTTTACAATACAACATACATTCATTGACTATGAATGATTATATATAATATGCAATACCGATATTATATGGATATAGAATCTATATTATATAATTTAGATCATGATTATATGTTCATATAATCTCTATAATATATAAATTATATATATAATTGTATACATTATATATTATATATGCTGTATATAAACACATCTAAATAAAGTACATGTAGAGTATATTCATGTTTGAGTTTTGCACTAGTGTATTGTTAATTCTGTTTGTTTTCAGACAGAAAATACAATAGAAGAAATAATTTTTACCCAATAGCAACATACAAGAAATTTGCAGAAGTTGATTTTATACTGACACGTAAAATAAAATTAATGATAAACTTGCTTTATTGTTTCAAATAGAAACTCAGTATTTAGAATGGAATTTCTTAATAGGTACACATAATCCTGCCTTAAACCCTATTAAATCTTATTCATATGAAGTCTGAGAAAATCATTCTAAAGCTCATTAGAATGAACATATAGAAGAAAAGTGTTAAGGAATCTTCCTCTAAAATAGAAATGGTGACTACAGTGAGACACTGACTTTACTAGATACTAAAAAGTAATTTAAAATCCCTCTGATCATAGAGGAAAAAAGATATTTAAAAATAAATCTGTCTCTCTCTCTCTCTCAAATTTTATTCCAGTACAGAATTAGACTTTGTTGTTATAGTATGTTGATGGACTGAGTTTTTCGATCTTTAAAGCACTAAATACACTAACATAAAAGTTATTGGTTAATTTATCTTGAAATAAAAATAAAAACAAATGCATGATAATATATTGCTAAAAGATTTTAGATTCCAAAAGGCATGTTAAGTGTATATTATAAACTCTCAATAAGGATGCTTACAACATCTTAAAACTGGAAAAATGCAATAAATATCACAGGAAAGCTTTAATTACACTTTACTTGGAAGAACAAAAACAATTACATTAAAAATTCTCCAAATGTGCAAGGATCTTTACAGGTAATTAGTAAAAGTCATAGTATATATGATAGCAAACCTGTGGAAAACATTCAATATTGTAAGATATAAAAAGGAATAAATATAACATACTAAGTTCTGTTGATCAAAATCTGATAAATATTAACATTTGATAGTATCATTATCCTTGATTCTAGATATAGGAAAATGTAAATACTTTGTATTTCATTCCATTTAATTGTGGGAAGTGTATTATCATTTTTTCTAATTGGTTTATTCATAGTTACAAGAATTCTGAAGACATGAACAGGTAGGAAGAATGAATTGACAAAAGTTATCAGGGTGGCCTCTAGGGCAAACAACTGTATCTAATATCAAGTAACATCATTATTTATAAAACAAGCATAATATGAGTTAAGGGAAAGTGTAATAACATGACAAAAACAATTCACAATAGTGGCAAATTGATTTTGACTATAGCCTGTGGGTTATAGTTATGGGTACATATTTTCAATATGGATTTCATGCCAGATATTGATTTTTTGCTTTGGAATAGAAATGATTATCTAGATGATGATTTCTATGATGGTTTCTACAAGTTAGTGGATAAAACCATTCAACATACCACTTGAGTTGTATAAAAAGATGGTGTTAACAGCTATTAATGGGGGGGGAGTTATAGAAGGAGCATAGAATGTTAATCTGTAAAGTGGCTTGAATATAGTAAGTAGACAAAATAAGAACTACTAAGGAAATACTTTTCCTTAAGCAGTCTTGAGGCATAATGACAGTGTAGAAAGTATGAGTTCAACGAAAGAAGTATGCTACATATAATAAGAACATGAAGAGATGAGGCTATTAGAAGTCTTGCTTACTTGGGAAGCCTCTAATAGACTAAGGGTTTGGTGGGACATACTTCTAAAAGAGTAAAAAAAATTATCATAAAGGCACTGGTGTGTAAGGGTAAAGTGGTAGAAAATAATTCTAAAGGTGTTCTTAGGAAAGTGGTTTTAGGGTGAACGTGTAACCGTACTCTCTACAGGGGTCTCAAAAATGAGAGAAAGATGTTTATGGCTGTCATTAGTGAATATTTTATTCATTTTTGTGAATGGGCCAAGGTTGTTGAAAATGGTGCATGCAAGCCAATCTCTTGGAACAAAATCTGAACTATCAAAGAATATCAATAGAACTTAATGCAAGATACTGAATTGTTTTAAGCAAAACACATTTTGTTACTGGATATTACAAAGGTTACCTTGGTAGTGATACTCAGGAAGAAAATTTCATGTGAATGAGACTGAAAAAAAGATTAGTTAGAGAAGGTATGTTAGAGTGTCTTTGAGAAAAAGAAGCACAGAGTGAAAAGTCATTGTCATCATGGGCAAAAGAGAGCTGCATTTGGGGAATATTTCAGCAACAAAATCAACAGAATCTTAGGAAGAGTGAGGGAGTAAGGAAGCAAATGCTTTAGTTTTCATACCTTCTGAAGAAAGTAATGACATTCCCTGAGACTTAGAATAGAGAAGGGGCATGCTGCAGATATGTGTCTAGGAAGATCCTTCAGTAGATCGACAAGCCATCACAAGGAGTAGATGTTGGAGCTTTGGATGTGAGTGGAATCTGTTATGAAGGCTGTAAATTGAGAACAATGAATCAGGAAGAGATCCCTAGGCTATTGATATTTAAGGGAAATTGAGGAAAGAGAGAAAAGCTTCATAAATAGTAGGAATGTTACCTTTCAGTTATAAAATCCTGAAAATGCTGCTATTAAGGCTCAGTGAACTTTGGAAATGAAATCCTGAAATCACCTCTTACGTGTAATCCGCTTTCTCAATTTCATAGTTTCATAATTGAATCCAGAAAACCATCAGGAGGAAATACAGTGGATGATGTAAATTCTGGATGAAAATTAAAGTAGGCAAGAACCTTGGTGAGACTCTTTACGAACCAGAGAAACAAAAATACTAATTTAGCAAAATACTATATAATTTGTGCTTATGATTTTCTACTACATTTAGTTTGATCACATAAAAACAGCAAGCGATACTTAACTCACCCTCATGCCTTATCACTGA
Organism: Dipodomys spectabilis; assembly: GCF_019054845.1. Classification (NCBI taxonomy): domain Eukaryota; kingdom Metazoa; phylum Chordata; class Mammalia; order Rodentia; family Heteromyidae; genus Dipodomys; species Dipodomys spectabilis. The sequence continues at coordinate 7,712,958 of NW_024870792.1, forward strand.
CTATCATATAGTTTTAAAAGCCCTAAAGATAATATTTATTTTTATCCAAGAAGGTGCCTTAGTACAATTATGGGATACTTAGTGAATGCATATGCATACAAAATAATTATAGTGAAATGCCAACTACATTGCAAGGAATAGGTCTATACATATGTGAAATAAAAAATAGAGACTCAAATTGTAATGAGTATAGCAAAATAGAATGCAATGATCATGTGAACTATTTTCCCAGCAGTTGAATTCCTTATGAGGTAGATGTTATAATGAAAGGCAGCTGGAGATACAGAATATTCACAATTGTTAGTATAATGAGAAAAATGCAACATAAATTGAAAACATCTGCAATCAAAATTTGAACCCTAAAGATTCATGAGATTTTGAAATTCAAACCCCTCCCTGAGCCATCTGACATGCTTCCTTGAATAACACTTGGCATTATAGGTTCTTTAGACAGGGATTGTTTTTACATTTCCAAACTGTAATTTTGCTAGCTCAACTCATGACAAAATTCAAGACAATGATTTGGGCCAGATAGCAACAATGATGTCCTCCTTCTATTCTGATTCTCCTCTGTCTTCATAGTCTTTCTTAGATCTGAAAAGAAAATCCTCCTTTTCTTAAAGCTATTAAAGGCCTGAAAATCTTGGTAAACGTTTGTCTGAATCCTCCTGCTTACTGTGTACACACCATGCTCTCTATCCTTTCTCCATTTTGGGAAAAGATTTGCTCCCTAAGGGCTTCTTTTTTGGAGCCAGATGATTTCATCGGCCATCTGTACAAGAATAATTTCCAAATCTACTTAGTCACTTCTGACCCAGTACTTTGCAATCAGTCACACATTTTATCATGTTCAGCCACCCTTCCAAATGAATCATTGTCGTGTTGAACTGCCACGTAGGAAACTGTGAGAAAGGCTAGGCTAGTGTTGTGTAACTTTCCACTTGGTTCTCATGAGGAAGAAGCATCTTTGCATGACTTTTGAAGTTCTTTTCTGCTGTCCCCATTTTCCCTCCTTCATCTCGTTTCCCAGCAACTCTTTCTCAACTTTGACCTTGTGAAAATACACTAGATTCTTGTTAAAATTCTTGTCTCATCTTCCTTTCTCTAAAGTGAAGATCTGTGTTTCTATCTTCTTCAGTGAATGTCTGCTGGGTTTTGAATTCACTTTCTATCTTTGAAATACATATTAAATCTCCATGAAACAGAACTATATATGGGGCCTATAAGAAGGGAACAGGGATCTGAGTTATTCCAATCACATGACCAGTTAAGAAGTTACATTTTTTTTTTATGTTTAAAGTGGAACTGCTGCCAAAGCCAGATTTACTGTCTCTAACTTGCCTCCTGTTTCTTAACACACAAGACCTTGTGCCACCTCAGGATTCTGTCATCAGCAAGATCATCACCAGATGCATCCCTTTAAGTTTGAACTGGTGATGTGAGCCAATAGATGGATTTTTAGTAGCCTCCACATTCTGTGGTATTGTGCTATTAACAAGGGTGAACAGGCTGAAGCATATCTTGTCGCTGATTATAAATCTGAGTATGGTCCTCGACATTTACCTTTTTTGTGCTCTTCTCAAGCAACAGGTTCCTAATGATATTTAAAACCTTTATCTCTGTCAGATATCATATGCATCACAGGCACAAGGCCCTGGGTTCAATTCTCAGTACTATAAAACAGAAGATAACAAAACTTTGTATGGCTCCACATTGAGAAGAAGATAAAAGAAAAATGAAGCACCATTTTGTTACTCTTAAGTTTTCTGTTCTAGACTATAACTGCAACATTATCTTTTACAATGCCACCTTGGGAAATATATACCCCATCTTAAACTGGACTAACGTAAAGTACCAAATTTAACTCTGTCACTTTGCTTATAGTAGTTCCTGAGGTCCTCCTTTCTCCTTCTAACTGAAAACATTTTATTCTTTAGTCTGCCTTATTTGCTACCTACTGCATGAGCATCCAAATAGACATTGTTCTTTCCTTGTGTCTTCCTGTGTGTGCTTCTAATAGTTTAAATCTCTGTAAGACAAACACTACATAGTGTCTATAACATGATTACAGTATTTGGTTCATTAGGTTTTTGCCAGATTTCATGGTTTTATTTCTCTGAATCTTCTTAGCAATGGATTTGTCACCTTTTGTGAACTTAGGGTAAATGATTCCTGCCTTGAATTCTTTTGTTTCTTAGCCTGAAATTCCTTTCTCCATCAATTACCTAAAACATACTCCTTCTTTACTGTGGTCTCTTTAAAGACTATCCTGATAATAGCATTATCTCTGTCCATTTCTTTTTTTTCTGATCTACTATCAATATGTCTTAAGATTTGTCCAGCAGATTTAGTATTTTATCATCTTGAATGCTTTTATGTCATGCCAAGTAATATCAACATATCTCTCTCAGATGACACATTTCTAAAGAGGATCAATCACATACAACATTCTCCAGAGTGTTTACCAGAGTATTGGATCTGGAGCAATAACTTTATAATAGACATGGTATATTGTCCATCCATATTTCCTCTCCAATGCTAAAGCACCAATCTGCCAGGTACTTGGAATATTTCCTATTGAGTATTGACAATGTGTCTCACTGAGAATTTTCCACAGTCACTAAAATGAAGCCTGAATAAAGTCTTTCCAGCTTTCAGATAGTAGCCCACAGAAAGATAGTTACACAAAGACCCATTCCTCTTGCTGTAAACTAAACACTTCCAACCTGTCATCTCAGTTCCAATGTATCTTATAGGAGCCTCTGAAACCTTAAGGTCAATTACATTCACACACTTTCTCTGCCCAAACTTGTCTTTCTCATTTCCTTAAGAAATCTTCTGCATGAACATAAATAACATCTTAGGGTCTGCTTCCATGCTACTGAACCTAAGTAAATCCAAGCTGAGATTTTTTTAAACCCCTTTATTCAATGATGAAATCTCTCATTTTCAAGATTCTAAAAAGTATAAAATTTATTTCACATAATTGCTAAACTGGTGGGAAATATAGTAATTCCTTTAAAAAAAATTTTATGGAGCAAAAAGGACACCCTGACTCTTTTTAATAAGTATCATGTCAACTGTGGCCAAATGTCAGTGCATTTGAGTGAAAACACCCAGGAGCTTTAAAAAGAAACATGTTTTTTAAAGAAAGTTTTAAGAGATGAGAAGAAAAATGAGTGAAAATATCATCAGAGAAGAATTTGTTTTGAAAACATTGGCCATGGCTAACAGTTTTCTTATACTTTATATAATATTGACTTGAGTGACTCTAGAAGATTCTGAAATCATTCGGTGTGGCAGAATGGAGAACATGAAAATCTTGGAAAACTTTCATGTATGCCTGGTTATATAGAATACTGCCCCAACATTATGTTATCTTAGTGAGTTATGATTCAGTGGAGAATAATGTCTTGAAGAAAAATATTTCTCATAGTTTCTGGCTCAGTTATAAAAATAGGAGCATTCCTTTTAGACAGAAACCAGACAAGTATGATATTAAACTAGATAAAAGGAAGGTCCCTTTGATGTAATTTTTAACTTCTAATCCATTGATCTTTTAAAATAAGCTGTTTTCTAGACTTTTCCTTATTATGCCAGTCAAATACTTTTATGGATAAAATATCATATATAAAGAAAAAAACAGTATATAAAATTTGTCTCAATTATGCCAGTTAGTGCATCTAAGGCTTGAAGGAAATATACCTACTGTTATGACAAATGCATAATAAATTTTTCCTCTTAATACTTTTCTGTATTTTAAAAATATACTGTAATGATCATACAAAGGTCATCCCCAAAGTTATGAATAAGCTTTCTATGGCTGTGACAAATTACCTGAGATAGTCTGTTTCTAGTAAGAAAAGTTTATTTTGGCTCCAGAGTTTTCAATCCATGGGCATTTAGTTCCATTGTTTTATAGACCTGTGATGGGCAGAAGTATCATGGCTGGGGTTTGGGTTGAAAGAAAGCTCTTTTGATTCATGGACAGGAAGCAGAAAGACAGGATCAGAATAAGAGTTCAGAGACAAGAAACACTATTCGTCTCAGCTACTTGGGGGTGGACCTTACACAAAGTCTGAGGCCAGTCCACAAAAAAAAGTGAGACCATTAAAAAAAAATAAAGGAGCTTAGCATGCTTGATAGAGTACTTTACTAGCAAGCAAGAGACTCTAGTTTAACTCTACTCCTCAAGACCCATCTCTTCCAACTCTAAGTTTCCACTAACTTCCAATAGCTCATTAAATTATAGATCCATGTGGCTCAATCTTTTCAGGAAGCCAAAGCCTTTATGATGGATTACTGCCCAGCGACTTCGTCTTTCAATATTGCTTCATTAGGCACCAAATCTTCAACGCTGTAGATTTTATAAAATTTAAGATACAAATAATAGCACCTTAATAAAATAAACTTTATTTCATAAAAGGAAGTCAAAGGATTTTGACTTCCACTTTAATGTCTTACTTTAGCATTTTTGTTTTTTTTAAATAAATATTTTATTAACTTTAAGCAGTACAAAGGAGGTGCCATTTAACAAGAAGTTTATAAATACAATGAATTTTGATCAAGTAACCCCTTTCAACATTCTCCCCTCCCCCCCTCCACCTATACCTTCCCTTACACTCTTTAGTTTTGTGGTATATACAATGAATTTGACATCTCCAATCTCTTTCCACTTTCATTCATCTATATCTCTTTCGACTTATCCCCTCCCATTTGGATGTATCCATTTCTTGCTGCTGATTTTATTGGGCTTTGATTTAGTCTTTCTAAGAAATTATACTATTTGAGCTCTCCATAGAATCTATTATATTTCAGTTAATTCATTTGTTACCACTTATATATCAATCAATGTGTTTACTTATAGATTTATAGGTACAACAAATGAGGGAAACTATGAAACCTCTGTTTCTCTGGGCCTGGCTTACGTCACTTAATATATTTTTTTCCATTTCTTACAAATAGCACTATATCATTCTTTCATATAAATGAGTGAAATTGTGTAAATATTATTGAAGTTGTGTATTATGTGTATAAATGAATCAAGTTGTGTGTATATTCCCCATTTTTTTTGTTTGTTGGTTGTGGGGCCTGAACTCTGGGCCTGTGCACTGTTCCTCAGCTCTTCAGCTCAAGGCTAGCGCTCTATCACTTGAGCCACAACGCCACTTCCGACCTGTTCTGCTTATGTGGTGCTGAGGAATCAAACCCAGGTCCTCATGCATTCAAGGGAAGCACTCTCCCACTGAGCCACCTTCCCAGCCCCATATTCCCTATTTTCTTGATCCAGTCTTTCTTTGATTTGTTGTGTTTCTGGATCTTTACTTAGAAATTGTTTTTAATAAGTTTTTTGTTGTAAAAATACTGTGTAGAGAGGTTATATGAGCAAGGTAACGAGTACATTTCCTATCAAGCATTGTTGCCTCCTTTGTTTTTCCCCTACCATCCCTTCCCTCCCCTACCCCCAGCCTAATAATTGTGAAGTTTGTTTTTTACCATAGTGTCTTGTACATCTCATTGTTGCAATGGGTCAACCTGTATCCCTATTTAAACAATTTGTTTTTTCCCTTTTCCCCCCCAAATTAGACTGACATCAAATACAGTGAAAAAAGGGGTTATACTGTGGAGATTTTTTAACTGTGCCAAGGAGCCCTAGTGTTTCCTTTACCCCTTCCTGTAATAGTTTCACAGTTTTGGGTCTTGGCATTTCTATCTTCTTCAATTTCTATCTTTAACAACCAGGAAGGTTATGAGGACAGAAATTCATTTATTTTAGGAATCCCTTGAGACTAAGGTTTAATTAGTCAAATGTGTTAATAAAAATTTTTCTGTTATTTTTCTTATTTTTCTTAACTTTTCTGGTATTTTCTTAGTTAATTCATCATGGTTTAGTATTTTATAACTAACTCCCACACATTCTGCCCAGATTTTAGACAGTAATGAAATAATTAAATTATCCCTTTTTTGTATTTGAAGGCTTTCTTCTGAGTTTGGCCTGCAAATTGCTACCCCCTGAGGCAGTCTGGGACCTAATTGTAGTTATAAATATGAAGACAATAAGCTGTAGTGGGAATGAAGTAGGAGGCAACTTGACTATTCCTTGTAGGCATCTTGCAGTTTTAAGACAGTAGAAATAAACTAGGTAGGGATTAAGGGGGTTTAATTTTTTTGAAAGCTTCAGCAAAGATTTTCTTTAGTATAATAGGATTAAAGTATGGAGCAATAAAGAGAGAGAGAGAGAGAGAGAGAGAGAGAGAGAGAGAGAGAGAGAGAGAGAGAGAGAGAGAGAGAGAACCAACATTTCCTGGTCTCCATGAATAAAGTAGGAGTAAAAGACTCAAAAAATGGCAGTTATTACTTGTTGCTACTTTTCTTTTTTAAAAAAACTTTTAATAAGTTTTTTTATTGTGAAAATTCCAAATAGAGGGGTTACAATTACATGAGCAAGGTAATGAGTACATTTCTTATCAAGCATTGTTCCCTCCTCCATTCTTATTGAGGTGGAAGAATACATTTTTTCATGTCATCTAGTAACTGCCAACCATTTGACAATGGTTTTGGGTGATCAAGATAGGTGCTTTTTTGTTTTAAAGTATGGAGATGTTTCTGGACCTATTTAGATAATAAGATAAGCTTTGGGCTTTCTTTCGCCAGATAAACTTCTCCTCCTGCTATCTCTATTCATTTTCAGATTGCCAGCATTTTATCATGTGAAGGAGAGGATGGAGTTATATAGTTCCCTTTTAGGTTTCTAGTCTTCATAATTTAGAAATTTGGGGGAAAATAAGCTTAAATGCTTTTTCAGTTGCTTTTTGGTATCAACTACTGAGTCTGGCCCTTTTTATTTGTTAAAAATAGTATTAATTCCCTATCTCCTCACCCTATATATCCTACTCATTTCCTCCCTAAATGACTTTGGTCTATTTGAATCTTAAAAGGGGAAGTGGTGTGATGGTCATCTTCTATAGTTGCTTTCTGTTGAGAGTGGACTGTTATGCCCTATATGGGAAATAAAGAAAAAAAAAGTTGTTTTGAGATCTAATTAAGGAGATTTTAGAGGAAATTGAGTTGGCAGGAAATTTAGTTGTCAGGCTTCCAGGATTAAGGTCAGAGCACAGCAAGTTACTCTTTTTGCTAACAGGGAATTTGTTCACTAAAAGAAATATGTGTGAAAAATCATTCTTTAAAGATAGATTTCCATATGGAGAGCTGAGAGGATTATTTTATTATATTTTGTGCTGGTCCTAGGGCTATAACTCAGGGGCTGTCCCTGAGTTTTTTGCTTAAGGCTGGCACTCTATCACTTGAGTCACAGCTCTACTTCCAGCATTTTGGAGGTTAATTGGAGATAAAAGTCCCATAGATCTTCCTTCCTGGGTAGCTTCAACCACCATTTTCAGATTTCAGCCTCCTGACTAACTAGGATGACAGGCATGAGCCAATGGCACCAAGCAAATAAGATTCTTTGAGGGTGAGAGAGGAGTGGGGGAGTAAAGGAATCATGGAAACAGTAAGCATAGATGAAACACGTTAAGTATACCTGTCATTTACAGAAACAACATATAGGTCCATATTGATGGTAAAGATGGCAATCTATATCCAACTGTCTTCTATTTTAGATGTAATAGTTAAAATAAATTCACAGCGACACTTTATGGACAATTTTGAATGCCACTTGGAGGGAGAAGTTTGATTTTCCATCTTTTAATGATTCACAGGGATAAGAGTTTTTACTCCTTAATGAATCTGGCAGTTTCTGTTGTAAGTTCTTAAAAGGTTTTATTTCTGAAATGTAAATCCATATGGAACAGCATCTAATAGTTTTGAAAAACTACAGAATATAGAATTTTGCCTTTCACTTTTAAATAAAAAATTTAATGTCATGGCCTACCTATTTGTGTCATATTTAAAGAAATGTACTAAATCTGGAAATTTTAGGGCTAGGGCAGATGCCAATAAACATTTAAGTCTGAGGAATTTTCTTGTTGTCCAGTTTACCCAGGTGTTTACTATCTGGTTCTGGGTTGCCTCTTAAAAGGTCTTTGTTTGCTGAGCACAGGTGGCTCAGGTCTATAAATCCTAGCTACTCAGGAAGCTGAGATCTGAGGATTGCAATTCAAAGCCAGCTCAGGCAGGAAAGTCCATGAGATTCTTATCTCCAATTAAAGACGAGAAAACTGGAAGTGGTGCTGTGGCTCAAGCAGTAGAGCACTCTCCTTGAGCTAAAAAGCTTAGGGACAGCGCCCAGGCCCAGAATTCAAGCCCCAGAAGCCACCAAAAATAAAAAAAAAAAAGGACACAAGTGGTTTTTTTTTTTTTCTTACTTGCTATTGTTTCTAACGTATTTATGAGGTATCACGTGATTTTTGTTGCTTTTTAGGTCCCTCCCCCATGGTATAACCCCTATTTTCACTGTATTTGATGTTGGTATAATTTGTGGAGGGGAAGGGCAAAAACAAATCTTTTAAATAGGGATACAGGTGGACCCATTGAGTCAATTTCGAAAAAGGAACTTTACAATTTGGGGGGGGGGGGGAAGGAGGGAGAGGAATGTAGTTGTGGAGATGGGAGCGAAGGGATGGTAGAGAGAAAACAAAGGAGGAGACAACAATGCTTGATAACAAATGTACTCATTACCTTGCTCATGTGATTGTAACCCCTCTGTACAATATTTTCACAATAAAAAACTTATTTTAAAAAAGGGAGGGTGGGAAGGTGGCTCAGTGGTAGAGTGCTTGCCTCACATGCATGAGGCCCTGGGTTCAATTCCTCAGCACCACATAAGCAGAGAAAACCGGAAGTGGTGCTGTGGCTCAAGTGGTAGAGGGCTAGCCTTGAGCTGAAGAGCTGAGGGACAGGGCCCAGACAGAGTTCAGGCCCCACGACACGGAAAAAAAAAACAAAAACACACAACCAAAAACCTATGAAAGGTCTTAGTTGTCGTCCTAAAGCCAAGTACCCAAAGCCTATAAAACCCAGCCCACTTTTAAGTAAAATTTGAGCTGTTCTGTGATGGTCGTAGTATTAAGAAGGCCTTTTATATACCTTTTTACAATTTTAGTCAAGGGTTACTTCCCTTGGATATGGCCTAGATAATTTGTCATTTGTTTGAATGATCTAAGCCTTTTGTGTAGATGTATTATCCTAGAGACCCACCTCCCACACCAAAAATTAAGGAGATCATCTCTTTATTGGTCCCGCGGGTTTATAAAGGATCTTAATGTTATTATTTTATTTACATTAAGCTTAGTATTTGACATAACATACTGAACTAAAAAGTCTTGTCTCTGGCTATTTTCACATCATATGTGATATTACTGGGTGGAGGCTGTCTTATGGTCTTATAGGGATCCTATAAGTATAGAAATTTCATATGAAACAAATGCCTACATAAATTTTTTTCAACACCTCAGCTTTCTTTATGCATATAAAATAAGACAAATATTTCCATGTAAATAAAATGTCTAGAAAGATATACCAGAGACTGTTCAAATTGACTGCTTCTAGGTTGATGTATAACTGCTGCAATTGTTAAATACAAAACATTATTTTTCCTACTTATATAAATCATAAGATCAAGTATAAAATGCAATAATGATTTTTTATTTTGATAACTAAATTAATAACAGTTTCAAGCTAGACAAGTGTCTGGCCCAAGAAACCAATGGAGCAGTTCATAGAAAATGCCTTGCAATCATTTTGAATAGTTTTAGAGATGTTTGCTTATTTTTTCATGGACAAATAAAATTTATATATATTTATCATATGCATATAATGTTTTCAAATCAGTATACATTGCAGAATGGTAAAGTGAGCTAATTCACATACTCTAACTCATCGTTATTTTAAGATTAGAAAACTTTAAAAGGATTCTCCCTCCAAAAAAATTGAAAATATAGACAACGGTTTAGAAATAAAGTGTAGTGGTTTCATCATGTTGCACAACATAGACGTTTGAACTTGTTCTTGTTATCTAACTAAAACTTTGTATCATTTGACGAACATCTTTTAAACCTCATCTGACCCAGAGCTACTTCAGACTCTTTTAAGAGTCTGACTTTTCTAAATTCCACATCTAGGTAAAATCATGTGTTACTTGTCTTTTTTTCCTTACTATTAAGGAGTTTCAAGGCTAGAACAGCACTTTCTGTTATATTATCAGAATTTTCCTCTCTGCTAACTCCCATCTTGGGGAAACCCTGACTCTGAGGGATTGAACCATTTGAACATAATACCCTAATTTTGATTAATGCTGCAGAAGTTCTATTAAATATTATCTAAAAACTACAGGATTTCCTGGTGAGCACTAACTCGATTCTAACTATATCTTGTCTCTTATTCTTAAATCATTAGCATTACCAATTGGTAAAGTTAGAATTTGATCCACTTGTAAAAGAAAATCACTAGCGTAAGGTTATTAAATCTGGGAAAAGTGACAAAAACCAGCAATGTTTCATTATGATATTTTATTATGGGTGTCTTGTAAGGAAAAGAAAGATCAACAACCACATACAAGCTTACAAAAATTTTAGGACATTGTCTGTGTTATTGTGACAAAAGCAGCCCTATTTGTTTTTTGTTGTTGACTTTCACAGGTAAGGGGAAAGAGCTCTCTGTGACATGCCAAATACTCTTTGTGACAGAAGACAAGTACAGTTATTGTGCATTTATGCTTTGAATTCAGGACAACAATTCTGATGTTGAGTTTTGAAAGTAAAAGTACATTAGCACCATAACATGTGTCTTTAAAGCCTTCCCAAATCTTGGTGACCTTTACCAACAATGACAAGAAAAGGGAGCAGCACCTTTGAAAGCACTTTATATCTAAGATTAAAGTGGCTGTGGTTTAGAAATCTTTCTTTCAGTTCTTCCACCACACTATAATTTTACCAGTATTTAGGATATTAATCAACAAATTTTAATAAGTTTGGCCAATTTCTACAAATTGCTCAGTCTTTGGGGGACTTGGAATTTATCTGTTTCTGACCAGTTGAGGTAGTTGATGTAGGGAGGTCATTCTTAATTTCATGTTTGATTGTTTCAGAAAGATTTTCTTGTACTGGCGAGCATAGTCATTGCTCTGAACATGGCCTAGGATCCAAAGAAGGTAACACAATGTTATTGTAAGAGTGTTGAAGTTTATTTATTATAGCACCATTGAGACATTTTGAAATTGGAATTGATAAAAAAATAAAAGAAAAGGCATTTGAACTGTATTGGAGGAACAGCAAAAAATGGTATCTTTTTTGGTCAAATTACACTCTTTCCAAAAATTTTGGAAATAAATAGCTGGAATTTAGTTGGTCACTTGTACTGGTTGACATGATTAGAACAATAAGAACACATATGGAATGCGATTTTTTTTTTGCTGGGGCTTCAGAGAGAGTTTGGTTTATAAAAAGCAAACAGGGCCAACGTCCACACCAAATTCTTGATCAGGACCACCAACATCATAGGGTGCAATATCTATAATAGGTAATCTCATGGCCTTCCGTGTTCGGTATTCAAAGACTGTTTTGCTCCATTCCCCAGTGTGTTTCTGTAGAAAGAGCCAAAATGAATAGATGATTATAATACAATAATTATATAGATAACTCCTCCAGTGGATCAAGTTGAAAAACCTTTTTGCATCAAAGGAATAATCAATATGTCATATTATATTCTGTACATGAGAGACCTGTCATTTCAAGTTGTAATACTCCTAGTTGATAAGCAACATTCTTAAAATCAAAAACCATGTGAGACTTTAGGCTAAACACATAAGGGCTATTTCCTTAATCCAGCCTGCTTTCTGGAGGCCTGGTCCTGGTCGTCACTACCAGGCCTATAGTTGATTGACTAAAAAGTGGTAGGTTACCTAAAATGACATTTTCTAACCCTAGAACTGATTTCTTTCTTCATTCATTAAATGGCGATACAAATTTGAAATTTACCTTATATTGTAAAAGAACAGATAATTTGAGATTTAATTCATATGATGTATATTATTAAGATTATATAAGAACCATGCTAGTTATCTGGTTAAGTTATTATGGATTTATATTTCATTTACTCTTATAACAACCAGTTTCCATCTGGAAATTAAAATCTACTGAATTGTTTTAGTATCTAATATTCTATGAAACAGAAGATGCTATATAATTAATATATGATATATTTGGCTTACTCTATTATTTTTATTTTTTTCTTTTAAAAGTTTTGTGAGCTGGGCGCTGGTGACTCCCACCTGTAATCCTAGCTACTCAGGAGGCTGAGATCTGAGGATCACTGTTCGAAGCCAGCCTGGTCATAGAAGTTCCCATGAGACTCTTATCTCCAATAAACTATTCAAAAAAGCCAGAAGTGGCACTGTGGCTCAAGTGGTAGAGTGCTAGCCTTGAGCACAAAGAGTTTCAGGGACAGCGCCTAGTCCCTGAGTTCAAGGACCAGGACCAGAAAAAAAAATTGAATGATTACACTAGAATTTCTGAGTGAATTATAATCCCCGAATATAAAGCTTTTGTTACTTACAGTGCAACCATCCTCCAGGACTGTGTATGTGAATTTGCTATTTCCTTCAGCTTTGAATTCACCTTCATTTGACCCCATCAACTTCAAGGCTTTTTTCACATTTCCACTGGCCTGATCCATGTATGCAATGCTATTCTTGCAGTGGTATGTGATGTTCTGGGAAGCCCGGCTGGAGAGAAGTCGAAGGTATGCCAACTGTACATCCAGGACATCCTCAGGAAGCTCAGGATTGCCATAGCTGAACTGTAATGGGTACAAGTAGAACCGAGTTAAATTTAAATTCATATATATTCACACATCCATATGCATATTCTCTATATATTCATATATAGATAATTCATAGAGAGAGAGAATGTCACAGTGAATGTCTTAAAGATCAATAGAACAATGTTTGCATGCAAAGTAATTCCCAGTGGTTTAGCTTTCATTGAGTGGCAAAAGTTATGAACATATACTCATCTGAACATCTAAAATCATTTGGCTTCTGTTTAGTAACTCAGTAACTTCTGAAGACTGAAGGAGCAAAAATGTTAGGTAAGTAAAGATGACTTGTTTTATAGGATATATCCTTTCTTACCTGAAAGCCACCGTCCATAGACTCTCCAAACCAAACATGTTTCTTCTCAGCACCTGAGTCTGTCCACCAGTTCTTACGTGGAACACTCGCAGGACTGGCACTGATACATGTTTCCCCAGTCTCCATATTACAGAAAACTTTAATGGCATCCATCTTGCAGCCTTGGTTAGGGTCAACCCAGTACTCTCCTGAGAAGTCATGAAAGAAGGACAATGGAAATTGCTTATAAAAGATGTAGTCATAAAACGCACACCAGAATGATTTTGCTTATTTGGTGAGACATTCTTAGTTTTGACTGCTAATGTATTTATACTTATATAGAGAGATGCATGTTTAGACTGAAATTGCTGAGATTAAAAACTTGGTTATAACTATAGGCAGCACTGAAATATAATGACTTGATTTTGAACAATGGTGATAATTTGAGTCAAGAAATATTGATTGGTATTATATCTGTTAAGATAGCTTCTTTCTAAAAGATGATTAAACCTTTAATGTAATTTTGCTTAAGGTGTATCAATATATGCTATCCAAACTGACACTGGTTTTTTGTTTTAAGTATTTTCCAGAAATTTCTGAGTAAAGGTACTAAACCAGGTCAATATATTTGAAAGCTCGAAATAATTTTGCTTTTCCGAAAGAACTAATGTAGATATGAAAAGTCTCAGATTATTGCAATATCCTATTCGATTTTATATACTACTCTGGAAAGCTCATTTTGTTCCAAATTTGAAAATTTTAGTAATTATTACAATAACTTAAATAGTAATAAATATAAAAATTCATAAATTCAGTAGAACTACAGAATATTAGAAAATAAATTAACATAAATTACAATTACGTATACTTCATTCTAAGAACACAATGAGATATAACTACTTTGTCACACAAATCATTTTGTTTATGACAGTATTCAAAAATATGCCCAAACTATGTTTTGTATTAAAATGTCTACAAAACTGCTTTTCTATATTCAAAATATTTTTAAATTATGTTTCACTTCAAATATATCTGCAGATTGTTTTTTTTATGACGCCAAACATTTTCAATTCAATTAGTGATCACTTAAATAGTATTTTGGATTCACAATGTTTTCCATCTCCAGAACCAATGTTCTGTCAAGTTCTAACATGAGCAGCATGTTGCCATGCTTGCCAAAAACTCTCAAACTTACCACTCTTGAGTTCAGGATGGCAGAATTTCAGGTCTCTGCAGTTCCGCGCTGGGTTTTTACGAGAACCATCAGGACTAATGATGCTTTCTATCTGTCCATTCACAGATTTCAGTGAAGACATGATCTCTTCTGTGTTGATTTTGAAATCCATTGGTTCATCTCCATAGTACGGTGCGAAGCCACCAGACTTTTCGCCTCCCACTCCAGCAATGGCAGCAGCTCCACCACCACAGCAAGGACCAGGGGCACCAGGTGGTCCAGGAGGGCCTGGTTGTCCTGGATGGCCTGGGGAGCCCTAGAATTGGTAAAGCATATATCACTGAGGAATATGCCACTATTCCAGAGAAAGACATTAAAGACAATTCACACAACGTGGCATACGTGGCATAATTATTTTAATAAAGATTTATTTCTGTGCTTTTATAGTAATATGATAACCAATCTTAAATCTACTTCATCACCAACATATGTATTATTCTACTCTGAGAGAATCAGTATGGCTTAAGTACAAATTTTATTCTGGAATTCCTTCTAAGTAAAGTCAGCCAACAGCTAAGAAGCAACACCTAAATATTGACATGACAGGCTTGAGTTAGAGGGAATAAAGTTATGCTTCCTAGATTCTTTTTCCAAATTTATGATTAGTATCCTTGAGTTGATCACTTAGCTAATTAGTTCCAGATATCTTATATGCAATTTGTAGAGAAAATGTTTCTAATCAATTTTGCCCAAGGTTTTCAGGTCAGAAGGCATTAGAAATGGTAATACCAGTAAAATAGAGATTAAGAATGTTTTGAAAAGTAAAATGTACTGCATATGTGCAATCATTATCATGATAATATCTGACAGAGGTTAAATGTGAGACCAACACTAGTATCATTCATTTGGTTATGTGAGATGCCATTACTGTGAAATAAGTTATTGAAGTATACTATATGATGACTTTTTAAACTTCTCCAAGTGATCAAGAATATTTTAAAATATCTTTTAATTCCTAAATTCAATTATTACATTGCATTCAATTTAATAACTCTAGTTAAAAACACTGCATGGTTTCTCAAAGTTTGAAGATTATAGCAAATTGAATAGGCAGATCAATAAGTGATGTCTTACCTCAGACCCTCTTTCTCCTCTGTTACCTCGAGGCCCTGGTGGTCCAATGGGACCTGGGTGTCCACTTGTTCCATCTTTGCCGGGAGGTCCATGGGGTCCAACAGGTCCCTAATAAGTAATCATGGTGTATCACAATCCTAGAATACATGCTGGTTGTACAAATATTTTAAAACAGGGATCTTCCAGTGTATTTCTGAGATACTTACTCTGGGGCCTGCAGGTCCTGGACTTCCAACTGCACCCTGGTGACCAGCAGCACCCTAGAAAACAAAACAAGACAGAAATCACTTCAGAAACTGAATCTGTAGACCAGATCAAGAAAAATGGTGATCAGGTTGGCCTCCATAATTTGATCTTTCTTTCATCTCCTGTTCTTGATTTTATCAAGTATGTGGGAAAATCCATTTCTCATTTCTTCCAGCATGTACTTTCTGGGATGAAAAACATCCTACTATGAGGCTCTAATATTTGCCTCACTCACCAGCTGAAATTTAGTCAGACATTTTTGTAACAAACAATGGATGCGCTTACTGGAGAACCTGGGGGTCCTGGATTGCCTGGGAATCCTCGATGACCTTTGATGCCATTAGATCCACGTTCACCAGTTTCACCTTTGTCTCCACGTGCACCTTGGGGACCCTTTAGAAATATATTTCAAATTAAGATCACAGCCATATGCATATTGGAAAAAATGCATATTAGCTAGAAATCCCTATCACAAATACCTCATATGTGGAACAATAGACGTGTGTGTGTGTGTGTGTGTGTGTGTGTGTGTGTGTGTGTGTGTGTGTACGTGTGTGTGTGTGTGTGTTGTGGCTGCTTTCCTTTCAGATGGCCAATTGTATGGAATCCCCATAATTGATGCTTATATCCTTCACCCCAAGGAATATTTAAAATCAGAACTGTTTTCTATATCATGAAAAGTGGTAATGTATATTAGTTCCTAAGTTATTTATATTGTCTTATTTTCTGGAGCATGCCAGAAAATAGAATATCTGCTACATTTTAGAATGGGTTAAAAAGAAATGCCAAACACATTTTTTAAAGACAAAACTTACAGGAGGACCTCGGGCACCAGCAGGACCTGGAGCACCAGATGGACCAGAAGGACCCTACAACAGAAACAAACGACACAGGAAACACATGTGGAGTTACTACAGGCATTGATACCATTTTGGTGTTTAAAAGGTTAATGATTTCATTGTGATTACAGAGAAACATGAATACATTTTTAGAAATTAATATTGTCTTGTTCTTTGTTTACATCTACACAGGAAAGCTTGAAAAGGTTCTATTAATTCAGACTACATCTCCTCTGTTCTGATTAATACTGTGTCATGTTTTAGCAAGGAAATCTTCACTGGTGACTGCCAGAATCTTCTGTTTTATTAAGCGTTTGCCTAAGAATGACTTTCCTAAAAATTGTAACATAAGTGACAGCAAGATTTTGTGGGGGGTGGAATATTTGACAGATGTCTTCTTGTTAGAATGTATTCATTGAGAGAAATACACGCTCACACAAAGATGGTGCAGCCCAGCTCCTGCGGCTCATGCCTGTAATCCTAGCTACTCAGGAGCCTGAGATCTGAGGATTGCAGTTCAAAGCCAGCCAGGCTGGAAAGCCTGTGAGACACTTATCTCCAATTAACCACCAAAAAACCCAGAAGTGGCACTGTGGCTCAAGTAGTAGAGTACTAGCCTTGAGTTGAAGAGGTGAGGGATGGTGCCCAGAATTCAAGCCTCACACTGACAAAAAAAGAAAGAAAAAATATAAAAATGGTGCTTATTTGAACTCACAGTTTCTCCTCTGTCGCCGCTCTTTCCAGCTGGACCAACAGGACCAGGTGGGCCTGGGTGGCCTGGAGCACCGGGGGCACCAGGAGAGCCATTTTCACCACGATCGCCCTGGGAACAAAATCAGCAGATCCAACCTCAATATGATGATCACTTGCTTTAATTACACAAGCCTACTGTATGCTTATTTGTTATACCTTGCCACCAGGAGATCCATCTCTGCCTGGGAGACCATCTGATCCAGGGTTTCCCTGATTAAAAAGAGGGAGAGAGAGAGAGAGAAAGGAAATCAATTTTCTCAAAACTATAGAAGACTCTCTCTCTCTTGTTATCTCTTCCTCTCTAATTATTATGTATCTGAGGCTGTCCTAAGACTCATTATAACCCAGTCTAACTTCAAATTCATGATTCTTTTGTCTGAGTCTTCTACTGGGATTACAAGCATGTAATGACTTAAGCCATGTATTCTTCACAGAGCCACATATTTCTCAATGGTGTTGAAAATTAGTAGGGGACAAAAATATTGTGGCTATTATAATGGGATTTGGCCTTTGAAAGAGTCACAGAACTGCTGTAATAAATCTGTCTTAATAAATTCTCACAAGGTCATATGAAGGAAGTAATTAGGAAAAATGTCTAAAAAAGATACTTATAGAAGAGGAGAATTGCCATCTGAACTGATAATAAAACATCTACAAATTAGCTTTACTTAATTATTTCACACTATCTCAAAATATCTCATTGAACCCTATGAGTGTATGTAATGAGCATTTGTAAGCTTAAAATAACATTTATTTTAAACTAAATAAATGAATAGAAATTGACTGAGCACATATAACCCCTCAAATTTTTTCACCCAGAAAAACATTGTAAATTAAGCCTCTCTCTACTACCTTGTTTCCTAATTTAGCTAGAATCCACATTTTCCTTATGAGTGGTTATTTTGGGGTAAATGTTAAAGGGTATGAGGCTATTTATGTTGCAACATAAAAAGAAGGTTAGTATAGAAGAAAAGAATTTTGCTACATGGTCTTACTTATCGTTTGGCATTAGGGCTCCTTGGACCTTTCCTTACAAATATGACCCAACTCTGACTGGTTGAACATTCTCTTAGAATTGCTACTTACATCTCTTCCGGGCTCACCAGCTGTACCAGCCAGACCAGGAAGACCCTGGGGTCCTGGGGGACCACGTTCTCCATTGTGGCCACTTGCTCCTGGCTTGCCACTTTCACCCTTTATACAAAGGAATAAGAGACATTTTCCTTTCATTAAAAAAACTACTTAACACTGTTCTATCAGATCTCATTAATTCTCAGAGAAAAATTCTGTTTCATTGGATTCCTATTTTCTTAAAAATATACCTTCCATGGGGGAAAGCAAGCTTTAAATATATATATACTTGCTCAGTGACTTGGGATGCCAAATGAATGTGTAGTTACACTGATTATTTTGAGTATATTCTGAGATGTAGAAATAGTGTTACAAGATAGAAGTAATGATGAGCCAACAAGGAACTGTAGAGTTTGTTTTTGTTGACATTTATCTCTTTCTTAAGAGGCACTTAAAGTATCATTAACATGAGTACTATTACACTATTTAGTGAATGGATATTTAAATGCAAAGGACTAGGTTTTGATAGTGAGAGATAATCATTAAGTGTAAAATGACTTCAGCATCACTTAAAATCTTTCACAGATTCGGAAGTTCAGCATGGTTCCCTTTCAAGACTAATAGCAAAGACTGAAGAACCCTCTCAACTTTGCTAACAGAGATGTCTGAAAAGGCCAGATTATCTTTATGTAACATCAGTTTACTTGCGTTTCTGTTCAAAATTTGCCTATGATTTATATTATTTGTAGAGTCTAGAGTCATTTAATAACATGTTTCCGAAAAACCAAGAATAAAGGTTATCTCTTGAATAAGTTGTACTTATCTGAGGAAACCTTTTCATATTTGATATGAAGCCATCTGCGAACGTTAACAAAGGGAGGAAGAGTCTGGTGAGAGATCACAGCACTCACCTTGATACCTTGAGGACCAGGGCTGCCCCTGGGACCTGGCATGCCCGGGGGTCCAGCCAGACCACGTGCTCCCGTAATCCCTGCAATTCCAAGTGGGCCTGGAGCTCCCTGTTAGAACAGAAAATGAAGACTCGGCTCTCTGTATGTGACTGTGTTTTCTTTCATTGAGTTTGTGATGAGGGACAAAATCATATTGTCCCTCCATGGAACAGTGAAGCTACTCACCGGAGGGCCCTGAGCACCGGGTGGTCCCTTCTCTCCAGGTTGACCCGCATCACCTTTTGGTCCAGCCACGCCAGGGTTGCCAGGAGAACCGCTGTTACCTGCAGGGCCTGGGGGTCCATCTTTGCCTGGGGCACCACTGGAACCTGGGGGCCCTGGGTTGCCCTATAAAGAAGGTTCGGAAATTGCATTATTTATCATGAAGAAATGAGCTTTTTCTTCTACCTCTTACCTAAGTTGAAACTATTTCATAATGGGTCCCAGTTGATAAATAGAAATGTGTAAGGTCCTCAGTCTTACAGATATAGGACATTCTTTCTGAAACACATAATGCGAGAGAGAGAGAGACAGAGACAGAGACAGAGAGACTGAGAGACTTTGAAAAGCACTTACATTATTGCCGGGAGGACCAGGAAGACCACGAGCACCAGGAAAGCCAGCAGCACCCTATGGAAGGATAACACATTTTTCTAATTTCAAAAGATAGAATTACACAACAAACAAGCCCTAAAAATAAATCTAAGTTATCAGAAATATGACAGGATCTGCTTTCCACCTTGCAGTTATTGATGGTTCGTGTTTTTCTTACACATAATTCATAAATGAGTAATTATGATTAAATACTGGCTGTATGGCTTTAGTGTCTTTAGAATAGCCTTTATACAGGTTTGTACCAATAAATGCTTTTGAAATAGTTCAACGTATAATAGATGCGACGTTCAATACTTACAGGACCACCGGGACTGCCACGTTCACCCTTCACACCTTGGGGGCCAGGAGGACCCTGGGAAGAAGAGGTAGGAGGAGGTGGGGATTAGGTATAGCCTTAAAGTAAAAATTTGAAAGAAGCATTAAGTTTTTGAAAGACAGTAAGTTGCTAAAATTAGCTTATAAACGTGTAAGCAAATGCATTGGATGGTATGCATGTATATACAAATGGATCTACCGAAATATGGTCCATTCAAGGGAGAACTCCAATGGTGTAATTCTTTCGAAAGGCAAAGTTCAATAGAATAAACACCGGGAAGTGGGAACTGGAAAGGGAAGCGGTGAGTCCAGGGGGAGAGAGGTTGATGAACAAAGAGGAGAATGAGGAGAATGCAGTCAGGAATTTGATGTATATTCTACAAAATTAACAAAACCAAGAAAGCAGTGATTTGGTAGGGATGGTCAGAGTTGGAAGCGGTGACATTGGTCAAGATGCATGTATTCATAAACTGCTTTGGTGAAAGGTAACCCCTTTATACAATTAAAGAAAATTAAATTAAATTTTAAAAAAAGATGGAAGTGACTTGAATGTGGTCATATCCAGGAAATGGGATCCAAGATGCAAATTTAGAATTACATTCCTGTGATAATTACACTCTATGGCTTGACAAGCAATCTCACTTGCAATAATGAATTGTTGATAAACCCAAGTGTTTTCTGTGAGAAGGCTTAGCTAAAGGACTTACAGCTGGCCCAGAACCTCCAGGGGGTCCTGCGACTCCAGGGGCTCCTCCTTCCCCTTTCTCACCAGGAGCACCTCTTTCTCCTTTAGCACCAGGTTCACCATTCTGACCCTGCATGCAAAATGAACATCAAGTAAGACTGCTGCTTCAATCAAAGAAGAATAAGAGGCTCGTGGAACATATGTCCCAGAATATTCATTAAAGTCTTTCTATGAGAGAAGACAATCATCAGCAGAGCAAGTATATGCTATCTGTCCTTGGGGAGAAAGTCTTTCTTAGGATTGAGCATCTGAAAATGAGCATCAGAGAATTCCCTTGAGGAAAAAAATAGATTTAGCGTAAATTTTAAATCCTATCAGTTGGTAATAGAAAAAGCTTAAACTTTTGGTGATTTAAATTCATGGTGTTGCTTTATCCTTATTACCCAGACTCAACAGAGGCAGGAGTTTTGTTTTGATTGTCTAATGATTAAATATGGGGGTAAAATAAGCAAAGAAAACGACGAGGCTCAAATAACTGCTAAAGAACTAAGTGACAGAAGCAAGACTAGAAGACAAATGTATAAGTCAGCTACTTTCTCAGCAGGATGGTGACTGGGTTGAGTGAGAGACAGGTTTAAGTGTTCATACTTACAGGAGCACCTGGGAAGCCAGCGGGTCCTGGAGGTCCAAGTTCACCCCTCTCACCCTGGATGGGAAAGTTTCTCATTAGTCAGAGGGAAAGTATCATTTCCCACCAGAGTACACATTGTCTCCTGCATTGTCTCATTTTCCCTTTAATCAGGAAATGTGCTAAGTTAACAAGCATGGCTTAACTTCTGAACTTCTCTCTACTTCTCAACAAAACTAGGGGTGAACAATGATGGAAATAAGAATTCTCTCTGTGTCTGTTTATTATTTACAAGAAAACAATTTAAAATGTATTTCAACATTAAGTGTTTCAATTTAAAACACTTAATCTGTGAAACATAAATAGTTAAAATGTAAGTGGGCTAATTGAAAATAATAAATTGTCTTAAAATTTTTGCTATGTATCTATCCTGAATCCTAATTGTTAAATGGCAAATTATAGATGATTTAGGTAGAGAACTGTATAAATAAAATTAATTAAATAGAGAGATTAGGTAGAGAATTGTATGTTGAAAAGGAATCTCTATCAAAATTCTGTAAGCTTGAGAGACAGTCATCTACAAATAAATATTGTCCTTGTTCAATTATTATAGTTCTCCAGCTTATTCCTTTAAAAGATCATAATTTAAAAATTATATCTTGTGGAGTTTAGATTTAAGAAATTTAACATTCCCTTGTATGCTGTATATTATTAAACATAGAATCCTAAAATTGAGCCTCAAGGGGCATGGAGGGCAGGTAAAACAGGAAGTACAAGCAGCAAAGGCTTATATAGGGTTAGAACTTGTTGAATATATCTCTGATACTTACAGGGCCACCACGTGGTCCAGCTATTCCTGGAAGTCCAGGAGCACCACCTTCACCCTAAGAAAAGAGAAAATGAATAACAATATTACCACTGCCTTGGGTCTAGTACATTCAACAAAAGGTGTTTTATTTTTATTTTCAATTATTGTTATTTATTACCTTATCACCAGGTTGACCAGCTGGACCAGGGGGACCAATAGGACCAGTAGGACCCTAAAGGAAATATATATACATATAAATATATATATATATATATAAAATTTTGGAGAAAACAAGACCATTTCTCTTATTAATCAAATAAGGTGTATATAAACGTATTATTTATCCAATAAATCAGATTACATGATTTCTGTCATGCCTTGAAGGATATGTTTATTACTCAGAAAAATACTGAAGAGTTTAATAAACACTTGGTGATGGTCCTAGAATAGTAAAATTGAACAATAGTTTACTCACTCCTTTATTTTGATTCTACTGAAGAAAATGAATAGTATGTGATATAAGATCTTATTGTAACAGATCTTCAAAAACAAAGTACAGTACTTTATCCAACTGCTTGAAATTTATAGTAATTCATTTAACTATACAAAATATACTTGAAGATATTATATCTTTGAATCTCAAAATTTCATGTATTAATATTACCGGTATTAGATCAATGAAATGTTAGGCATCTTACTTT
This sequence comes from Dipodomys spectabilis, assembly GCF_019054845.1. NCBI lineage: Eukaryota > Metazoa > Chordata > Mammalia > Rodentia > Heteromyidae > Dipodomys > Dipodomys spectabilis. The sequence continues at coordinate 7,735,943 of NW_024870792.1, forward strand.
TTTTCAGGAGAAGAATCACTATGTGGCCTACATTCGCCTCCAGCTTCTAGACTCAATTCTCCTTCCTTATCTCCCTAAGTAGCTAGGATTACAGACACTGCACCCAAACTAATCACCTTTCTTAAAAATAGTTTAATGGTACCTTTCTAATCTATGAAGAGAAATATATCTCTGAGTATTTTAAGATATGTGTGATAAGTATACGTATGACCTGAGGTAACTATGTTTAATGCCTACGGAATGATTTTTATTGCTTTAAACATCTTTTAAAAAATAATTATTGATACAAAGGAAATTTCTAATAAATGTACAGGGAAACACACTTTTTGGTTTAATTTTCTCTAATGTTAACATCTATAAAACTATATATAAGATCAAAATGACATTGGAACAATTCATACAGATTTTACCAGTTATATATATGCACTCATATGTGTGTATATGTGAGAGAGTGTGTGTTATGTATGTGTAGCTGTATCCAGATTTTATCACATTGGTAGCTGGCCTAATAACTTTCACTATCAATATACCCAAATGTACCGTCACCCACAGTTCTCTGCAGTCGCCTCTTCAAAGTCTTATCTGTCTCCCTCTCTCCAGTTCCTAACTCTCAGCAGTCATTAGTATGTTCCCCATCTCCTGAATATTACAGGAATCACACATTTGACAGTCTTTTGAGATTAGTTTTTCATTACTTGGCTTGATGCCCTTAAGGTCTGTATACATTACAGGGGTTGATAACTTATATATGTATATTACTAGTGAGTATTTTGTGCTGCAAACACAGCATAAGATTAAAATTCTTATTTTTTAAAAAATGTTTTCTATCTAATGAGCAATAGTAATTTGATTTTAGTGACTTATATTGTTAACTTTTGGCTCTCATTTTAGTTTTAAGAGTTTACCATTGTTAGTTCACTGTAGATGACATTTATTTTAAATCATGTAAACAATCAAGTGATTTTGAGTGTTATAAAAAGTGTAAAGGTGGTAAGGTATGGTGTCACTTCTTATACATAGCTTTGGGGAATAATAAAATTTAAGATAGGGAACTGTCCTATACCATGCATAATTAAGGCTGATTTTTCCCAAACGTGATCACTCACCCGGGGGCCGTCTTTTCCTGGAACACCATCAGCACCTGCACTGCCTGGTTCACCCTGTCAAACAAATATGATCAGTACAATACTTTCAGTACAAGCACCCTTACTGCAACTCAGCCAAGAAAAGCATCAACATGGGATTTGTTGGGATGCATACTAGGTTGTGTGATTCAGTCATTCTTGGAAGCCATTCCAAATTTCACTTACAATAAAATGATAACGTTAATTTTGAAAACAGATTACTTTCCAACAGCGTGGTTTTTCTCTTAATCAACAATGTCTGTTTTATTACATAATAGAGTTAAAAAATAATTCAGTACCTTTTCACCTTTTGGACCCGGACCTCCAGGACCTCCTCTTTCTCCAGGCATTCCTTGTAAACCAGGGGAACCAGCAGTACCAGGTGGCCCAGGAGGACCAGCAGGGCCCTGCAAATGCACGGTAAGTAGTAAATCACAAGGGAACGAAAATGCATTTTCGACAGTCTAGCAAAAATAAACTTTGTGAATTTACCTTTCCTCCTTCCGGACCAGGGGGACCAGCTCCACCTCTAAGACCTGGGGTCCCTGCTAGCCCAGGAGGTCCACGTTCACCAGGGGCTCCAGCATCACCCTGTCATAAAACCATGTAACATCCACATTAAAAAAAAACAAGATCCAAAGCCAAAGAAAGACATCATAAATATTGTATACTTTTGACATGGGCCAGTAGGTCATAACTTGACTTTTGTACTTGTGTAGAACTTGTAATGGCTGTAAAACAGGTCATTAGTTGTGTGGGGACATAGGTATTTGTCCACTTAAATGCTGTTCATCCTTGAAACATTTATTATTTGGAAGAGAGCATTTTCAAACTTCCTTTATCAAAATAGCTTTCCTATAGAGAATCAATCATTAGCAGTATTTTTCCTTGGATATTTCAACCTGGCTAATTCTGTACTGCTTATTAATATAAAAAAACAGAATCTTTAAAATGAAGTGAATTTAACAGATTATAAATGTCTGGCATTTCTCTAATTGGAATCAACAAACACTTGCAATGCTGTGCTGGACACACTAAAATGTATTATTAGTCAATTGTTGTATCACTTATTGAAGACGATAAGAAATTGAACTATCACCTTGCCTCCAGGAGCTCCAGGAGCACCAGCTTCACCCTTTGGTCCCTGAGAGGTAAATGTTACATGATTAAATGTTTATCATAGTGGTTATGTAAGTATAAACTACATACACATATTATTTGTTTGTGTATTCAGATTTTGTTTGTTTATTCAGATCTTGAAGATCTGCCTTTCAGTTTTTTTACTTAATGGCAAAAATTAAACTCTCAAGGTTAAGATTTAATTTTAAATGCTTTGTTTGATAATATTTCAAAACTAAATGTCAAAATTTAGATTATCATGGCATGCAAAAAATGCAAAAGGATTGTTACTATTTGTTCTTTTGATTTCTGAATTGGAATGAGTAGAATGCTACTTACTACTTCACCAGGTTTTCCATTTTCTCCTGGAGGACCACCAGGACCAGGTAGACCCTGCAAAGAATCGTGTTTGTATTATAGGATGACTTTATGCATTGCTTATATAAATGTAAGCAATGTAAACATAAGTAAGCATACTTCTCACATGTAAACATATCTATGCAAGCTATTAAAAATGGTTTTCATATCTTTCAAAAATATACATTTTGAGCTATTAAGATTCCAATGACAGAAATGAGGTAATGATACATTACAAACTTGTATTTATCTATATTTTCAGTTGATATACATACATGTACATAATTAATGAATATGTTAAGATGAATTTAGCTGTGTAGATTTATATCATAAAAATAATGCTGAGCATATGGAACTACTATATAAACTTAATTTTAAAAATAATCTAGTATATGCATCCTGGCTTAGACTTAGAACATTGGTCGATTGGTTTATTTAAGTATGGCAGACAGACTCACAATTAAACTTCTAATGAACTGCAATTTAGTAGGTCATGAAACTTTGAATAGTCAATTTACTCAAGAAAAATAACTTTGAACGTAAAGCATAGAATTGTCTGCTAAACCCAAGTACCCAGTGGCATTTAAAGAATAAGGTCTTACTTGTAATCCCTGTGGGCCAGGAAGTCCTGCATCTCCCTTGTCACCAGATGGCCCCTATGTCAAGAAATACAATAATTAATATATTCCATTATAAAATATATTATATGTTATATATGTTATATTATAAAACATATTCCATAATAAAATGTACTTTTATAGTGAGTGTAGAGTTGACATCTCAGCAAGTCTCAATTTAGAAAATAAGAATATGAAGAGAGGGGGAAAAAAGCCTGGGTTATGGAAGTCACCCAAAGCAGACAGGTATGACATACATTTAATGCCAGCAGTTAGCTGGGTGAATAAAACAAGTGGCATAATTGTTTTAATGAACTGTAATGATATAGTCATAGATCATATGTTTTTTTGAAGCCTAATGCCTTCCCTCCCTCAATCTTACTTTGCTCTTTGATTTATATAAGTAAACTTACAGTAGGTCCTGGGGGACCCTGAGGTCCAGTTTCACCATTCTTTCCAGGAGGACCCTAAAAATAACAGAGAAGTGGGATTAATGGAGATCACAGAGAAGTCCTAATATTGGGGATAGATAAGTGTATTGATTAGAAGGCCAAAGATAATTAGAAACGTCAACATACTGGAAGGCCAGGTCCTCCAGGGCCACCTCGTTCTCCATTCTTACCAGGAGCACCCTAAAAAAGCAGACAGCACTTACTAATTCTAACAAAAATCAGTAATCTTTTGGTTTTTCTTATTTTCAATCTCTTCTCTCTCTCTCTCTCTCTTTCTCATACACACACACACACACACACACACACACACACACACACACACGCTCATAACCATTTACACATGCATCATATACATTTTCCTGTGATGTGGAGTGCAGTCTGTTTAGGTCATCTTTACATTCTCATGTGGAAAGTCTGTTATCTGCCAAACGCCTATTAAAGATAAGGATAATGGTAACAAAGGATAATGATAGGATAATGAAGGAACTCACATCATTTCCTTTAGGACCAGGGAATCCCATCACGCCAGGCTGACCTCGGGGACCAGATGGCCCAGGAGGCCCAGGACGCCCACTATCTCCTTGACTTCCCTAGGGAAAAGAAAAATTTCATTCAGCAAGGTTAGCTCAAAATCAGACAAAGATATATCTTATGTCAAATGTAGTCCCAAATACCTATTATGTTTTTTTAACTGGGTTAGTAAAATGAATTTTTTAATTTGTACATACGGGAGGTCCTGGTTTTCCATCATTTCCTGGTCCCCCGGGGCTTCCAGGCGTACCCTAAATAAAAAGAAGTCAGTTTTCAGGTGATTGAAGATTTTAAAAAAATAGAAATTCAGCAGAACCTATTGCTACAATTTTGAGATTTTTCATTTACATATATAGTATCATATTTGTTCATCATTTTTCTTTTGGTCTATAAATCATCTTAGTCAAGTGTTTAATTGTGTAGCTCCTTGATCTAGATCTATCCTGTTTTCTTAAAATAATTTTGTTTTGATTTTCTCTGAGCCTTATAAAAGATGTATTTGGACTTAACTACTCTTTGATCCATCTTCATTTCCCTTGCGTACTTTCTTCCGAAATTACAATGTCATTTAATCAAGAGTTTCTCCATACCCTCATTCCTGGGGTTCCAGGGGCACCATCTCTGCCAGGTTCTCCAGCCACACCTCTAGGTCCAGCGGGTCCTGGACCACCACGTTCCCCAGCGGGACCCTAAGTTGTGAAATATATGAATGAACTTTAAGAGAGTCTTTATTGACCTAGATAGCAAGAATATTTAGGTTATAACTATTAACATTAATTTGTCTCATAAAACGAGTTGGTGCATTACTGACATTCTATCAAAACACAATTGAAGCAACCATGATGATCCTCAGATTTTTAAAACAAACTGCGTTATTGAGCGTGACACTATATTTATGTGCATTTAAAGCCAAGTGTCTCTGATGGTTTAAAAAAAGAGCTCTCGGGCACTTTATCTTTTTCATGCGATGCTGCTCAGATAAGTGGTCTCCAACTTATAGGTGGAGATCAAATGGCTTACACTAGTTGCAAAGCCAGGAAAGTGGCCATGGAAGGCCTAGAGGTCAGTATTTTACAAAGGGAATTACTTTTTTAACTCTAATATATTTCTCTCAGATATTTAGGTTTGCATTAATGAAACACTTACATTATACCCATTTGTAATATTAACATTTAAGAAAATAGAAGCTAAAGTTTTCTACCTTTTCTCCTGGAATACCATTTGGTCCTGCAGGTCCTCGGAATCCAGGGGCACCCTAGAAATAAGGAAAGTCAAACATTTCAGTCTAAAAGATTAGAACTTGTTCATAATTCCTGAATACCTCATCCAAGGTAAAGTTCTGAATACCATTCGATGACAATGGTGTTGCTTTTCATTTAGATGACCCCTGACTAGAAAACCTACCCTTTCTCCTGCGGCACCTGGAAGTCCATTTGCACCAGGTTCTCCGGGTGATCCATCTTTGCCATCTTCACCTTTAGGTCCTGGAATACCTGGGGAGCCAGCTTCACCCTAAAACAAAAAATGGAAGTAAAATAAGGCATCACAACTGAGTCAAGTTGTAAAGTAGTTAGCTGTTGCCTTCTAGTTATGTTGCAATTTTCAAAGAAATAACCAGACCTGGGGCTTAGCACATTGAATCACACTTGAAATGCCATTCTGAAGGCAGAAATTTAAGGATTATCGATCAAGATCAGCCAGAGCAAAAGTTAAAGTGTGACCTCAACCGAATAACTGGGTGCAGTGGTTTGCACTTGTAATCCCAGCTATGCAAGAGGCATAAACAGGACAGCTGGTGTTTAAGATCATCCCAGACAAAGAAAAAGAAAAATAAACAGAAAGACTAAAAAATAAAGCAGAAAGGGTTGGTGCATGGACCAAAAGGTAGAGCATCTAGCAAGTGCAATGCCCTGACTTCAATCCCCAGTACCAAAAGGAAGAAACAAAAAAAGAGTGAAAGAAAAGGAGAGAAAGAATGGGAAAAAGGAAGAAAAAAATAAATCAACAAACAATAGCGGAGTCTGTAGTGGCAGTACTTACACGTTCACCTCTTGCTCCAGGTTCTCCTTTAGCACCATTTTTACCAGGTTCACCCTAAAAGTGAAATCAAATCTTGGCTTAGAAAGAGGGAAGACTTGAATAACAAAATCACCACCAGCCAGACCTAAGTGAGTGTTAAGACTGAATGAAACCACTATAAATGCAAGTGAACAGGAGCAAAAGAAATGCAACGAATCATTTTCATGAGCATTAAACCACGACTTCAGATAACAAAGGAAATAAATCAACTTACTGCACTGCCTCGCTGACCAGGAGCACCATTAGTACCAGGGGGTCCTGGAGGACCTCTGGCTCCCATTAGGCCTGGAGCTCCAGGAATTCCAGCTGGGCCCTAAAAGCAGTCCAAGGACATTCACATCAGCAAAAGTTGAACTCGACTGACTATTTCACTTACATTTCACAAAGGAGCATGTGGATGAGACATGGAGGCTGCTTACCATTTCACCTTTACCACCAGGACTACCATTGTTCCCAGGAGGGCCCTAAAAGAGAGCATATTGTAACTAATGCTCATATTGTATATTTTGAGTTTGAAGTATAATTGGAACACATCATGTGTAGCAAAGAGGTGATTCTTCTAACCATAGTTCAACCCATGAAATGTAAAAAGCGTTACCATTAGTTCAATAATTTGAAAATAATATGCACTTGGTTTAAGTCATTTAAAACATCTATTATGTACCAATAGATTATTAAAGAATCTATTATGTACCATAATCTCCTATCATAAAAATTCATAATTGGAGATTATGGCACATTTTTCAAAATATCAGATAATTGTACTATCCATCCTCCAATTTTATAGAAAGTTAAGACTTGTGAATTCTAGAATAACCCAAGACCCTTCCCACAAACTACCATATTCAGTACTCATCCAATAAGTACCTTTATGACACTAGTTATTTTAGGGTACTAAACAAAATTTGTACATTTTATTTTATTTTTCTTGATAGAAACATTGAAATATTTGTCAATGACAAGTATACTAGAGCCCAAACACTCAAATGGAGTGTTTGATACTTACAGGAGGACCTTGAGCACCAGCATGTCCTTGAGGTCCAGGTTCTCCTCGTTGTCCAGGGGAGCCATTTGAACCAGGGGACCCTGCAGGTCCAACTTCACCCTGACACATAAAACCTGAAGTAATTAGTTTTACTTGCCACTTTTAATCACTTTTCAGCTCGGATTAAATGTATCTTGCCTCATATAGGCAGTGTATCACCAGCTATGTACTATAGTTAGTGTACCCCTACAGTTTAACAAAGAATGTATGCAAATAAATGGTAAATATACTCATGACTATGTGATATTTGTTTCTCAGAAAGAAACTGGTAAAAGAAGACATCAGAAGACATACAAAGAGTGCTGAATGCTAGAGATAACACTTCTTTAGAATCAAGCACAGACATTTAAAGTTATGTATAGGTACGAACTGTTTGTTTGACTGGAAAAATGGGTTGCAAGAAGTAAACTGATGTTTTGTATTGTCTGGAAAAATGGGTTGCAAGAAGTAAACTGATGTTTTGTATTGTTTCCAAAACATGTATTCTAAAGAAGCTCATGCTTACCTTAGCACCAGGGGATCCAGGGAAGCCTGCAGTTCCAGGGGGACCAGGAGGCCCCTGAAAAAAGTTAAGTAGAATATTCAGAGCTCTTAATTAAAACAATGACTTGTATTAGTAAATCATAAATGGACACATATAAAATATAGAACATATATATTCAAATAAAAGTAGCATTTGTCATTCATGGATAAATATTATATGGAGAAATAATGTGGTAAATGAAAACCAGAAATGTAAGGTTAGAACATTTGTATTCCTCCTTCCTGCTGCCATAAAGTCTGTGACTTTGTATAGAGTACTTCATCCTAAGGTTTTGTACTCTCATTTACAAAATCGAGATAATCTTACTATCTATTCTGTATGGCTGTTTTAATTGTGATATCCATTACTGGAGGCTAACTAATGCTGTGGATACCATATAAATGTCAGCAAATATAAACATTTTTAAAAACTTGGATTTTGCTTTTGGTCTCAGATGTTTATGCATCTACAAGTAAAGTATTACAACAAATCAATCAATTTTAATCTCTAAATTATAAAAATTTGTCAACATGAAGAATGTATGTATATATGTGTATGTATGTATAAATATGTTACTCAGAGTTATATATGCATAAATATTACTCTGAGTGACATATATTGCTTTGTAACAAAAATATAGATACAAAGTCACTTACTGGTTGACCGTCGCTACCTCGAGCACCATCATTGCCACGAGCTCCCTAAAATAAGAAGTTTGTCTTAAATATTTTCTTAATTATGGAAGACTTATTATAAGTGATAGTCTGGTTAAATTAAACCCAACTGAATTGAGTCTTCCTAGAGCATATTACTAGTTAGAAGTTTTGAGAGTCAACTTGTTAAAATCTGACATTCATCCATGATCCAATGGAGAGGTGGTTTCTGTATTTGTAGAAGGCAATGAGGACATAATAGTTCTAATGGAATACGCGAAATCAAGCAAAACGACTCAAAAATTCAAGAGAGAGCAATTGTGAATCCCTAAACACTTTCCATATACTTATAGCTAAAATGTTCCTGTGGAGATTTTGAGTACAGTCTTATAGAAATACTCACTGCAGCTCCAGGAAGACCTGGCCGTCCTCTCTCACCAGGAGCCCCTCTTGGACCCTGCAGAGTAAAATGGATGATTTTACGTTAAACCTGACATGGATAGCAACAGTTGGGAAGAGGCAAACCAAGTTTGAGTTAGTTTAGTATTAATCCTGAAAATTAAATAAGGAGCATGGTTACCTGGGGCCCCGGAGCTCCGTTTTCACCCGGGAGACCATTTTCACCCTGCACATAGGCATAGAAAGCATGTTACTAATTTGTTTAGCAGCTAGGTTCTTTTATAGTTTCAGAATATTGTATGGATGAAAATATTATGGCAACTAAAGAAAAAATTCATTGCCAAATAGCAAATTGTTATTAATATGTATTTATGAAAAAAAACTTATCTTTTAAAAACATGGAGACTAAACAGACCCCCCCCCCCCGTTTTTTTTTTTTTGTCGGTCATGGGGCTTGAACTCTGGGCCTGGGTGCTATCCCTCAGCTCTTCAGCTCAAGGCGAGCGCTCTACCACTTGAGCTACAGCGCCACTTCCGGTTTTCTGGTGGTTTATTAGAGATAGGAGTCTCATGGTCTCTCCTGCCCGGGCTGGCTTTGAACCTCGATCCTCAGATCTCAGCCTCCTGAGTAGCTAGGATTACAGGCGTGAGCCACCAGCGCCCGGCCAGGCCCCCCCCCCCTTTTACATGTAGACTTTTCAAGTTTTTAGCTTATAGAGACTTTAATATCTCGGATGACACTAGTTTTTAACTCTTGGCATGTAGAATTCAGAGAAATATAAGGAAAAGGTTAAGCCCCATAATGTATATCTTGCCTATAGTTTTAAAGTGCAAACGAATCTTCTTACAAGAAAAGGGTTTGGGAGGGTTTACCTTTAGTCCAGGAGCACCTGTTTCACCCTTTTCACCATTGCGTCCATCAAAGCCCTAGGAGGTAGACAACAGTAGACAAATATTAAAATATATTAACAGCACAGAATAGTTGATAAACTTTGCATTCAACTGTATTCATGAGATTTTTATTACATAGCACTCTTTGCATTGCTCATTTAAATAATGTACACTATCTTAAATCAATTCAAGACATATGACATTGACTTCATAAGAAAATAAGTGCAACTAATTAGAAAGTACTATATGGTCAATCAGAAAGTTGATTTAACTCCAACTGCAATAAACATACCTTGCTGTATTTTATTTATACTAAGTTGATATATTTTTCATTCAGTCAAACCTCCTTAATTCATTATGAAAAAGACGAAAGCACTCAACTCAATCTATAAATTATATTAACTAAGTCCATGAGAAGAGCATAATTTATAACATATTTTCTGTTTGTGATAAGACCAATTACCCTATACCAATACTTTCCATATGCTTAAAATAATCTTAATATTTTTATATATTTTTTTATTATATATATATTAGTTTAGTCAACAATGCAAGTTGTTAGATTTTTTTAAAAAAAGAAATAATAACAAATAGTTGTCAATCAATTATTTTGAACAGGTACTCATTTGTCCAACTAAGATGACTGCACAACTTAAATGTAAGTAAGTAGAACAGCTTACAGTCAAAAAAGAAATTCAACTTACTCTGTGTCCTTTCATACCCGGGAATCCAGGCATGCCAGCGGGGCCTTTGATACCCTACAAGGAATGGATGAAAAGATGTTATGGATCTTTAAGTACAATAAGCATATGGTAGTAAAGTGCCTTCTATTTTAAAGCTTAACTAATAAAAATAATTGTGCAATAATTTTAATTTACCAGAATGTGACTAATTCACCCATTAGGTATAAAAGACTTACTGGAGGTCCAGGTAATCCTCTCTCTCCAGGTCTTCCAGGTCTCCCTGATTCTCCCTAAACGGAAAAATAAAGAACACTTAAGGGGTGTTGTACAGCAAAAGTCATTGTAACCAATGAGTGATCTAATTACTGTTTTCAGGAAGAACTCACTAATAGAATTGTTCTAAACCTAGGTTGAGAAGTCAACCAAGTAGTAAGATCGAGTAGTTTCTCAGACTTTCCATTGATATAGAAAGAGAGGAATTTGCCATTGAAAAATAAATAAGAGAGGATGGCATACTTTTAAAGGTGTTTATAAGTCTTCAAGCCTATATGGACTGATGTGAAAATTTTCCAGTGTAAGACAGAAGAAACACATTCCTTCTCTAGTTAAATGATAATATCTCTAGATGACACTTCTTGACAGTTGGAAAGCATTGACGGGGTTCTGTTAGTTTAGAAGTCAACAAATGGTGTCTATTGATGTGAAAATATAATATGGATAATCCACTACTACTATGAAGTAAAATGATCTGAGGATATAAGCGAGTTGTTCATGGATTTTCCTTCTGAGGTTCTGGTGTATGGCTCATGATGCTTAGAATATTCAGGTTCAATGTTGACATACCCTACCCTCCTCAGTTTTTTAACACTTACATCTTTTCCAGCAGGACCAGAGGGACCTAAAGCACCAGGAGGTCCTGGAGGGCCCTAAAATAAGACAATAAAAAAGTATATTTTAAAATTTTGGTTCCATTTTATTATTACATAATAAGCATCTATTTTGGAAACTAGTTTCAATAGCTTTCATCATGAAAATGATACTCTTAATATATCCTTATTTTATCCATTTCTCTTGTTTATTAAACTTACTGTAACAAACTAAAAGCATCATATACCATAGCATAAAAATTTCATACTATGTATACATGTTTATACAGATATTTTTACATTTTTGATATATTGACTATAAATATACAGGTATTTCTAAATATATGGAAATATTTAGGATCTTTAGTACATTAAAATAATCTTACTTTACTTCTTATTTGCCTGGCAAATACTTTTGCAGGACTCTTTAGATTATGTTTATTTTTAACTACATTAATATATATGTACACTGGTACACATATCTGTACACATATGTGTACATAAAATTAAATTAATATTTAATAGAGTTTGTGTTATTAACTCTGGGAAATGGATTATTGTGATCACTCACTAGGAATTCCTAAGGTCTTTGGATCCAATGCAAGTATAATAAAATGGCATCTATTATATAAAAATTTGATCATAAACATGTATACTCTGTAGGAATATATGGATGTTTTAGAAAATAAAGTTTCCATTAAGAAATCAAATGATCTCTATTGTATTATAAATTTGTTAATGGTAATTGTTACTTACTGCGGGACCAGCTTGTCCAGGCTCACCGGGGGGACCTTGGTATCCTGGAGAACCCTAGTGAATAGAATAACTTGTACATATTTTCAAAATAACACAATATTCATATGAATCAGTTATATCTTCAAGGTGGTAAAAATAAACCCATGCACCAGAATTTGTAAATGTATTAAGGAAAGTTTTGTTAAGTTTACCAAGGGTAAAATCCATTCTTTTCAGGTCAGAATAAAGTTAATGCATTCATTTCAGTGTAAAAGGAAAGCCATATTACAAGCTAATATACAATTTAATTTTATCAAGTTCTTTTTCAGCATTTAGGCTTGAACTCTGAAATTTATGCTTGCTAGCAAGATATCCTATTTACTACTTATGCTATACTTTCACCTTTTTGATTTGGTTATTTTTGAGATTGGATCTTTGTTTTACCTTGGACTACTTAAGCCTAGACTCAATCTACCTCTTTTCCTTCCCAACAAAGATAGGATGGCAGGTGTATGCCACCACATCTTGTCATTGCTTGAGATAGGGCCTTGTGAACATTTTGCTAGTCTGATCTCAAACTGCCTAATCTCTGCTTCCTGAAAACCTAGGATTACAGGTATATTACCTGTTCAGCCCCAAGACGTGAATCACTAATTAGTGTAGGAAAAAAGGAAGTAAATATAAACTTTAAGTATGTAAAAAATGTAATCAGTTTCTCCATTGTGAATACAAATCTTAACTGGGATTATGGCTTGTGGAAGAGCTAATTATATCACAATCCATAGTAAATTGATTTGTATATTCGTGAAGGAAAGCATAGAACTATGGTTATACTTACAGGGGAGCCAGGATGACCAGAGGTACCAGGGGGTCCTGGGGGGCCAGGGGGACCCTGAAGTAAAAATTTGAATGATCAGTACTAAGCAAATGGATATGAAATACACTTAAATATCACTTTAAATGAAATTACACAAGAATCAATCAAAATTGTCTTACAAAATGCTGACCTTATCCCTTAAAGATTATCCTGAGCTATGTAGAAACCAATTTATTTTCTGGCAGCCAAACTCAGCATGGAAAATAACTATCTCTATACTATAGGTTCTGTGATCAAAATCTCTAAAATAATTATGTTAAATCATTCCATAGATTTATAACTATATTTATGTAAAATATCACAGAATTAGATTGACATGGAGATAAAGAATTATGCAAGAGAATCATCATACATCAGACATTGTTATACACTTAAGTTTATAGCACACTGATTTATCATCAATACAAATTAAACTAAAAAGCCAGTTTTATAACAGGCTACTTCTAAATACCAACAATGAACACAAACAATATTTAATAATTAAATTTTCTACCATGATCACATTTCTAAAATCAGTGATACTATAGTTTTTCATATCTTATTCAAAATAGAATTACAGTGTGTACATAGCTCGGATCCAATGTTTATGTAAATTTATATAATTCTCCTTGTGGCTTTGAAAGATCAAAAATATCACAGTGGAAACTGTACAGTGTTTTTGTTTGTTAGTTCTCTCCCCTCCCCCCATTTATTTTATAACCAAGGATGTTAAACAGGCTAGTGAGATTTATTGGGTAAAATTTTCATAGTCTGTATTTGGAGAAGTCACAAATATCAAGTTCAGTGGTATAAACAATTATCTATAATCATGGGAATTTAGTGACATGCTTCACTATCAGTAATAGAGAGGTCTCCTTCCCATTGGTCCTCTTGAGAAGCTATTGCAAAACAAGACTCATTTTCATGAATCACTGTCCCTACCCACATATGTTTAAGTTTAATGCTCTTCTTCATTTTCTCTTATTAAAACTCTAAGTAATTTATATTGAAGAGAGCCCAGGTTCAAAGGTCAATCACTATTATTGAATATATATATATATATGCATATAATTTAACAAATCGAATTCTTGAAACATTTCTATTTGGTTTGAGAATTGGAGGGAGATGGATTTACATTGGATCACTATCAAGAAAATGACATTACTATCTAGAAACTGATATAAAGTGAAGATTCTAAACAACTTGGGTAAGATGAAAAGTGGAAACAAAAAGAAACAACATGGGACTCAAATTAGAGACTATAGGAGTGTGACACTAAAGCATTGAGGTGGGTAAGTCCTCTGACTCAGCTGGTCAATAACAGGAGAGGCCGTGAGGAAAAACTGAGTTAGGTTAAGAAAAAAAAAGAAAATGTGCCCATTTTCTTTCTGCAACCTTCCAAGAGAATTAGCTACATTGTACAGTTCAAAAAAGACTATATTTCTAAAAGAACTTCCCTCAGGACTTAATAAACAGAAAGGCTAAATGATACTCTAAAATGCACAGAAACATTGGTACGTACAGCTGGCCCAGGATAGCCACCAATTCCTGCTCCTCCTACTCCAGACTTGACATCATATGAATCATACTGGGGAGAATAGTTCTGTTGTAAAGAAATCAAATAGATAAATATAATCATTTTAATATTTACATCATAGTTCTTTTCAAAACCATTTAGTTCTATGGAGTATTATTGTTCCCTTGTAGAAGATCTTTGCATGGTAGCAGATGTGGTATGTGTTCATTACCTTGTTCACCAGGTCTCTCTGTGGCTTTAATATGTGGCATATTATAGAAATGCTTGTTTAAGATACCATCATTTCAACTGTGTTCAGTGTTAATCCCCTCAAATTAAATCCTATATTTTTTTGTTTTTTTAAAATCCTATATGTTTTTATTGAATCACTATTCCAAAAATTTTATTATTATAGAGGATGTGCAGAATATTTGAATCTGAGAGTCTTGAGATAAAACTTTTGATTTGAACTGAAAAGTAGAGAATTAAGATGTCTTCTTTTCAGTTAATAGAACAAGTCAAATTTAAATTCTCTGACATATGCTTAATAGCCTACAGGTTGCACCAAACAATAAGCATCTTCATAGAAAACAAATTAAAAATAAGAAAGTTTCATATGATTATCGAATTTATTTGGAGCTTATTTTGACTCCATATCCAGATAGTTCCTACTTGCTTACCAGCATAAGAATAAGTTAGACAATCTTCTTTGCTAAGCAGGGCCTTGTGCTTGTTTTATTTTATTGCTCTATTACCTAACCCAGACCTCTATGTTGGATTTTTATAAGTTATTTTGAAGATAACGTCTCTGAGATTTAATTTTCCCTCCAAGTTGAATTTGAGCTGAGATTTTTCATCTCAGCCTCCTGAGTAGCTAGGATTACATGTATGAACTACTGGTGTGGAGATCTAAAATATTTTTGAAAAGCACTGTTTTAAAACTCATAAATATTTGTGTCTAAATGTTGTTTGAACCATGAGCCAGACGCTTTGCTGTATTTATTTGTTTGGTCGTTTGTTTTATGTGCCGAGAAGGTCTGGTGCTAGTTCTCAGGAGAAGGATTATGGTGATGGCTTAGTAGAAATAGCCACCTAGGTATGAACAATCCTGTCTATTTGAGGTCAGTAAACAATGCTCACAGCACTCTCACTGCTTTGTGCCCAAGCTTTCAGAGACTTTACCAGTGGGAGTAGAATTTCTCAAATATAGTGAGTATCTGAAATACCCACTGAGAAATTTGGAAATTCTGAAAGGAGATAGTACCAATAGCATTAGCATTAGGAGAAAAAGGGACTACTTATACAGCTCACAGAATAGTACCCAGCACATATAAAAAAACCAAATAAAGATGTGTTAAGTACACCAAATAAGAGAAGAGTTACAAACAACTTGCAATTGTGACATGTAATATATGCTAAATGAATCAGGTTCTTTTTAGTTTTGTAATTTATTACCTGGCCAACCGTAGGACATGACTGACAGATGCCAGGGCTTCCAGGAGGACCTGGAGCTCCTGGTTGTCCTGGAATACCGGGATCACCATTTCTCCCAGGAATACCAGGTGGGCCCTAAAAAAAAAACAACAAATCAGAGACAACAAAATAAGTAATAGGAAAAGACACAGTGATTCAAAAGTTATCAGGTTGTTTTTTTGTTTCTCTTTTTTACAGTATTAGAAATCAATACAAGTGATATATTTTCTTGGGAATAAATATATGATATACCAATCCTGTGAGTAATTTAAGTGTAATACATTTCTTTGTACAGGTGCTTATGTTTTGTTTTTCTAATTGGTGCTGGGATAAAAACATATAAAACTTGGAAAATCCAAATCTTTGTATGTAAAGTTACGGATTTTCAATGTGTGCCATTTACCATCAACTTGTGTGTCCACTATTCAAATATGAGAGGCAAAAGGGTAGGTATGATTAATAAAAGCTCAGATATAGAAAGGATATGGAAAGAAAACGAGCCAGCTGTTCCCTCAGTATCATTAGCATTAATTGAAGGATGCTGAAGAATCTTAACTTACTGGATCTCCCTTTGGGCCTTGAGGTCCTTGGCCATTAACTACAGGAGGAGCCTAAGAAATGGGAAAGACAAGAATTAAACAAAACATGGAAACCTCTTTCTACAAACTATGGCACAAGTTCATAAATTCACATCTAATCCTTGGTTATACTTTACACACCAACATGACTGAGAGAGGAACAACTTCCATTTCTTCTCAAGCTCCTATGATAGAGCTATGATAGAGGATATACTCATGTGTTTAAATATGAATCTTAGCTTAAATCTTCTTTTAACTCACAGGAGTTGAAGGCTGTGGGCAGACTGCACAACATTCTCCAAATGGAATTTCAGGATGGGGGCAATCTAAGGTTTCCTCGTCACATATGATGTCATCGCAGAGAACAGATCCTGAGTCACAGACGCATATTTGGCACGGCTCTGGTTTCCATACATCTCTAGGCTGATAGAACTGACCAAGATGGGTGCATCCTTCTTCATTATCTGGAAAATGAGTTAGAGGATATAACATTTCCTTATGTCCTGTGGAGATGTAGCTTTCTTATGTTAACTTGAATATTTACAAGACTAAAAGTAGAGTTTGGAACAAATGGTTTCTCCTTTTCATTAGCAAAGCATATTTTTTTTTCCTACATAATTTTCTAGGTAGTCAAACTGTTCAAAACACAAAATCTGTTTATCAATATAGAAGCAGCACACCATACTCAGTTTTAAGACAACAGACATTTTAAGTTTATTTATAGTAAATAAAGACCAATGGATATCACAGAGCAGGCCAGCATTTGTTATTAATGTGCAATTGAAGTTAAACCTTGGTGTAAATCAAATGCTATTCTCTTCTTTAACAGCAGATGGGAACATTAAACAAAAACAAGGATTTTTTTGTTACTAACTCTGAAGACCTTCTGGATTTTATTAACCTACTTGAGAAATACAGGGGAAAACTAAGTTAATCTTGGCAGTATAAACCTCTACCAGATTTTCTTGGGAAAATGTTAACAGACTTACTGTGTGTATTGAATGTCACAGCTAGTTTTGTTGGGCATCAGTAGATCAACTTTACAGGACATAATATATTGTATCTCCCAAATGGATGTAAAGAAGTTTTCAAATTGTCAAAATAAAAAGATATTTATAAAATCAACACTGGCAAGGAGTAAGTAAAAGCAGTAGGAAAAAATATGAATCACGACCATATGTATTTGTGGCTTAAAACATCAAAAAATCATACTTCAACCAAAATTTTATTCTTGATTGCTAATTATATGCAAGATACAGAAATTTCAGCAGTTATTAACAATGAATCAGCTTAGGGGCTGCCAACATAAAACCTGGTTTCAATTCTTACAGCTTTAGCTGAGATTGTGGTTACATACAAAGTTAATTATCAAAGAGTGTAATGACAGTTTGCCAGTCACTGAGCAAATAAATATGTTTCTAAACATCTGTAAAGATTTTTTTTACAAACAATGGGCTATTAAATACTTTTGTGTTTTTGTGAGACAGTGAAAATTATTTTCTCAAATAATGCCTGAAGAAGGCCTACTTTGAAGTTAAATCATTTACAAATATGTTCTGTTGACTAGTGGCCACCATGCCTTCCAGTGGTCCTTGAAGTTCTACTGAATGTAGAATTTCAAAATATATAGACTATATGGAATATCAAAATTGCTTCCCATTTCCTTGTGTCTGTAAGGACACCAATTTGCTTTGAAACTTCTTGATAGATTCAAGAAGCTTAAAATCCCTTCCTACTTTGTGTTATAATTTTCCATTGTAATAGCTAATAAAAGCGTGAGAGTTTGCATGACATTTTAAACAGGAAACAAGGGCTCAGCTCCTTCCATATCTGAAACAGATGTATGAGAACATGGGGAAGATATATTTATCTAAAATATTTCATTATTCTCTAACAAAAAAGCCTGAATACTAAAGGCTTACCTCAGTTCAACTGAAGTAGGATTTTTGAGTGATTTTTTGGAAACATATTTTAGAGAAGACTAAATAATCTTTTCCATATTATTAACAATGATAATATGAGAAAAGGTTGGCATTAAACTCATTTTTTTCTCTAAGTAGAACTGACACAAAAGGATGTAGAAAAAATTGTAGAAGAAAGTTGCAAATTCTGAGGTAGAAAACTTCAATAAAATTATCTGAACCGTATTCTTTCTTCCATCTTTGTTTTGGTTCCCTTTTTCAAAATGGGGACCATTTTTAACAAGTCTTTAAATCAACATGAAATATTAATTCAACTTAGATTTAGCTCAAGATTTTCCCAAACTGCCTCCCACTCCGTGGAAAATACTGGTAGATAATGTTTATTATTCTTTTAGCTCTATCCTTCATTTATTCCTTCCTTCCTTTCTTCCTTCTTTCTTTCCTTCCTCTCTCTCTCATTCTTTCTTTCTTTCTCTCTCTTTCTCTTTCTTCCTTTCTTTCTTTTTCTTTTCTTTCTCTTTCTAAAACTGGATCACAATAGCTTAAACAGCTATGGAATACCAACGGCAAAAGTTTCCTATGTTCTTTGTCCTAAATTCACAGGAATCTTTTCCCCTTTTCTATTCATCTTTCTAATTTCTATCTCACTGAGAGAGTGATCTCACACCATCAAAATACAGTATTTTCCATGTGCTCTGAAAAATAAAATTGGATAAATCAGCACAACACTGACTTATTAAATCTAGAAATGAATTTGTTAAAATTAAGTCCAAGTGGCATAGTGGTTTAAGAGGTAGAGCGCTCACCTTGAGCTGAAGAGCACAAGAACAATACCCAGGCCCAGAGTTCAAGCCCCACAACCAATAACACAACAAAAAATTAAGTCCAATGTTATATCAGTAAAGTTATTTAATTTCTTTTTTCTTAATTTCATTAGAAACCTTCTTAATGTTCTTTTCAAAACACAAAAGCCTCAGAAGATTTAATGATATGTATCTGTAATCCTAGCACTCAGGAAGCTGAGTCAGAACAGTGACTAACTCAAAAGAAACCTGGGTCAAAAAAATCAATGAACATTAAAAAATAAACTTAAAAAATAAACACCAAATAAAAAAATCAACCAACATAAAAAAAACTTAAAAAGTAACACCAAAGCCTTAGTATGAAGATAAACTTATCTTATTGTTATATTATTTTTGCTTCAAGTATATTATGATTTAGCTGTAAAACATGAAATTGTACATATTAATGGGGTATAATATATTGTACAAAAACACATGAAACTTTGAAGAATGTTTAACTCAGGTTAAAGATAATTGATCTTCTCAAATGTTTATCATTTTATTTTGCTGAAAACTAATAAAATCCTTTCTTCTAGTTTCATGAAATAACCAATACATTTTCGTTATCTAGAGTCACCCATGTCTGTAATGGCGCACCAGATTTCTTGATCCAATCTAATTGCAAATTGGTACCCACTGCTCTCCCTCTATTGTCCCATACTCCCTACTCTCCTCAACCTCTGATAACCAGCATTCTATTCTCAACCATGACATCAGCTTGGCAGGGGTAGGAAAGTGGAGGGTGTTTTTTGCCATGCTTATGAGAGTTAACATGATATATATATAGTCAGTTCACTTTAGAGAGCTATGTTGTTTTGACTAATAAACCAAAATTAATGAAGTCCCAATAGTTTCAGTAATTTATTTCATATCCATTTGAAAGAAAGATGAGTGTCCTAAAAAGTAGTAATCAGCCCTTTCTCTTTTTCTCTATCTAGATCTCCCTTGGTGAAAGAATGGAGCTTTGAGTTGCTTCCTCTAATGTATTAGACCATATATGGTTAGCAGTGTGTTTTATTGGAAGCCAAACTCCTTGTAGAGATGTCTATAACCTTAATTTTAAGTGCCTAGTTATATATGGAAAAAAACATGACAAAGCCAAGGGGAATATGTGTTGTTTTTAAGAATTAAATGCTCTAGTTAACATTTATAATAGAAATAGAATAGAAAATGAGATTCATCTTCCATAAGTCTTCTCATATTATTCCTTCCTTAGGTAGCTATTTTCAGAGCAACTTTGCTGAAAAATTTAAGCCGAATATTTTTGCAAAATTACTGAAAGGCAAATAATTTCATTTTGTTACAAGAGAAATGAATAGATTTCCCAGTACTTCTTTTATTGTTGCTTAATCTTAGTCTTCCTGTTCCAATTCTACCTCCGATGTCATTTGGTGCCCTTAAATAAAGGGAGGTTCTGAACTAAAATTACTGCTTGTTACCACACTACACTGTTTTGGGGGGGGGGGAACACACTTCCTCCTTAGTACCTGAACTATAAAACAAAATGTAGCTAGCGTATGACATAATTCACATTTGCCTGCTTTCTTCTAGCTTTCTTTCAGAGCTTTAGAGAAAAACAAAATCAAGTAACACTTTTTGAAATACTTAAATCACACTTTCATGGTGGCTTTTCCCTCCATTCTTATGATGTTAAATCATGTTGCATGGGAAGAATCTTTTGCTGTGACTAAATATTAGTACAATTGTGTTTTTCTTAATAACATTTGGGGAGTAAATAAAATATTCCCTAAAATATCTTAAAAAATTAATTTAGCTTGAGTGACAGGTAATTTTTTCTTTCTGATCTTACTGAATTCTTTTAAAATCTGGAATATTAAATATTTATAGGTGTTATATAAATTAACTTCATATTTTTCTATTACTTTAGAAAGTTGAAGTTTTTAAGTGTTCATGTGATTTTCAACTATGTTTGGTTTATCTTTAAAATGATAGTACCAATGTTTAGAAAGTATAATTTTTAATTAAATTTATTCTTTATGTTATATACTGATCAGACTAACATAAAAATATGCCAGAGAAGTGAATGAAAGGATTTTGAATGAGCAATCTATTGATCTTATAAGAGGATAATTTCAACTTTAAAATACTAGGGTTTTTGGTTCATATCTATTTTACCTAGCCTTCCAAAGGCTGAGATGTGAGCAGTACTAATTGTCATCTTATAGATGAAGAACCTATGAAAAACTGCAATTTTGTCAAGGTTAGATCATCAAGGGTAAAACTAAGACTTGAATCTAGGAAGACTGTCTCTAAATTTGATACTCTTGATGACAGCATTCTATTCTCTTTCTGTTTTCAAAAAGTGAGTAGGATTAAAGAGGCCAGCTTCAAAAATTTGTTCCATATGGTTCTGAAAACCTGGATGTTTAAAATAAGAGACCTAAAAAACAATAACAACAGGCTGTTAAGGGATAACCATTTTCTGCAACCCATCTTTCTCCTTGGTTTCAAAACAGGAAAATACCATAGAGAGTTGACCTCTATTGCTTATTTTGTCTTGACCTTATGAAAAAGAGCTCTTTCTGATAATATCCAGACCACCAACAGAATGAACATGTGGCTCGGAGAAGCCCAACCTACATTTTACTGGATGCCAAGGGTAGGATTGTACCAGATAGGCTGCTGTATCCTGGGAAATAGTATGTGAAGGATGACTCATTAAGACATTAAGTTTCAGAAACTATACTTACTAAAATGATTCATTCAATGAACTTCTAACTTCATTATGATTTTCCCTTGAATGTGTCTTGGGCATTATAAACATGCTAGGAAATCCCTTGAATGTGTGTTGGGTATTATAAACTTGCTAGGAAATGTCAAAGATAATATCTATGATTTTAATTTGCTTGAGAAATCTAATCGCTATTTGTTATCTTCTATAAGGAAATATCATAGAAAATAAGTCATTAAAATATATGACATTTTACTGAAGCAGCTTTCAAGGAAAATTTAACTTTTAATAATTTACAGATCATTTACTTTTCACTTTTAGAACTTTAGGGCCTTTTGCCTTTTGACCTCTTTAAATGTTTCATTTTGGTCATAAAGATTACATTTTAAACATCAGTGTTTGACCCCAGTCATGGAAAAAAAACAAGGATTTGATTAGTTAATCTGAAAGGAATCCACTTCTGCTGTGTTTTCATTAGGCACAGACAGAATTTCTGGTGGTTAATGTTACTCTCCAAACTGAAGTTAACAAATGATTTGTGTGAAAGAAGCTATGTCATTTTTTCCATTGCCATCTTGATATAAAACAGGCAAAGCTTTTTGCAGTGAAATTCTGAATTTAAAAAACTGTTACATGATTTCTTTTTCTGAGTGTGGAACAGTGAAATAGCTTCCTCCTTCTAATGAAAATTAAATAACTCTTCTTTTTCTTTTCTCTTCCTGTCCTTTCCTTTTTTTTCTTTTCTCTTCTTTCTTTTCTTCCTTCTTTGTCTTCCCTTCCTCCTCCTGGCCCCCTGCCTCTCTGGCTCTCTCAAAAACTGTTCGGTGAGGCATTTCCAGAAAGTTATTGCAGACTTGGAAACTTTACAAATGTTTTCCATGTCTAGCAAACGCAATAACATCTTGCATCTTTAAAGCTTTAACTCAGAAGCAATCCACTTTAACAGCTTCAAGTTGGTGATACCACTTGATGTCACAAAATAAGAGTTAGGCTACATAACTCTTTACAACTCTGCACAAAGGAAATATCATTCAGAATAGAAACCATGGAGTTTCAGTATTTAGCATCTTCTTTTTGAGTGACAACTCAAGACCTGACCTAGAACAGAAGGTATGGGTTGGGGCTTTCCTGAACAGTTGTCTTTTAGCCTTAACTGTTATTCTGATAAAATTATAGACAATAGTTGTTCCTTAAAAAAGATGTGATCATGATTAAGACAGTAACCCAGAGTCAGAATGATAGTTAAATGGCATTGACTATGTCTTTCCTTCTTTCCCAGAATTGTTCCAGAGAAGTTTCTTTCTCCTCGTATAATGCTGAGCTGCTGGATTCTAGAGTTAAATACAATTCCTGTACTTTTAGGCCTTTAGATCGTCTGATGCAGAATACTCTAGGGATGGCAAAAAATACAAGGCATCAGGAATGAATACATGAAATGTATGTCAATAGTACTTTATTTCTCATGTACATTTTCACTGAAATAGTAATAATTTTTGGTTAGATCATAAGCTTCTGAAGTTCTTCTTTAAAAATTTACCAGTTCAAAAAATATCCACCCATTCTCAGTTTTACAAATGTGTGAATTCATTTATTGCCTTATAATTTTTAGTATATCCCTTTAAGGACACATAATTACAAAATAAGTAATGTCTTCTATTCCAGAATTATCTATCTAGCATTTAAAAGAATTTTGATTCCAGTCTTCGCTCTTTTTTATATACTCAACTAACACACCAAATCTGTTTGATGACTGCTACTTAGAAAGCTGAACAATTACATATTGTCTCCTCTTAAAGGTACAATTGTTCATGCTACATTTGGTTCATTTGCCCATGTTTCAGTAAGCTTAACTGCTTAACTTATCAGTGGTATGTTGTTTAAGCAAAATGGAAAATAGTCTCTCAAAACATTGAACAAGACTCAATTTTCTGAGTTAACTCACAGGTTTGTATTCAAAAACCTATTAAAGGTCCACAGTTAATTTTGTTAGAATTATCAGCATAATGCAATATAGAAGCTCAACTATTAGAGTATACTTACTTAAAATGTTTTCCCACTCCAGCCAAATGAAGCAAGATTACTTCATAGCCTTTGTCTATACATTTATCTATATAAAAAGCAACGGGCAATATACTTATGTCCAGTAAGGATGACATCAGTCTTTTGAATATGTGACCAAAAAATGCTTCTTACTTTTAAATTTACTTTTACAGATTCTTGGAATGTTTGTATCATGTGTTCTTATGTGTGCTTGGAAACATTTAAACAGTAATATTTCAGGGGCTGAAGAATTTTAGTAACTTATAATTTTAATAACTTATATACATTGTTTTCAGATCTCTTCTAAAATACTGAGCATTATGCCTGTATTTGTAGTACTTTGCCTGTCAGCCACTAGGTGGCACGCCTTTGCACTTAAAATCTGGCATGTTTATAAACCACAGGAAATATAAAACAGACCACGTTTTTCCATTGCTGGAATAAAACTCTTGAATAAAATAAAGCTTTCACAAATCTGTAAGAAGACCAAATTTTTTTGCAGAGACATGTTTTATACTCCAGAAAACTCCTATGAGAACACTACAAGTTAGTTTTTTTTTAGTGCTGTTCTGTTTGTGGGCTTGCTAAAACATATTCCAGACAACCAACCCAGAGGTATATCATTGTTCAGTGAGCTCCCTGTCTAGCACCTCGTGATGCCTCCCCAAAGCTTATCCGCAGGAAGAATTTTCTGATACAAAAAAAAGAACAAAAAACAAAAAAAACCCAAGTGAATGTAACATAAACTGTCTTAGAATATCTAAACATCTTTTTCACTTCAAACAACAAAACAAAATGTAAGCTGAACAAATTCCTTTTCATCTTTGATAAAGCTTAAAAGCACACAAACAAAAAGGAGAAAACAGAAAAGGAACTTATGTGATGTCAAGATTATGTAGGCATCCAACACTCTTTTCTTCTCTATAGATGGACTGAAAAACAAAACAAAAAAACTATACTGCTTTAATCTTCCAGTTCTTGGAACTACTCGGTACCTATGAACATTAGTTGTAATCTTGAACAACACCCCCTCCCCACCCCAAATTGGTATTTTTTTTTAATATTTGAGAACTCTTCCCCTCCCTCCAAAATTGAAATCTTTCCTGGGGTGTAGAAGGGTATTAGTCACTTGGAATCCTAGGGAAGACCTGGAACTTGTGGAATGGCATTTTACTATGCCACTGGAAGAAAGGGAAAAGGAAATAAAATGAGAGGTCAAATGAAGAGAAGTAAGGATGGTAGAAAAATAAAGCAGATGGAGGCTTGAGGGCCCAGGGGAGCAGGGAGGGAGTGGCAGGAGAAGGAAATGCAGAGGAGGAGCAAGGAGGAGAGGTGGTCTTGCCTGCCGTGGGGGTTGGGTGATGAGTGAGGCAGGGAAAGGGGAGGGGGGCTCCTGAGGAGCCAAAGGGGGTGGAGAAAGAAGGAGGAGGGGAAATAGAGGCAGAATGGCTGAGGATAAGAGGAAACTAATGAACAAGGAATATGGGTGGTTCTCTTCTTTTGTGGCTATGAACTGACTACAATTAAAGAAATGACTGAATATTTCCCTCCACCCACACTTGCATACATTTTGTGTGAGAACATCAAAATTACTCGAAATTATAAATAGAAGAAAATAATTCTCATACAGTGCTTGGAAAATTTAGGTTTAACAAACATATTTGCATACAAAAATCGTTATGATTTATTTTACTTATCTATAAGCTTCACATTTATTTCTAGGAACGTTTGTTCTCTTAATTTGTCCAATATTTTTTGACTATAAGAAAAATATGACTCTATAAGGACATTTTAATGCAAATAATGACACAAGTGGTATTATTTTGGGAAATAAGAGCATGGAAACGATCCTATCTTCTTATTAGAAAATATAGAACGTCAATGTTTTTGAAGTTAAACAAATCAAATAACTTTACCTTGTTTGTAGAAAAGTCAAAACATTCCTGTTGAAACATTTTTAAAGATATTTTCTTACTGAATGTAAATGCAGTTAAGCAGAACATGAAGGCAATAAAGGCACTTAACCATAAGCTATTGGAAAACTATGGATTAATTACTCTTGAATTTTCTTGAAACACAATAAAAACAAGAATGAGGAAACATTTTTAGCAATAGGTACTTTTTTAAGGAAGAGTGATTGATATTTTGTTGTTGCTATTTTTAAAATAAATCTAAAATAATTTTAATAATATGCACAATAATTACCATTAGATTGTTCTTAATGTATATTTGTTTTAAATATATTATCAGTTTGCTCAACATCCTAACCTTACAGAG
This sequence comes from Dipodomys spectabilis, assembly GCF_019054845.1. Lineage (NCBI taxonomy): Eukaryota > Metazoa > Chordata > Mammalia > Rodentia > Heteromyidae > Dipodomys > Dipodomys spectabilis. Next base: position 7,762,213 of record NW_024870792.1, read on the forward strand.
AACCAGCACACAAAGAAGAACATAAAACTAATACAAGGGTCCAATAACTTCCAGACTGCCCAGGGAAACATTCCAAGATGTTAACAATCAAGCCTTTTAAAGCTATTTTACTAAGTTTAGCATAAAAAAGAAGTTAGTGCAAGCAAACATTTACCTTAAACAACTACAGAACTTTAACATGCCAATATGAGGTTATTCTTTTCTAACACAAATATAAAAGAAGCAAAACTATAATCAGTATCCCATTGAACAATTGGAGGCTTCTAAGAGGAAATTATCTTTCAAGAG
>NW_024870792.1:7767500-8097500 GCF_019054845.1 Dipodomys spectabilis
TGACTGCATTCTACCTCACTTCTTCCCTTTATGCATTTATTCCTCTCCCCATATTTTCAGAGACATGCGTATCAAGTCCTTCAAGATAATTTTCTTTAGTTTTTTTCTTATTCTTCAGGTTCGGCATCATTCTCCACATATTGTTGCTCCTATGTAACGACATTAAAGAATACTTCATTTTGGGGCTGTGAAGGTGGCTCAGTGGTAGAGCGCTTGCCCTGCATGCATGAGGCCCTGGGTTCGATTCCTCAGCACCACATAAGCAAAAAGAAAAAAAAGCCGGAAGTGGCTTTTTTTTTTTTAACTGTGGTAGAGCACTAGCCTTGAGCTGAAGAGCTGAGGGATAGCGCCTAGGCCCAGAGTTCAGGCCCCATGACCGGAACCCCTCCCCAAAAAAAGACTACTTCATTTTACTCTAGAAACATCACTTGTGGCTAGAGAGGTTGAGCATTTCTTCATGTGTCTATTGGCCATTCTTCTTTCAGAGAAGTTTCTCTTGAAGTCTTTAGCCCAATTATTTATTGGGCAGTTGTTTCTTTGAGGATTTGTTGTTGGGGGATTTAATTTTTTCAGTTCCAGGTATATTTTAGATATGAGACCCTTCTCCATTGTATGGCTAGTGAAGATCTTTTCCCAATCTGTGGGCTTTCTACTGATCTTGCTAGCTATGTCTTTTGCCATATAGAAGCTATGCAGCTTTACAAAACTCACATTTCCTTGATCTTGAACAAAATAGTGTTCAATGGGGCAGTTAATTTGTAAACATTATCTCCATTCTTATATGTTCTTTTATATTATTTGTTATTAAATCAGAAGCTGTGAATTCCTGTCTTTGTATTTTGCAGCTGCAAATTGCCCCAAGATTCACTAGAAGTTCAAAGAGATTATGAGACTCTCAAAATTAGTCATTGGAACTGGAATTAAATAGCACACTTTCCATAATTTTACAATATTTTCCACATGGATTAGTCACTGATTGTGGTAATGATACTTTTATATCATTTATGAACTGAGTGAATATAAAACTGGCATGTAATTTTGTTTTACTAATAGGGCAATGAGAAAAGGTCAAAAGGGTAAATTTGAATAGTTAACTGAAAAAAAGGCACTATCCTGATTTTTATGTGTTAATTAGTAATTGAATCACTTCCAGTATTTTATGTAAGTAAAGTATTCTATCATTTGAGCCATGTCTCAGACTTTTAGGTTTTGTTTATTTTTCAAATAATATTTCATACTTTTTGTCCAGGCTAGCTTCAAACCACAATCTTCCACTGTCGATCCCATTAATAGCTGGGATCTAGATACATATCACAAGGTACTGGCGTATATGCATTGTATATGTTTTTGAATCATGTTGGAGGAGTGTGAAAGGTAACATGAAGATGATGAGATATGAAAGGAAGTAGGAAAGGCAAAAAAATACATTCATTAATTTCAATGTACTCCATGAAAAATTGAACTGCGTGACTTGAGGATGGGGATGGGATGGAGAAAGAAGAGATGAGAGATGGATGAAGAATGCAATAAAGGAGTTACAATCAAGATTCATTGTACTAGTAATCTGACTTCTGGAACTGAAACCCTTTTATGCAAGTACTTAATAATTAATTGATTAATTAATGATTATTTTAAAAGATTAACAAGTGAAATTCCAGGAAACTTCAATTGTATAATGAAATGTAATTTGTATCTTTTGCCCCTTTTAGTCACAGAAATGGATAAAGTTCTGGCTTCCTTTGTATGTGCACATAAATGTATTAATTAGACAGTAGATTTTTTTTGGTCATTGAAAGGGAAACTTCTGAGCAGTGACTGTTGCAATTGTGAAGCTTTTGTAGCTCTATTATCATGTTCTGAATGAAGTCTCCATACATTTAGAGTTCCATGATGCTTTCCTATTTTATCATCATTGTCATTATAATTATTTTTAAAATAATTTCATAAAACAGTGGAGCTCATTTCTTTATCTAACAAAAAGCTCATCCCTTAACAATATGATTACTTCATAAATTTTGTAAAAGTGACACCAGCTGGGATGAAACTTCTAGTAAGAGTTCAGGAGTTCCCTTTTGGGGCTTTAGATAGTTTAATCATTCTTGGGATTGAAGTTCCACTGCAAAAAAAAAATCCCACTAGACTCTATCAAATATAATTTGTCATCTGAGTCATACTTAGGAATTTTCAGCAGAATCCAGCACAGCTGCACTAGCTCTTCAAACATAGCCAATTCTGTCTGGAGATGAAAAGAAGGTCCACATCACCATTTTCTGATAGGAGTCTGAGATAAGTCAAAACCAAACACTCACACTGAGTGCTTGAAATGGAAGCTGATTTTAATTGCTATCAATGTCCATTATCTACATGTTCCTTATACATTTTATATATATATATATATATATATACTTATATATATATATATATGGCTATAGTATGTAAAACTGTGTAAAGTTCATTGCATTATTGCATCACTGCTTATAACATCCTACTTTTATATTTAGTCAGAGTGACCATTAGAAAATAAATAGAAATAAAAATGAGGCATATATACACAATAAAGTTATATTCAACCATAAAGAAGAATGAACTAATGACAATTGAAGAAAAATGGATTGAACTAGAGATCCATAAAGAAGAGTGAACTAATGATAATTGAAGAAAAATGCGTTGAACTAGAGATCCTCACATTATTTCATGTCTTCTATGCAGAATCTTAATTATTTTTAAAGGCCATGAAATCAGAAGGGGGACTCTTCAGGAAGATAAAAGGAAATGTGGAAGATATTACATGCACTTATGAAAATATCATGATGAAGTTCATTGAAATATATTAAAAAGAAAATATTATCTGTAAAGTGTCATACTCTTTGAATATCACACTTTGAAAGATTCAAACTGGATAAATGGAACCTTTTGGTCTTATGTTACAGCATATTTACATTACACATCGTGTTTCCATTTTTGGACTATGAATCGAAGAAGTGTACCAATAAAGATGATTAGAGCTACAAAGTAAGAAGCTACGTGTTTTGTTATGTTATTGGCTTATATAACTAACAGTTCCAACATTAGAATTTTAGGGATAGGATGCTAAGTCAGATGGTCCTAAGTATTGTCTGAATTTTTGCCTTTCATGTAACAGTGCCTGCTTAAGTAGCTTATCTGTGCATTTAAATTTTTTATACACTTATTTTACTCTTTCTTATTTCCTACACTAAAGTCTGTTTAAAACCATGCAAAATAGAAAGCACATTCTTTATCTCTAAAGGTAAAATGATAAAGGTAAACTGATAAAGGTAAAATGATTATAGACTTATGATATTGGTATTAATATATAAGCATTTCTTAATGCACAATGTACATACATGAGGGAATGAGGAGGGTTTTATACATGGAGTGTGGAGAATGATGAAGGGGTAATATGCATTATAATCATAAATTGACTCATTGCATTTTAAGTCATTTGTACAACTATTTAAAGGAGATAAAAAGTAAATTGAAACTATTTCTTAAAAATTCAAAAAAAATTTCTTAGGATCGGGTTGGGAAGGTGGCTCAGTGGTAGAATGCTTGCCTTGTATGCATGAGGCCCTGGGTTTGATTCCTCAGTGCCACATAAACAGAAAAAGCCAGAAGTAGTGCTGTGGCTTAAGTGGTAGAGCACTAGCCTTGAGCTGAAGAGCTGAGGGACAGAGCCCAGGCCCAGAGTTCAGGGCCCATGACCAGAAAAAAAAATTCTTAGGATCAGTATTGAATAATATTCTACCATCACTTCTTCAGTTTGTAGATATTAGAAATACTGCATGAAGTGACTGAGTCAAAGTAATCCAAGAAGAAATTCTATATAAAATTTTGTCATCTTGCTAAGGGCTGGTGGCTCATGCCTGTAATTCTAGCTACTCAGGAGGCTGAAGACTGTAGTTTGAAGCCAGTTAGGGCATAAAAGTCGGTGAGACTGATCACCAATAAATTACATGCACACACACACACAGACACACACACACACACCACACACACACACAGACACACACACAGAGTCAGAAATGGAGCTGTGGCTGAAGTAGAACACTAGCCTTGAACAAAGGAATCTCAAGGACAGTGCCTAGATCCTGAGTCCAAGCACAAAACTGGGAAAAAAAATTATCTTGGTCACCCAAAGTGCTATTGTTTGGATAAGTCCACTGAAAAGATTAATATTAGTTTACTTATTTATGTCCAACTATTCCCTTCATTTTGTATCTCCCCCTAAATGCACTTTTAGATATTTCTTGTACGCAGTTCCTGATTCAGACATAGTCTTCTTAATAAATTTAATGGCTCTATTTTTATCATACTATATTTATTGGTGTTGATACCATTGTTGTTGTTGTCTTTCCATCTGTATTATATTTGTTCCTCTTCTATATGTTTTTATGTCCTATGATCTTTGAAAAACTCATTCCCTAAATCATTTCATCTACAAAATCTCTCTGAAAAATAATTTTTATTTTCACCATACTGTGTTATCTCAGTTTATATTTGGGGTTTATCTTCATTTTATAACCCATGATAGTTTCTATAGGGCTTTGTGGGTGCTAGGTGATAAATAAATATCAAATAACATGGGATTTAAAACATGGATTCCTGGGCTGGGAAGTTGGCTCAGTGGTAGAGTGCTTGCCTTGCATGCCAGAGGCCCTGGGTTCGATTCCTCAGCACCACATAAGCAAAAAGAAAAAAGCCGGAAGTGGCGCTGTAGCTCAAGTGGTAGAGTGCTAGCCTTGAGCTGAAGAGCTGAGGGACAGTGCTCAGGCCCAGAGTTCAGGCCCCACAACCGGACCAAAAAAAAAAAAAATAAAAATAAATAAAAATAAAAAACAAAAACATGGATTCCTAATCCTCAGAACACATTTAAAGTAATGCTTTCTCCGTGTATCATTTAGAATTTTTGTCATTTTCAATAAGTTAATTATTCCCAGTATTTCCATCACTCAGAAAAAGGAAGATCATTATTTCCAGCATAGGGAGTCTTTGGATTTATAATGGACTTTTGAAAACTTCCAGATGTTTTAAATTTATTTCTAAAATAAAAGAATAAACAAAGGAACTGGTTAGCAAACAAATTGAAAGCAGTCAAATTCTATTCACTACAAGTATTAAAAGTAAGGAACCACTAAAAAGGACATGATTTGTAAAATGGTAGAAAACATAGTAATCTACCAAGGATTATAAAATAGTATGATAGAAGAGTAATGTTCAATATGAATTGAAAATTGAACTGGAAACAAATAATAATTTTAATCATAAGACTAAAATGTTCCAAAAGGAGTCTCACGCTATTTGTTGAAATTCTTGTCATTCACTTTGATTCCACTTGCTCGTGTGTACGTGTGTGTGTATGTGTGTGTGTGTATATATATATATATATACATATATATGTATATATATGTACATATATATATATATTGGTTTTGAGGTTTGATCTTAGGGCCTAAGTGCTGTCCCTGAGATTTTTTGCTAACACTGAAGCCACAAATTTCACTTCTGACATTTCAGTGGTTAATTAATGATAAGATTGTCATGGAAAGCTGGGTGCTGGTGATACATGCCTGTAATCCTAGCTACTCAGGAGGCTGAGATCTGAGGATCACGGTTCAAAGCCAGCCCGGGCAGGAAAGTCTGTGAGACTCTTACCTCCAACTAGCCATCAGAAAACCAGAAGTGAGGCTGTGGCTCAAATGGTAGAACTCTAGCCTTGAACTGAAGAGTCAAGGGACAGTACCCAGGCCCAGAAGTCAAGCCTCACTACTGGCAAAAAAAAAAAAAAAAAAAAAAAATAGAATCTCATGGATTCTCCTTCCAGGTTGGCTTTGAACCATAGTCCTCAGACCTCAGCCTCCTGTGTAGCTAAGTTTACAGGTATGAACCACTGATGCCTCACTAAGTTTGAAGTAGAATAAAAATATGCAAAATATTGAAACACAACAATAAAATACAGATTCCTTATTCAAAAATTCAAATCTTTGTTTTGTGTTGATTAATTGGATTACATTGTCTGGTGAACTGTAGAACATTTAATCAGTTTAGGTAAGTATACACATATGCGTACACATATGTGTGCACATACATATGTGCACATGTGTCAGGTAACAATATTCTAGAGCTGTCTCCTAAACATAGGAATTCAATTGGGTTTTGGTTGTTAGGAGGCCAGTTTCAAATTTGGCAGGCACATTGACCTAGATTCAGCATCAGGGTTGTGTCACCCTAGATGACTGCCTGGTGTCCAGCTGAAACAATCACCCTGAAAACTCCAATTTGGGTGTGGCTGGCAAGGGAGATAAACAGCTGAAGGTCAGCCTCTGGATGTAATATGTAGTCAAACTGAGTAGGAAAGTGTGAGAATTTCCTAATTTTTTCCCGTTTCTTAACCTAAAGTACTGCATCTAGCCTGCTTGTAGGGTGATAAAGTGTTTGGTGATTTCCTAATTAAGAAGAATTTAGTATCTTACATTAGAAAAATTTATTGAATTAAGACATCATTTTAAAATGCTAATAGGGTTCTAGTTCCTATTCAAAATGTGATTAAGAATTAATTAATCCTTTGAAATTATACATCTATAGAGGGAGGAAAATGGGAGAATACATCTTGGGAAATATTACAGAAACTAACACTAAGTTGGAAAAAGGCAATTTTATATTTTTACTTTTTGCTATAGTGAACACCAGGGAAAAAAAAATATGGCCAGACAGTCAATTGGGACAGCATGACACACCACTGGAAAAAATGACTGCTAAGTAGAAAATTATAAGAAAAGTAAAATCATTGTTGAAACCAGGTTAGCATACCCTGCTCAAATTATATCTGATTCTCTAGACACTTCTTTTGGAAGAATCTCCAAACAAAAGCACAGAAATTACATAAATGGTTTTCCAGGCCAACCTTACTGATTTAGTGTGCTGCAAGTTGCTTGCAATGTTTCTCCAAGTAGGAAATCCAGGAAAATTCCTAGGGGTTGTGGATTTTGGAATGCCATCAAATCATTAATGACTGAAGTCACCCTAGTTAGCAAAATGCTTTCTAACTGTTGTTAAGAGTGTGACAAGTGAACCAGAGGTTACAACCTCAGTAATGATCACCAGTCAACACTCCTGCTTCTCTGGATATCCACTATAGTGTTACTTTCCGTCCTTGTTTTTCCCAGTACTACACTGGAATGGTTAACTCTTCTCCGTCCTTGGCTAAGAAAAGACAGAGATAGCATTTCTTATTTCCTCTTCTTAATAGCTTAGTACTATGAAATATAGGTATCAAGATTTGGGATTTAAAAAAAACCCTTAATCTTTAAATACTGAAGACTGATAAAAATATGAGCCAAATAGCCACATCGCAAACTACCTTCTGTATGTTCTGGCTTTCATTTATTTATTCATTACAATCGCTTACTTGACTTTTCACAAGTATTTTATATATTCTCAAAATCTATAAGCTCTATGGTGTTAAAGTTGTGTTTCTTTTGATGAGCAGTGATTCTCTAATACCTAGTTCGTGGTCAAAAGGAGCATTCAGAGGTATTCACTGATAATATCTTGACATTCTGGCTGAATGTCATGGTGCAGTTTTCTGACTATATCAGTATTTTTCAGGTCTAATTTAAATATTTTGAGCCAAAATTTAAAGTAAAGGGCTCCCAATTCTCAGTCTCACATACTGGCTTTCTGTCAGACCATCACACTTTGTAATAAAAATATCCATTTATTAAAAAATACATATGGGGCTAGGAAGGTGGCTCAGTGGTAGAGCGCTTGCCTTGCATGCATGAGATCCTTAGTTTGATTCCTCAGCACCACATTAAAAAAAAAAAAAAAAAAAGCTAAAAGTGGTGCTGTGGCTCAAGCGGCAGAGCACTAGCCTTGAGCTGAGGAGCCGAAGGATAGCGCCCAGGCCCAGAGTTTAGGCCGCATGACTGACAAAAAAAAAAAAATTAAGAAAAATAAATACTTATGGCATACTTCTTCCACTGTATTTGATGTTGCTATAATATGTGGAGGGGAAGGGAAAAAACAAATCGTTTAAATAGGGATACTGGTGGACTCATTGCAACAATGAGATGTACAAGTCGTTATGTCGAAAAAAGAACTTTACAATTTTGGCGGGGGCGGGGGCGGGGAGGGGGAAGATGAGGGTGTGGGGGGATGGGGGGCAAGGGGGATGGGGAGCAGGGGGGATGGGGGACGCGGGTGGGGGGGGAATGGGAAGGGATAGGAAGGGGAAACAAAGGAGGAGGCAACAATGCTTGATAAGAAATGTACTCATTATATTGCCCGTGTAATTGTAACTCCTCTGTACGGTATTTTCACATTAAAAAAAAATCAGAAAGAATGACATTGCCCCATTTGTTAGGAAATGGAAAGACTTGGAAAAAATTATATTAAGTGAAGTAAGCCAGGCCCAAAGAAACATAGATCCTATAGTTTCCCTTATTTGCAATAACTAGTATATGTCTAGGACAAGCAGAAGAGGTCAAAACCTATATACATATGACCATATATGATAATATTAATCGAAATGCACCCCAAGACAGGGACACATGTGCTTTTTTCTTTCTTGCTATTGTTTTTAATATACTTATAATGTACCATGTGATTTTTTTTGTTTCTTTTGTATGCTCTTCCCCCATGGTATAACCCCTGTTTTTAATGTATTTGATTCTGGTGCCCTGCATATTGTATATACACTTTTCTAATTTGGGGAGGTGAAGGGAAAAAAACAAAATGCTTAAATAAGAATACAGGTTGACCCATTGTAACAATTAGATGTACAAGACACTATGTTGAAAATGAACTTCACAACTTGTTGGGGGGGAGGGAGGGAGGGAGGAGTTGGGGAAGTGGGGAGGGAAGGGATGGTAAGGGAAAAACAAAAGCAAAAAAATAAATAAAGACCATTTATTCTGGGAAAAAATATCTTAGAATTCTTCCCAAGTTAAGGAAACACAAGGAAACTCAGATGATTTGCCAGTGGCAAGTTTATTAACATTTTTCCCAAGGCATATCTTAATTGATCTGTTTATTTTGGATCTTTATCCAAGAGATAATTTTTTTCTCAAAACTTATAAGCAAAAGCTCAGCCTATAAATGTTAGTTTATGTAGACAAATGCAAAGAATGGGATTAAATAAGTAATGACTACTAGAATACAAATAGTCTCACCAATAGCTTTCACAGAGTCAGCCCCCCAAAAGTGTCATTTAGGAACTTTAACCATCTTAAGATACACCCCCGAAAATACTAAATATGTTATACATGATGTAGTTTCTGGCTTCAAGGCTGTTCAGTGTCTGTGTATTGAATGAAATATGAAATGGGCTATGTGTTTTGGTTTTATAATTATGAATTGTCATGGAAAAATAATTGTAGATATCAAAGTAGAAAACATTTAATAGTAACAACAATAATAGAAATTTTCACACACATACACATGTATGTATTATATATCATACATCATATATTACATACATTAGAATATATAAACTATAGCTTAGTACATACATACATATACAGGTGCAAGTACTAATGTATACATTTTATTTAATTCACATCAATGGTATGTAACTTTTTTTTAACCAACCTTACTAATGAATAAACTGACTTTTCTAACACCAGATTTAAATTCAGGAAGTCTTCTCTGGCATTGAGTGCTGAACTTAGTAGCTCTAAGTGCTTTTTAATACACCAGAAGTGATATATTCAAATGTGCTTTCTCCTCCTCAATGGTACAATTTTGAGCATATTAACAGTCATACTTAATTTAGTTTTATTCTGTTATGTTTGAAACAATGTTTTTGAAATATATTGTTTTGCTAAAAAAGAATTTGTTGTCATTTGTAGGGAATAACAGACACTAAGCATTGTGTTATATTGCTAGCAAAATGACAAGGCGGGATGAAGTGATTGTCATTTCCTTGCATGTCTTAGGAAATGTTTTAAACTATATTCCCATAGTATAGTTGCAAAATGCTTTTGAAGAAACAATGTGGGGATGTAATTGAAGATGCATTTGTTCTATTTTTGTAAGAAATAAAAGTAAATAGAAAATCTCAAGTCAGAATTCAAAAGTCAATGTAAGAGTCTTTTTAAGTTTTTTTTCTGATAGAAGTGCTATGAATATACAGAGAAGAGTGCATCTCATTTTTCTACTGACCTATATTTTAATCCTCTATGTTTTTTTTCTTAGAATCTGCTGGGATAATCCAAGTTTGGCAGTCAGTATCAAACTTGCATTATCCAAGTTAAGGCATAAAGTGAAAACTTAGGCTTTCCCCACCCTGAGGGCCTGTCCATGTTGTAAACTGTACAAAATGATTCCATCCTGACAGTGCAGAAATGAACAGTTTCCAGCAAAACTCACATATGTGGCAGGGATCTGTCCCGAAATGACATACTTAGGCAAATATTTCCAAGAAGATCATAGGTTTTTCTTTACAACACAATTCCCTAGACTTTTCCACATTTCTCAGCTTGGTCTTAATCAGTTTCTTTCTTTCATGACTTTGCAAAAGTAATCTAGAAAGCTGGCTCTGAGACCTCATGCCTGGAATTCTAGCTACTCAGGAGGCTGAGATCTGAGAATAGAAGTTTGAAGCCAACCTGAAAAGGAAATTCTGTGAGACTCTTATCTTCCATTAATCACACACACACACACACACACACACACACACGCACAAAAGCCAGAAATAAGGTTGTGGCACTAACCTTGAATACAAAAGCTACAAGACAGTGCCCAGGCCCTGAGTTTTAGGCAAATGCCTATAATCCTAGCTTCTCAGGAGATCTGCAGACAGTAGTGAAAAGTCAGCTCAAGCAGGAAAGTCAATGAGACTTTTATCTCCAAGTAACCACCAAAGCAACAAAAATGGACTTGTGGTTCAAGTTGTAGAGCACTAGTATTGACACAAAAGCCCAGGGACAGAGTCCAGACTCCTTAGTTTGAGCCCCAGGATAGGCAAAAAAATGAAATAACATAAAACATAAAAATAAAGATAATAAAAAAGAATTTATCTTCTTAACCAACCATAATGTTATTTTATGCCAGCACATGAAGGAAATTCACATCCAAAGAGGGTTTTATTAGAGTCCTATGAATTACTTAGAATGATAGAAACATAGGATATATAAAATTAATTTTGCTAATATTTCTGTTGTATGTGATATAGAAGTTCCTACAAAATTTATTGGACACAAAGAACACACTGTAGAATAACTTTCATAATAAAAGATTAAACTTAGAATGTCATGATGGTGGATTCAAGTATAGTAGTTGTATAAGACACATGTAAAAGTATTTTCAAACAAGGATATGGTGAAAGAATTGTGGCTACATAGTAGTTGATATAAAAAAAATTAAGTAGTTTTAGTTCATTGTATCAGGGACATCCAAGCTCATGCCTCAGTCCATTTATCAAGCAAGCAATTATTAACTGTCAAGCATCACACTGGGAATAAGATCTAGTGCTAAAATATGCATATATGTCCATGTTAAGTCCATAAATTGAATTGGGGGTTGACAATTAAAGGAATTATTTCAATTCATAGTGATAAGGGTGGTGATGTGGGTCATAGGGAAGCCTACAAAGGGCACTTGTCCTTTACATGTCTATAAAGGACAAATGAGTCTTCGGAGGAAGTGATATCTAATAATGCTCCCTCTTCTCTACTGGCCTCATCCAAGTATACTTTGATTCCAATGTAGTCTGCTCTGTAGCAATCTTGTTAGACATTTTTGTCCTCTAGGGGGAAAAATGAACCCATTTCCATTTCTAACTTCCTTAACCATCTATTCTAATCCTATGAATGTAAAATTATTCATCCATAGATGAAAGTCCAGAGATTTTTCATGACAACTTTTCTCTTTTGATGATAAGAAATAAAGCAGTAGTTTATGTTGGACACCAACAGTGTGTCTGGGAGAAAAATGTAGCACAGAATGTAGACTACTCTAGCTTTCTTATTTCCAGTTCACAATTCCAATTTTTTCAATACTCTCAGAGTTGAAGCAAACTTACTTTCACAAATTATTTCTACTGAACAGGCCCTATGCTACAGTTATATAAAAAAGGTTTGTTAGAAAAAAAACAAGATGTTTCAGTATATAATATATTAGTTGAGGCATGTAATTATGTAATGCATTTTAGTAAGAGTTCTATTTCAATGGCCATTTGGGCAGTAACATATTTGCTTCTCCCTTATACATGGGAGACTGATGACACCTCTTTCCCCCACCAGTAGATGGCTGACACTTTGGGGAGCACTGAACACTAACTAGACATAGACATTTTCCTATGTCTATGACTTTAGTATTAATTTGTAACCTAGGCACAATGAGAGACTTGGAGCAAGAACAAATAATAATGTAGAAGAACTATAGCAATAGTCTGTAATAGAAAACACTAAGTATGGTTTTAACTTTTTCAATTTGAGTTGCTTTTACATTCTTTTTTCCCTTTTTGAGTCGGGGTCTTCTGAACTATCTTGCTATACTTCTTTGTCCTTCTTAATTTCTTTTTATTTCTTAATATCTTTTTATTAGCAACCCCAGTAACTGATTGTTTTCATTCCTTACTATGAATTAGGTTTTCACTCCTTTGTAGCTTTTCTTTGACATATGAATACTGACAGCACTCCTACTTTGGTGCTTTGGAGCCACATTTAGGTAAAATAAGGATTACTTGAACAAAGCACTGAGACTCGGTGATATCAGTGTGATGAGGAACCACTGCTAAATGACTAATGTGAAGGATGTGGATGGCAAGGATAGGCTGGACAAAGAAATGGTTCACATTTCTGGTAGCCCTGAGTGGGGTGGTAAGAGATTGCTTCATGTTACCCAGAATCTACAATTTGAATTATTCACTTTTGGAATTTCCCATTGAGTATTTTCAGACTTTGAGTGAACAAGGAAATTGCGTTCCCAGACAGAAAAATCAAGGGTGATTAGATATCCTTTACATATAGTAAAGGAGATCTGTTAATTTCTTTTCTCTTCTCCTTTCTCCTTCCTTCCCATCTTCCTTCCTTCCTCTCCCTTCATCCTTTCCTTCTTTTCTTTCTTTTCTTCCTTTTCCTCTTTTTCCTTCTCTCTCTCCCCAAGATTCTTTAATTGATACATATACTTATACACTTGTATGGCTTTGTTTTCTTTTCCCTTTTTCTGGATCACTCCTTCCTGGAATCTGAAAGATAATCTTCTTGAACCTCTTTGGTCTTGATGAGGTACTGCCCTGTAAAGTGCTTATTCCATAGCTGGATTTTAAATTGGACCATCTTTACTGTCCCTCTTCCTTTTCTTTCCTACTTTATTTTACTTTTCGCCACTTATAGTTTCTAATGTACTATATATTTTACTCATTTTTATGATTCTATCTTTATAACTGACAAATTTCAGAAAGCTAAAAGCTTTTGTCTGCCTCATTCTCTATTGCAGCATCAAGTCCTAATAATCAATCCCAAGTACTGATAATGACAGATGACAAATAAGTATTTTTTCTTTTCTTTTTTTGTTTTTTTTCTCAGTCGTGGGGCCTGAACTCTGGGCCTGGGCACTGTCCCTCAGCTCTTCAGCTCAAGGCTAGCACTCTACCATTTGAGCCACAGCACCACTTCTGGTTTTCTGGTGCTTTATTGGAGATAAGAATCTCACGGACTTTCCTGCCTGGGCTGGTTTTGAACAGCAATCCTCTTATCTCAGCTTCCTGAGGAGCTAGGATTACATGTGTGAGCCACCAGCACCAATCAAGCATTTTTAAATTAGTGAATAAATTTAAAAATCCAAGTATTTATTTCATCCTTGATTTCTTCCCCGAATGCTAACACATTTCTTACCACCCATAAGTTGTATTGTTTAAGTACTAATGACAAGGAATAGGTCTATACAGTAGAGATGTAAGTTTTACAAAGTATTTTTATCCATAAATTAATTGACTCCTCATATGCAGAATTTGTGGATACAGAGAAGAGTCTACAAGCTGTTGAAAGTAAAGAAAGACCATGGGGCAAATGACTATAAAAATAGATGTTATGGGATTACATGTTTTTCTGTCTCTAAAAGGACAGGACAAGATTATCCAGGAAGATAAATCACTTTATCTTAAAAAATTAAATTAGATAATAAAGACATTTCTAAATGTAGAGAAAATATATCAGTAGTTTTCTCTTGGTCACTGCCTTTTTCAAATTTATTTTTATTGTAAAGGTGATGTACAGAGGGGTTACAGTGGCATAGGTCAGGTGATGAATACATTTCTTTTTGAATAATGTCATCTCTTCCCTTGTTTTCTCCCAGGATTTTTCCCTCCTGATCGCCTCCAAGTTGTATAATTCATTTTCAACATAGTGTCTAGTGAGTATCACTGCTGAATTAGTTCACTCTTTGTCTCGCCATTTCTGTGCTTCTCCTTCTCCTACCCAAATCAGATAAAGTTACACACAAGACAAAAGGTACAGAAATACAAAAAACAAACAGTGACCAAGGGGGACAAACCAAAACAAAATAAAAAACACCAAAAAGTAAAATAAGAAACCTCTTGTTTCTATTTCTTGGAGTTCATTTTGCTAAACATCATTTTATATGATCATATGCACATAGCTATTGAGCCTTTGTTATCCTCTTCTAAGAGTATCCTCCTTTGGTCTCACTGTGTGAATGTTGAAAATCCTGTTTATCATATCCAAGTTTTGTTTTTTGTTTTTTCCCCATCCATTGTGTGTACTTATAGGTACATTCTAATTACTACAAATGAGGGAAACCAGGAAGCCTATGTTTCTGTGGGTCTGGCTTATTTCATTTAATATATTTTTTTCAAGTCCTTCTGTTTCCTTATGAATAGTACAATATCATTCTTTCTGATGGAAGCATAAAATTCCATTGTGTATATTTACCACATTTTCTTGACCCATTCGTCCACTGAAGGGCATCTGGAATGATCCCATATTTTGGATATGGTAAAGAATACTGCAAGAGACATGGTTGTGCTGGCAGCTTTTGTGTGGCCTGGTTTGTGGTCCATTGGATAAATGCTCAGGAGTGAAATTGCTGGGTCATAGGGTAGCTCTATGTTTAGTCTTTTGAGGAACATCCATACTGTTTTCCAGAGTAGTTGGACAAGTTTACATTTCCACCAACTGTGTAATAGTATTCCTTTTTGTCCACATCCCTACCAGCATCTGTTATGGTTAGTTTTTCTGATAATGGCCATTCTAATTGGGGTGAAGTGGAATCTCAATGTTGGTTTCATTTGCATTTCTTATATGGCCAAAGATGTTAAACATGTCTTCATGTGTCTATTGGACATTTTTTACTTCTTCTGAGAAGTGTCTAAGTCTTTAGCCCATTTATGAATTGGGTTGTTTCTTTGAAGGTTTATTTTTGGGGAGGGGTTAATTTTTTGAGCTCTAGGTATATTTTAGATGTGAGGCATTTGTCTGATCCATAGCTAATAAAGATCTTCTCTCATTCTGTGAGCTTTCTATTTATTTTGTTAGCTCTGTCCTTTGCCATGCAGAAACTCTTCGGTTTGATGCAACCCCATTTATCCAGTCTTTCTTTAATTTGTTGTGATTGTGGTTTTTTACTACTAAAGTATTTTCCCTAAAACTTCCTGTATCTGGCATTACATCAAGGTCTTTGATCCATTTGGAATTAATTTTGGTGCAGGATGATATATAAAGATGTAGCTTCAATTTTCTGCACATGTATAACCAATTCTGCCAGCACCATTTGTTGAAGAAGCTGTCTTTCTTCTATCCTGTGTTTTTGACTCTCTTACCAAATATTAGGTGGCTTTAGGAATATGAGTTCATTTCTGGGTCTTCTATTAATCCTCATGCAAATTCTTATTGGTTACTGTTTTGTAATAACCCTAGCCCATAGCAGGTACTAAAGAAGTATCATGACATACATACCTATAGGGTTTTTTTTTCCTGAAATCAGATAAGAGGTAATGTTTGTGAATGTACAGATTGTTTGTTCAACAAATTTACCATATTTGAGGACAAAGAATGTAGATTAGAAGTAGGACACCTGCCTAGCAGTGGAAAACAAGAAATCAATGATAAAAATAAATGTACCATATTTAACAAGAACATTCAAATGCCCTACTTGGCCAGGGCAAGATCTTACTACCCAGGTATTCAACAGGAGTCTTAAGAATCACTCCATACTAATAACTTTCAGAAATTGCCTTAATGTTTTTAATCAAGTAAATCAAAACTAAGCATTTTATCTTAACTTTCTTATTTTCCAAGTCACCATTCAATTGCTTATATTCTCAGGAACATAAACTATTGGGGAATCAGTCCACAAGTTGTTAATTCTGTATTAAATGATTGTTCCTCAATTGCCTGAAACAGAGTTCTCATCTGCTCCTGACTTTCAAGGATATATTGGCAAATATATCAACTATCAGTCTGTGCAGACTGGGAGATTGAGTTCCAAAGACAAAAGAGTAAACTTCCAAGGATTTATAACATGACAAGAGGCTTTCTGTTTCTTCATTTTCCTCAAACTACAACAACCTTTGTGAAGCAATATTGGAAATACTATTGAAGAAAAAGGGTGGATCCAGTTTAAGCTTGAGAAACTACTGCCAAGACCATGTGTATCATTTTTATTTGTCAAATTATTATTGCCATCTTTCAGAA
Source organism: Dipodomys spectabilis (assembly GCF_019054845.1). Lineage (NCBI taxonomy): Eukaryota > Metazoa > Chordata > Mammalia > Rodentia > Heteromyidae > Dipodomys > Dipodomys spectabilis. The sequence goes on from NW_024870792.1 coordinate 7,784,177, forward strand.
CTCTGCTGAGGATTTGGGATTCATCACATTTCTTAGTCTGCCACGTGTTACAATTCTCCTCAGACCATGAGCTAATGTAGCAGGATAGAAAACCATCTGGTATTGTTAGAGAACTTAACTTAATCTTCACGCTTAGGACAAATATGCTGATGAGGAACTTCCATATATTACAAACTAGAACTTTTTCCTCTCATGCCACATTGTCAAAATTAAATACATACTCAAAAAACAAAGAACAACTGTAACTAAAACAATATTTTTAAATTCAAAAGATAATCTACATAAGAACATGTTATTACTAACTTGTCTTACTGTGTTTTGAATTCTTTTTTTTTGTCATAATCAAAATACACCAAATCATATGTCAACCTTCCTTCTTCCCTCCCTCCCTCTTTCCCTCCCTTCCTCCCTCCTTCCTTCAGAGACAACTGGATAATCATACTTGTTTCAAGTTTTGCATCTTTAGATTAATTTTCAAAATAATAACATCATAGAAGAAATCCTATTTTGAGGCTTTTATTTTGTTGCTCCATACACACATACACACATATGTATTCTGGATAGGATGTATGACCCTTTTATAATCAAGTGGTACCAAATGATAATCAAGTTCATGTGTCATAGTTTGCTTATATTGCTTCACTATAGTTAAACATGAATGGATGATATAACAGGATAGTCTGTGGTGGGAAGAGAAAGAGACAGAGACAGAGAGAAAGAGAGACAGAGAGAGAGAGAGACCAAGAGAAATTTTTGACTATACACTTCTGTATAATTTTTTCATTAAAAGTATTCTACCAATTAAAAATGAATTAATGTAAATTGAAAAGGAGAATGAAATTAAAATTTAAAAAACCCTGAAACAAGGGACCTAATAGTATTTCAATTTAATCCCTGACTGCACTGCTCTAATCTTAAAACTATTAGAGAAAAATGGAAGAGAAAATTATTTTCACCTTGAGCTGGGGAAATTATCTTATGCAGCCCTAGAAGGATGACATTAAATTTAAGAACTTTAGTTTTTTCAATTAGTGTATACTACTTTTACAAAGATGGACTTATCATAATATCTCCAGGCATACATATATTGTATTTTTCCAAATACTTTATTGTGATTAAGTGATTACATAATTTCCCAAATTTCACAGTATTGTGAGATAGTGATTCGTAGTTAAAGTCACAAACACATTCTAACTTTCATGGGGCAAATTGTCTATCATGGTCTATAACATTTATGAGTTCTATGAGAGTTGGTAATACAGTTATTTCTTCCACATTGAGTGATATGTACATTTCTTTTGTTTTGCATAGCATCAGCTGTTCCCTCTTTCCCACTCATTCCCTCCCTCCCATTGCTGCCATTGAGTTGCTTAGTTCATTTTGATCAATGTCCAGTGCAACGGATGGGTCACATTGTTGTATGTTTTCCCCTGCTTCTCTCTAGTTCTGTGCCCTCCTCCTGGTCTCCCTCCAGTATGCACATATATGCCATATAGTGATCAGCAGCATGGGGTTATATAGTAGTGATTCAACCAGATGAGTGGAAGTCCTTTGTTTCTTAAGCCTTGTTAAGTATGTCATATCACTTCACGCTCTGGATTTAACATCCACTTATCAGGGAGACCATGTGTCGTTTGTCGCTTTGCTTACCTCGTTCAACATGATTTCTTTAGCTCCATCCATTTCCCTGAAAATGCCATTATTTTGCCATTTCTAATGGCTGCATAATATTCCATTGTGTATAGATACCACAATTTTTGGATTCATTCATCTGTGGTGGGACATCTGGGTTGATTCCATATCCTGGCTATTATGAACACTGCTGCAATAAACATGGAGGTGCATGTGTCCTTGTATACTGGTTCCTGTTGTTCAGGATAGATGCCTAGAAGTGGTAGAGTTGAGTCATAAGGGAGGTCAATATTTACTTTTCTGAGAACCCTCCAGACTGCTTTCCAAAGTGGTTGTATAAATGTACATTCCCACCAGCAGTGTAATAGGGTTCCTCTTTCTCTGCATCCCCTCCAGCATTTGTTGTTGTCTGACTTTAGGATGTGGGCCATTCTGACTGGGGTAAGGTGGTATGTCAAGGTTGTCTTTATTTGCATTTCCTTTACAACCAGAGATGGTGAACATTTCCTCATGTGTTTCTTTGCCATTTTTTTGGGGGGGTCCAGTCGTGGGGCCTGAACTCTGGGCCTGGGCGCTGTCCCTCAGCTCTTCAGCTCAAGGCCAGCGCTCTACCACTTGAGACACAGCGCCACTTCTGGCTTTTTTCTTTTTGCTTATGTGGTGCTGAGGAATCGAACCCAGGGCCTCATGCATGCAAGGCAAGCGCTCTACCACTGAGCCACCTTCCCAGCCCATTTTTATCTCTTCTTCTGAGAAGTGTCTCTTTAGTTCCCTTGCTCATTTAATAATTGGTTTGTTAGGCTTAGGAGGGATTAGTTTCTTGAGTTCCCTGTATATATTGGATATTAACCCCTTGTCTGATATATTGCTGGTAAATATTTTTCCCAGTTAGTTGGTTGTCTTTCTAGCTTGGTTGCTATAGTTTTAGCTGTGCAGAAACTTTTTATTTTAAGGTAGTCCCACTTGTCAAGTCTCTCTCCAATTTGTTGTGACCCTGGGACTCTGTTCAGGAAGTTCCTGCTTGTGCCTATAAGTTCAAGGGTCTCTCCTACTCTGTCCTGCAGTAGTTTCAGAGATTCAGGTTCGATGTTAAGGTCTTTAATCCATTTTGAGTTGATGTTGGTGCATGGTGATATGCTGGGGTCCACTTTTAGTTTTCTGCATGTGGCTGCCCAGTTTTCCCAGTACCAGTAGTTGAAGAGGCTGTGTTTCTTCCACTGTATGTCTTTGGCACCTTTGTCAAATATCAGCTGATTGTAGGCTTGTTGTTTTATTTCTGGATCTTCTATTCTATTCCATTGGTCTTCGGGTTTTTGTGCCAGTACCATGCTGTCTTTGTTAATATGGCTTTATAGTAGAGTTTGAAGTCCGGCATCGAGATCCCTCCCAAGTTGTCTTTTTTTTTGCCTAGAATTGTTTTGGCTATTCTAGGTCTTTTGTTGTTCCATATGAATTTTTGAACTGTTTTCTGTATTTCAGTAATGAACATCATTGGGATTTTAATAGGAATTGCATTGAATTTGTATATCAATTTTGGCAGCATGGCCATTTTCAGTATATTAAGTCTGCCTGTCCAAGAGCATGGAAGGTCTTTCCATTTCCTGGTGTCCTCTGTAATTTCTTTCTTTCAGTTTTTTTTTTAATTGTGAAAATACCATACAGAGGGGTAACAATTACCTGGGCAAGATAATGAGTACATTTCTTATCAAGCATTGTTGCCTCCTCCTTTGTTTTCCCTTCCCATCCTTTCCCATCCCTCCCACCCCCCTCCAAAGTTGTAAAGTTCATTTTTTGACATGATTTGTACATCTCATTGTTGCAATGGGTCTACCTGTATCTTTCAGTTTTTATAGTTTTCATTAAATAGTTCATTTATATCTTTGGTTAGGTTAATTCCTAAATATTTTATTTTTGGGGAGGTTATTGTGAATGGGGTTGCTTCCTTTATTTCCCGCTCTGCTTGTAAATTGTCGGTGTACAGGAAGATGACTCATTTTTGTTGGTTGATTTTGTATCCTGATATTTTGCCGAAGTAGTTTATAATTTCTAAGAGTGTAGGGGTGAATTTTTTGGGATCATGAAAATATAGTATCATGTCATCTGTGAAAAGGGATAGTTTAACTTCTTCCTTCCCTATGCGGATCCCTTTAATGTCTTTTTCTTGCCTTATGTCCTAGCCAAGGGTTCCAGGAGTGGAGACAGTGGGCATCCTTGCCTTGTTCCTAATTTTAGGAGAATTGGTTGCAATTTTTTCCCATTAACTATAATATTGGCTATTGGTCTGTCGTATATGGCTTTTGTTGTTTTAAGGAATGTTCCTTCTATTCCTATTTTCTCCAGAGCTTTTAACATGAATGGATGTTGTATCTTGTCAAAAGCCTTTTCTGCAGCAATGGAGATATTCATGTGGTTCTTGACCGTGGATCTGTTGATGTGTTGGATTACATTTATTGACTTACGTATGTTAAATCACCCCTGCATCTCGGTATGAAGTCTACCTAGTCCTAGTGTATGATTTTTTTATGTGTTTCTGGATTCTGTTAGTTAGAATTTTTGCATCTGTGTTCATCAAGGAGATTGGTCTGTAGTTCTCTTTTTTTTGTTGGGTCTTTGCCTGGTTTGAGGATGAGTGTGATATTAGCATTGTAGAATGAGTTTGGGATAGCTCTCTCTTTTTCTGCTTCCATGAAGAGCTTGAAGAGTATGGGTATTAGTTCTCCTTTGAAGGTCTTATAGAAATCCATTGTGAACCCATCCATATAATGTATTTTGAAAAAATATTCACTACATTATTACTCTTTTTCATCAAATTTTAGCTTTTTTAGCAACACTGTTAAATAAATTTAGGAATCATATCAGGAGAAAATAATTGCAAATAACATAAAAAATGAAAATTTTATATCAAAGCAGACACTTTGAAGAAAAATACAGGAAGGAATAGAAGAAACCCTAGGTCTCTTTGGCACAGGCTGAAACTTTCTTAATAGAGACCCAGAAATACAACAAAATCAAAGAAAACTTGGACAAATGGGATTGCATGAAGCTGCAGAGCTTCTGCATGGCAAAGGACATAGCTAGCAAGATCAACCGAAAGCCCATGGATTGGGAGATCTTCACTAGCCAAACAATGGATGAGGGTCTCATATCTAAAATATATTTGGAACTCAAAAAATTAAATTCCCCAACAACAAATCCTCAAATAAACAACTGCCCAATAAATAAGTGGGCTAAAGTCCTAAAGAGAAACTGCTCTGAAGAGGAAGAAAGAATGGCCAATAGACATATGAAGAAATGCTCAACCTCCCTAGCCATAAAAGAAATGCAAATCTAAACAACATTGAGATTCCACCTCACCCTAGTTAGATTGACTATAATCAAGAACTCTAATAACAACAGATACTGGAGGGCATGTGGCCAGGAGGGAAATCTATTGCATTGTTGATGGGAGTATAAACTTGTACCACCTCTTTGGAAAGCAGTATGGAGATTCCTCAAAAGATTCCACATAGAGCTCCCCTATAACCCAGCAATACCACTTTTGGACATTTACCTGAATGATCACAAACAAGGCTATATTAAAGCTACCAGCATGATTATGTTTATTGCAGCATTATTTACCATAGTTAAGATATGGAACCAACCCATATGCCCCTCAGTAGATGAATGGATCAAGAAAATGTGGTATAAACACACACACACACACACACACACACACACACACACACACACACACACAGGAATCTATGCCTCCCTCAGAAAGAATGACATTGCCCCATTTGTTAGGAAATGGAAATGGAAAGACTTGGAAAAGATTATAGTAAATGAAGTAAGCCAGGCCCAAAGAAACATAGGTCCCATGGTTTCCCTTATTTGCAATAACTAATGTATGTGTGGGATGAGCAGAAAAGGTCAAAAGCTAAAAAGATAAGATGATGTTAAGTTAAATGAACCTCAAGATAGGGACACAAGTGGTTTTATTTTTTCTTGCTATTGTTCCTAATGTATTTGTAATGTACCACATGACTTTTTTTGGTTCTTTGTATGTTCCTCCCCCACAGTATAACCCCTGTTTGTACTGTATTTGATATTGGTGCCCTGCATCTTGTATATATACTTCTCTAACTTGGGGAGGGGAAGGGAAAAAAACAAAATGTTTAAATAGGGATGCAGGTTGACCCATTGTAACAATGAGATGCACAAGACACTATGTTGCAAAAATAACTTTACAGTTTAGGCAGTGAGGGGGGGGTTGGAGGGAGTGCAGTTGTGGAGATGGGAGGGAAGGGATGGTAGGGAAAAACAAATTAGGAGGTAACAATGCTTGATAGGAAGTGTACTCATCACCTTGCTCATGTAACTGTAACCCCTCTGTATAGTATTTTTACAATAAAAAACATATTTAAAAAGAGTTTGAAGTTTTATAAGCTTTGTAATATGATGCTTATGAATGGTAACAAGTACATGAACTGATGCACACACATCAGAAAAATGCAAATTAAAATAGGAATTGAACTGCACTGCACATTTACTGGAAAGTGAACAATTAAATGTCATGATATTGGTAAAGATTATAACAATTAAATTTTTGAAAAAGTTTCTCATTTTCTTAGAAATTTATGCATACTTTTACAATATGGCCCATTGATTCTATTCCTAGCAATTTACTTAATAGCGATAAGAGCATGTATGTGACTGATCATAGTTTTTGTCATAATTAATAATTGGAAACAATTTATGCTTCCATTAAGAGGGCAATGTAATCAATTTTGAAATTTTGTGTCAACAGCAAACTACTCACCAATAAAATCAATGAAATCATATATTACTAAACCATTATATTATTATACAGAATAGTTATGTGGAAAGTGTTTAGACTTCTGATTTCATTTACATAAAATTGTATGAAATGTTACTTCAACTGAAGTATTAGAAAACAAGTAGTTTCTTTGCTAAGATGGAAGGTGTCAGCAGTAGTAGAAAGTAGGATTGCAAAGAGACACAAAGTTGTTTTGTTAGTGAAACATTCATTATCTTGATTGTGGTGATGGCTATATGAGTGTATGTATATCTCAACTTATCAAATTCCTTTTATATTCTGTGGTTTGTTTTATATATTTAACATTCCCCAATTAATATTGTTTTAAAGTAGAATAAAAGCCCACATACTAAGGAAAATGATGGGAGTATGATCAGAAGATGGGAGATTTCTTGCTAGAAGTAATGTGGTAAATATTAGTACGGTTTACACAGAAGTGTTCTGGGGGATGTGTCTACACTTTGGAACAGAGAGACCTTGTCCTGGCCACTCTGCATCAGAGAGCTCATATTTCCCAACCACAAAGCAAAAATGTTTTAAATGCAATGAGATTCAGGTTAATGCCTAGTAGTAGTCTGTGAAAACAATTCCTGAATTCTGACCTCATTTGGGCATCTGCCAAAAGGCTGGGGATCCCCCAAATAGTTCTAACTTCAGATGAACTTCCTATAAATTTAAGTATTCCCACAACCCTTAGGTTTTAAATTTGCTAGAATAGCTCACAAAACTCAATAAAACATCATTTTTCTTACTTTAATCTATTTTAAATTATTTTATGTATTTTTATTATTACAGTGGAAGTCTAAGCATAGCTCAAAAATAAATACAGGAAATATAGGAAAAATTTAAGAAGATTTTTTGAGAAAGCTTCTTTCTTTTGGGGGTTGTGAAACTTGAACTCTGGCCCTGGGCACTGTCCCTCAGCCCTTCAGCTCAAGGCTATCACTCTACCACTTGAGCCACAGCACCACTTCCAGTTTTCTGAGTAGTTCATTGGAGATAAGAGTCTCATGGACTCTCCTGCCCAGACTGGCTTTGAATCCCTCTCCTCAGATTTCAGCCTCCTGAGCAGCTAGGATTACAGGTGTGAGTCACCGGCGCCCAGCTAAGAAGGCTTCTCTTGTACTCAGGGACATGTTACCCTCCTGGCACTGAAGAATGACAATGCTCAAAGAGAGATGTCAACCAGAGAAGCAAATCTAGTCTTTAGTGTCTGAAGAATTTATTGGGGCTATCTTATGTACTCCCTGCATTGTCTCCAGTAACCCAAGATTCAAAGGAATTAATAAAATGTTTAGTCTCCAGTCACTCCAGAGGTCAGAACTGATATGGGATTTCTAAAGCCCTGCTCATAAATTTTTTTGCTAACCAGCCTGGTGGCAAATCCTCTAGTAAACAAAGACATTCATTAAGTAGCCCAAGGAGGATAGAAATCAGTTCCCAGTAGTTGAAGATAAAGACCAGACACTGCTTTGGGTAACGTTCATTTCTCATAGTATATAGATTATGTGACTTCCTTTATTCCTTATGATCTAGCACATAACACTGATCAGTGTGTCATCTTTTTTTAAACTAAAAACATACAAGAGATCCTGGTCTAATGTAGCTCCCATTCCCATTAGTGTGGATTCATTGTTCTTTCTTCATTTAGGTTTTAAGTGTGGTTGTGGCTATCCTAATCAATAGAGGTATTTTTGTTGTTACTTTTTGTTGTTTTGTTGCTAGTCCTGGAGATTGAACTCAGAGCCTAGGCATTGTTTCTGAGCATATTTGCTCAAGGCTAGCACTTTATCACTTGAGCTACGGCTCCACTTCTGGCTTTTAATAGTGATTGGAGAGAAGAGTCTCATAGACTTTCCTGCCCAGGCTGGCTTTCAACAGTGATAATCATTTAGGTATCAACCTCCTGAGAAGCTAGGAATACAATCATGAACCACAGTGTCCAGCCAATTAATACAGTTTTTCCTGAGTATTTCTCTTGATAACTGAGGGATATTTTACAATTTTAAACAAATCACATTACTTTTCACTTAATAGGACTAAATATGTTTTTAAAAGTGTCACTATTCCCATAAATGATACATAGACAGGAATTAAGTGATACATTTAATTTGATTTCAATAAAGTTGACTGCAAGTACCAATTTGTAACCAACAAAATGAATACCAGAAAACTGGCACTTGAATGGTATGCGTTAGAGGTCAAAGGGAAGTAGTAGATGAATGAAGAGGAGTTATGGAAAATGCAGTCATAGAATTCAATGTATATCCTCTGAACTAAGACTATTGAGGGAATAGTTGGTAGCTAATAGTAGATAAGAGTCTCATAGGCCTTCATGCCCAGGCTGGCTTCAAACCAGAAACCCCAAATCTCTACCTCCTGAGTACATAGAATTATAGGAATGAGCCAAAGGTGCCTAGAACTTTTACATTATTCTACTGGTCTACTTGCCAGCATCAATGCTGTTTTTGTTACTATTTCTCTGTAGTATGATTTCAAGTCAAGTTTTAGGATTGTTACACAATTTCTCTCTCTTTTTTTTTGAAACCAGGATTGATTTGGCTATTTGAGGTCTTTGGTGTTTCCATACAATATAAAATTTTGAATCTTTTAAATTTCTATGAGAAATTTCATTGGAATTTTGATGTAGATCATATTGATTTTATATATTGCTTTTGACAATATAGTCATTTAAAAATATTAATAATTAAACTAGTAGCCAGAGCAATAAAGCAAGAAAAAGAAATGTTAAGGAAACAAATATAAAAGAAAGGAGTCAAATTTGAGGATGTTTGAAGATGATATGATCTTATACTTAAAAGATCCTAACAATTCTATTAGAAGACTTTTAGTTCTGATAAGCCCTTTCAACAAAGTAATAGGTTACAAAATCAACATACAACTTTCATTAGTTTTTGTGCATACCAACAATGAACTTGCAATCCCTTTATAATAGTTTCAAGAAAATAAAATACTTAGTCACAAATTAAACAAAAGATGTTAAAAACTTTTACAATGGAATCCATGAAGGACTGGTTAAAGAAATTGTAGAAGACAATAAAATGTGGAAAGAAATCCAATGTTCATGAATTAGCAGAATCATTTTATAATAGCTTGGAATATGATTCTAAGTTCTTCCTAGTTTCTTTCTTTAAACTTAAATTTGCCACCCTATTGTCTCTGCATAATTTCTAGAAACTAGCATAATGTCTCATGTTTTTGATGCATAGAAACTATTCCTGGGTATTTAAGGGGCTAATTATGAGTAATAAGGCATAGTGAAAAGTGCAGAGCAAACCATTCCAAGACCAACAAAGTACACTTTCTCCCTTTTCCAGGTTTCTCTTTAAATCTTCAAAATAGACTTCCTATTCTGGTGATAACTGTCACTGTTATATCATGTTATATAATTATTGGCCAGATTACTTATTCATTTTGATTTTGTTTTGTTTAAATTTAATAATCATATCTTCATGTTATCACACATGTTTATATATAATGATAATAAAAGGAAATGAGATAATAAAAGAAAATGAGAAAACGTAGCTAAATTACTGGGGAGAGATATCAAAACTACTTTAAATTATATAAAACATTACATTTATGTGACAAAATGAACTTTTTAATTTATAAAGAACAAAAATAGGAAGGGAAGGTATTGTAGAAGTCATTATTTTTTCATTACTTCTTTTTTTGGGGGAGGGGGGATCCGGTCGTGGGGCCTGAACACTGGGCCTGGGCGCTGTCCCTCAGCTCTTCAGCTCAAGGCTAGCACTCTACCACTTGAGCCACAGAGCCACTTCCGGCTTTTTTCTCTTTGCTTATGTGGTGCTGAGGAATCGAACCCAGGGCCTCATGCATGCAAGGCAAGCGCTCTACTACTGAGCCACCTTCCCAGTCCTATTTTTCATTACTTCTATAAGTTACACAAAATAAAGAAATCCTCTTCTAGATACAGGTAACTGATCATTGGCAGTTTTGGTAGATTTTTTTTCATGTTAAACAATATAGTTATACATACACAGCAAGTATGAATCATAAAATTGGAATAACCCATTTAGAATTTCATTTTTCCCTTTTTTAGGAAAAATTTTAATTATTAAAACTAAATATTTCATTGGGGAAATGGACTTTTGTCTGAAATTTTGCAAATAAAAATCATTTATTTCTGCCAACTATTTCAACATGATAAAGGACATGAAAAACTCCCTAACATTCCTGCTCTTAAATTAAGAATTTTCTGTATGATTATCTTGCACAAACACTATGTTTTGACATGAAAATTAAGATTTACATCACTGTTATTAGTGACTAAATTCTTACCTATGTTTATAACAATCATGAATATATCAGAAAACATACATTCAATTAAATACAAAGCTTTCTAACATCATTTGAATTTTAATGCCAAATATCTGAATTTATAGTAATAGAAGTAGAAATATACTTATATTGCTTTATTTCTACTGCTCATGAATTTAGCTTTATATTTATGAATTCTAATCTTTTATAGTTGCATTGCTTTTAGATAAGATTAAAGAATACATATGTAAAATCATAGAGTAAACAGTAATAATTTAACATATGTATACAATGTAGAATGATTAAATAATAGACTTAATAAGCCTATAACCTCACATTTAAAATTTTTGTGATAAGAACATTTAAAATACTCTATTGTAGCAATTTTCAAGTACACAAAACATTATTATTAACAATAGTCACTGTGGTTTACAATAGAATTCATGAATATTTTTCTCTGATGTAACTAAAAATTTGCATCCCAGTTAATTTTACCCTTTTAATTATATGCATCCTTTGGTAACCTCCCATCTACACATATACTTTGACTATAGTTAGACTCAACATGCATGTGAGATTGATATGCAGTTCTGATTTTTCTTTGTCTATCATACTTCCCTTAGTATAATCCCCTCCAGGTTCATCAATGATACTGCAAACAGAAGGATTTCCTTTTATCTTATAGGTGAGTAGTATTCTGTCATACGTAGCATAAACCACATTTTTTTCTGTTCATCTTAAGATAGACACTTAAGCTATTTTCATATATGGGCTATATAAATATTGCTTCGTACAATGAATACTTCTTGGTAGGGTGAAATGCAAATATCATATTAACATACTGTTTTCATTTTCCTTGGATATGTTGCCAGAGAAAGATTTACTACAACCTCTGATACTTGATAAATTTTAAAATTTTTGAGTGACTATGGTGAGTATAGTAATTTAAATTCTCATCAACCACATCTATAGTGTATCAATGTTCTCTTTTGTCCAAATCCCTATGAACATTTTTATCTCTGGTACGTTTGACAAAATTCCATTCAACAGGTATAAAATAATATCTAGTTACCATTTTTTGTTATTTTCTTGATGATTACTGAACTTGAAAATTTTTACATATTTTTGTTGGTTATTGATTTGCATGTCTGCTTTCTATTCAGATCCTTTGCATATTTTATAAATTTAACTGTTTTCTTTTTATTTAGGTGTTTGGGTACATACTCCAATTTTGTTTGTAGTGCTTCATGAGTGTTTTCTGTTTAATTTTCCCCTGTAACAAATACCATGGTAAAAGCAATCTTGCCCATAAACCACAAGAATTTCAGGGCATGAGAGCTGGTTTTATGCCAGTCTCTGGAAGTATGTCATTAGATGAAGTATTTATCCCTTTAATTTAATTCAAGTCCTCATGTTATTTATTGGAATTGACTGTGTGCAATGCTTTCAGCATACAAAACATTAAACAGTTCCTTATAGATTAAATGTATTATCTGATATTAAAAATAAGGTAATTTAAGAAAATAACTATGAAAAATCCTTCTTTAATGCATATAATATTTTACCATAAAATACAGATTCAAAGAAGCCAATTGTGGGTTTGAAGAATTTCTTCACAACAGTTATTAAATATTTATTTTCTATATTGAAACTATTACTGAGCCACATGCCAATTTTAAAATATGGAAATTCCATAATATTTCTTACAAAACATTTAATAAGTTTATATGCACCAATAAATTCTTAACAATTAACTTGTTTAAGGAAAATGGATTTTTAAAATTATTTTTGCTCTAAACAAATAAAATTGTGGATATAATGCGTCAAGAAAAAAAAGCAGATGTTTTTACTTGTTGGGAAAGGTCATGGAAATATGTTACTAACCACATATTTTATATTTTAAAAAATCACCTCCATAAGATGCTTGGTTCCATAAATGTGTAAGAAATATTGCTATGGCAAATAGAAAATAACCTTCTAAAGATGTTTATGTTTTAATTCGGAAACATGTTGGAATATGTTGGACTTCATTACAAAGGGAATTAAAGCAGCAGATGTAGTTAAGGTTGCTAGAAGGTAACTGAAAATATAAACAAGATTATTCTGGATTATCAGATTGATACTAAAGTAATTACAAGGATCCTACATTTAGGAGATTAGTGTCAAAATAAAATGGCATGAATAAGATGTAACATTTTGTTGGGACTTAAACAAAAACAGGTCACAAACCAACTAATTGGGGACTCTGTCAGAACTGGACAAGAACACAGATTATGTGTACCTTGACTTTGGCAGTGAGACTTGTGGTCTCTGCCTGATCTTCAGAATAGCAACATAATAAATATGTATTGTCTGAAGCAATAAATTTTGGTAATTTCTTGTAGCAGAAGTTTAATGAAAATTAAATAAAATCCTCTAATGAGAGTCAACATAAAACCTGGCTCTGCTTGCCAGAAATTCACAAGCTAATGAATAGTCATACTAGACATGAACATACAGAAAGATAATTTTACTTAAATCACATATTAAACTACATATTTCTATGTAGCACATGTTGTAATTGAGTTGTTCCAAATTAAAACTGACAAGCTAAGCAAAAAAGGAGACAAAAAGGGTAATTATTCAATATAATTTCAAAAACATTTAATTTTCTGAACAATGACAAATACTGGTAACTATTGCTAGTGTTCAATCATTTCAATAGAAAAAAAGTGTTACTTTTCTAAAGAAAAATAAATCTTGCTATTATCTCTCAACTGGACTTGGAATTGCTCTTGTGACCATTGAAATTTTTTTAACACTTCCATGATGCATCTTTTGTCAAATGTAACATTATTACTACTATTTTAATACTATGATGGCCTATAGAAAGCAATCATCATTTTCTATGTTTTATATCAAAGTAAGGAAGGTTACTCAAATTTGAGAAATTCTCTAACTTCATTTAAAACTATGTGGTTTATTTTGGAACAGTTTATGTGTTTTTGAAACACTATGAATAATAGCAAAGGAACCCATACATGGTTGTCCCCACCCACTTGTCATCAACACCAAAGACTGTGACACTCTGGATGGAAATACATTCATCTCTCAGTTTTTAATCCAGAAATCATGTCTTCTACTGCCAACATGCACTATGTGTTCTTACCCCATACTCGACCTCATATGGCTCCTATCCTCCAATGAATGGAAGCCATTACGTAGGAATTGAAAATAGTGTTGTTAGAATGTGGAAAGGAGTTGCTAGGAAGAAAATACTGCTTATTATTAAAAAAACAAACAACAAAACCTTCACTGCTGATAAAATTATTTCAAAAATTTAATGCAACATGCAGAATGCCTTTGCTTTCCTTTTTTGTGCTGCTATATTTGGTCTCATGCTTTCTGAGTTGGAGTTCTATCACTTGACCCATGCCTCCAACTTAGATTTTTGGTTAGTTTAGAGATAGTGTCTCACAGACTTTTCTGTCTGTACTGGTTTCAAGTCATGATTCTCTGTTTCTCAGCCTCCTGAGTATCTAGAATTACAAGTGTGAACCATGAGGACCTGGCAATGTGTGTTTTCATATTACTTGTATATTTCATATTAATATGTAGATCTATCTATCTATCTAACTATATATATATATGTATCTAAGGAAATTAATCCTGTGACTTGGGCTTCAAAAATTACTTCCCTAATAAAATATGGTTTCAAATTTTGGAATTTATTTTGTATAGAGATGTCCAATTAGTAAATAAAACCTAGTGTTTAATGTTTTCTTTATAAGTTTTTATTGAGGATAAGAATTTAAGAACACTCAAGTTCTATTTCTAACTTGATAGCTATGGCCAGATGTGAGTCTGTTGCCACATATTTGATTATCATGTTTAGGTAAAGCTGTCAGTGCCATTACATTTAAATATGCTTGGTTAGTGCTTTTTTATTCTATTTTCTTAATCATAGCCATACTGAATTATTCACGGTCATACATGTTATCTTCCACTCAAGTATGATGAACCATCACGCCTAATGGTAGAAAAATTACTGGAGAAAATCAGCATCTATATGGCTATGTGAGTAAATAGGAGGGTAAATTCAATGTAAATTTCTAAAATATTTTGAAAAAGTTATAGTGTCAGAGGATGAGATCTGCAATATAAAATAAAGCTCCTAATATTAAAGATCAACCATCTCCATTCACCAATCTCCTCCTGTCACAAAAAGAATGTAAATAGCTTGATTTAATTTTCCTAACTAAGCTTACATCCTTAAGTATTCTATAAATAAAGGAAAAGATGAAAAGAACATTAACTTTCATTAGAGGACATTTCTGTAAGATTTTGAACTAGTGAAAGATAAATTCAAGTTCAAAGTTAGAAAAAAAAACATATAATGATCAAGTAACTGGCAGTTTTCCACAGGAAAAGATTATTCATGAGCCAACAGGACTGCAGTGTTTAGAGGAGATGGAAGCTGTGGGTGGAAATTCACTGTCTACATTAAATGAAGTGGGTTTTGGCACAGCTTTAAACTTGATGTTGAATTCTCTGTCTGTACACATTTTTCTTCCCAGACAATTTCACTGAGGGCAGCGAGCTAGGGGTAAGAAGGGAGAAGCCAATTGCAGCAATCGTCTTTCAACTTGCCAGCTCCTTGGAGGAGGTTAGAGGCCCAGCTGAGTCTCATAACAGCCATGGAAAAAAGCACTCAGAAAATGGTCTGATCCTGGGAACATTTTACTAAGAGAATCAAAATGCTTTCTACACTAACAGACTGACTTTGTCCTGTGTATTTAGAGTTGTCACCAACCAACCTTATAAATTTACATTTTAAATCATGTTTTATCAAAATAATTATGGAGAACCATTTAATATTGAAAACATGTTATTCAAACATAGTTATGTGCTGTTTTCTTATCAATGGAAATTAAAACATTTCATCTCATAGTAAAAGCACATTGGGAGAGATAATCAATAACTAATTCTTAAGAAATCAATAAAAACTGGTTTAATGGGGAATAGTAATATAGTTGTGAAGAGGAGAATTATTATGTACTTCATAAAACATCTGCCTTCATTCTGGAATACAATGGTAACATTTCCCTTTCCCTTAGTGAACATTATCAGCACTATGAATAGTACGCCTCTTATTTATTTATATTTTATTTTTTGTGCTGGCACTGAGGCTTGAACATACAGCCTTGTGCTCTTGCTTGGCTTTTTTTTTTTCAAAGCTGGCTCTACCACTTAAGCTACAGGTTCACTTCTGGCTTTTTGGAGGTTAACTGGAGATAAGAGTATCATAGACTTTCTTGGCCACTCTGGCTTGGAACTGTTATCCTTACTTGGTATGATTATAAGCCACCAGTGTCTAGCACGTCATACTTATTTAACTAGATATTCTACTTTTCCATATAGTCAGTATCATTTCTGTCATCTAAAGTATATACATTTCCTTCTTACCACAAAACATCACACAATGAACTTCTCTCTGTTTCAGTTTCCAATATAAAATAAATTTCTTTTGACTCATGTTCTACATTCACAACATGCATTAAAGTATTGAGTTCTGAGAAAAGAAATTCTCTAAACTGACATATTGTTATATAAGGCAAATTGACTGATTTTTCCTTAAAACTGTCTTCTCAAAATGATAATGAATAAAGTTTATTTTAAAATAGAGAATAATGTAAAGGGGGAAATGAAAAAAAAAAACAAAACAGAAAAAGCATGAAAGTGGGTAGTAGAATGACTAGAAAAGAAGGATGATTTAATCTTACTTCTAGAGTAACTGGGTATAAACCTTATCATTATCTTTCATATCCCACATAATGTCTGTACATTGCCCAAACCAAATATTAGATATAATTTCTATGTATTCCAAATGGCACCACTGCAATTTACATATTCTTCAAAACTATCTTGTTCTGAGTTGTATGCAATTATGGACTTAGAAGTTGGGTTGCTGAGTAGAGACTAGGACTCAGGAAATTGAATATACGTCAACAGGAAAAGGAAGTAGAAATATTCAAAACTGAAATTTCACAATGTTGTCCAGATCCCAATTTTTATATTACATACTTCTTGTTTAACATTATTACTTTTACTTGAGTTTTCCTTCACTGAGAATTTCAAATAAAATCTGAATGCTTTTATCTATGTACAAAATTGTTGAATATCAATCTGCTGAAGTGTACAGCATTAACTGATATACCTAGTATAATAATCATGACAAACTACTCTATGATACACAAAGTCTTCTATTTTAGTGTGTGTGTATTTATGTGAGAATGGTGAGCAAACCATAAGGGTGAAGAAGGATAAATATAGGCAAACATTATTTGCATGTATTAAAATAATGAAACTTGTTGAAACTATTTAGGAAGTAGGGAAGGGGTTAAGGAAAAAATATAGATGAGGTGAATTGAATGGAATACTTGAATACATGAGTAAGAAAAGTCACAATGAAATCTCCCCATGAATAATGTATGCTATTAAAAATAAATGAAGAAACTAAATGCAGAATCGAATTTCTTAAATCCTCTGTTCAAACGACACACTAGTTTCTCTCCTAATTCACTGGCCAAAAATAGTTCTATAACTCTGCTCAAACATGAAGAGATAATCCTCAAAGAGGAAGATACCAAGCAACATCAAGAAACAGTATTTAAATTTATCATAGGTTTTCTTTTGATCACCAGTCATTCTGATTTCTCTTTTTTTCCACAGGGGGAACATACTCAACAATCACTTCAAAAAGACAACCCCAAATTTCATTCCAGTCATTGTATGGAACTTGAAATCTAGTCTCTTCAATGATATGTACTAAATCTCTTGATGTCTGAATGGGGCTTGCCTTAAACTGGAAAACAGTGAGCTAGCAGCATCTTTACAATAAAATAAAATTTAAAAATAAGAAAAAGGGGCTGGGAAGGTGGCTCAGTGGTAGAGTGTTTGCCTTGCATGCATGAGGCCCCTTGGTTCAATTCCTCAGCACCACATAAGCAGAAAAAGCTGGAAGTGGTATGGCTCAAGTGGTAGAATGCTAGGCTTGAGCTGAAGAGCTGAGGGACATAGCCCAGGCCCAGAATTCAGAATTCAGGCCCCATGACTGACAAAAAAAAGAAAAGGAAAGAAAGAGAGAGAGAGAGGGGGGAGGGGGGAGAAAGGGGGAGAGGGAGGGAGGTTGGGAGGAAGGAAGGAAGGAAAAGCAAAAGCTAACATGTGCCACCTACACAACCACATGCACCTATGATGTGCATGATAAGCAAAGAAGACAATAAACACTATCATTTAGACAAGGAAAGCATGAGGGATTTCCTAAAAGCTCTGACTCACAGTAGTTCCAAATTCTACTGGGAAGAAATTAGGAAAATCTGTACCCTGGAGACCTGAATGATCCTTTTGCCCTGATATTACTCCTTGGAACGAACTCTTGTTTGCTGTCTTTCACTGGTTATCTCTATCCTCTGGCAAAATACTCCTTTTAAAATGTATTTCTTGACACATCTAAAGTGGACAGTGGCAGATGTTCAGTATTACACTCTACACATTTCCTGGATACAGGCTCCTAGAAGCACTATTCTCTCAAAAACTTCTGTTTATTGTGATTTTAGACTCCTTAGGCCAATAACTAGCCTGAAGATATTTTTTGAGGTTGTTCCCCAAACTCTTAGATTTCTTTGTTTTCTCTTTCATTTTCTTCTCACTTTTATTTGATACCTTCCCATCTAATAGCAAGACTTGTGCTTAAACTAACTCAACAGACCTATGATTTTATACTCTTAAATCTTTTCCATTCCCATACCTGATGACTCAATCATATCTTTTGTTGTGTGGAATAAAAAAGTGGTTCCTGAATTCTTTGTATGTCTTTTGTCCTCTGCTTTGAAAACTGGCTCATTTCTTCCTGAATTCTACTTTTCCTTCCCATTTATTGCAATGCAGTGGCAACCATGACTCACAACCAACATTTTGCTTTTCAACATGCCCCTTTCATTTCAAGCACATTGGAAACGAACTATCTCTCATATTATTCTAGGCTTCAGCAAACATTTCATCACCTTGATCTCAAACATGATTTCATTTTTGTTTCCAAAATCAGATTTCCCATCACCATCGATTGGATACTTACGACAGCATGTAATACTTTAAGTTTTTTCTTTTAATTTAAGGAAATTAACTTGGTTTTTGTTTCCATTTTCATATTCATTATTGCACCCAATTGTTGAGCCAAAATTTCTATGGCTCAGGTAACAGAGATGCAAGTCCATTGTCTTCTTATATTCTAGCAAGGTACAATTAGAATTTAGAGTCATGGAAAGAATTTATAGTATCACCAAAAAGGAAAATGCAATAATTTGTTAAATTAACAGAATCTATACATGTATGGATGTAGGAAAATTGAAAGTGGCAAATAAATGAAATCAAATATGTGAATAAGTGGGAAAAAAGAATGTTTCCAGCTCTTTAGAAGTCTTGATAGTGTTAAGCTGTCAATTTTCCAATCTTATCTGTACATCCCAATGAATATGCTAGTTTTAAACTTTTAATTTTTTAAATTTTGTCTTGGCATATATTAATTGTAGAAAATAAGTTTTGTTGTATATGTCCATATATATAACATTATAATATGTATATATATATGTACATTATTATTTTCATTATCTCTCTTGTTGCTTCTTGCTCCTTCCCGTTTGCCTTTCCAAGGAGTCTTCTATCTACTCTCAAGTATTTTTTAAATCCAAATTCTGGGGCTTAGCATTGGTGGCGCATGCCTATGATTGTAGCTACTTAGGAGGCTGGGCTCTGAGGACTGAAGTTCAAAGTCAGCCTGGACAGGAAAGTCTGTGAGACTTATCTCTTACCACCATAAATCTGGAAGTAGGTAATTCAAGGGAAATGCACCAGCTCTGAGCAAAAACAACTAAGGAAAAATGCCCAGGCCCTAAGTTCAAGTACTAGTACCAGCACAAAAAAAGAAAATCTAGATTTTACATACCAGTGAAACTACAATATTTTTCATTTCAAGTCTACCTTATTTTGTTTATTATGTTCCATTCATTTTCCAGAAAAATCACATCATTTTGTTCTTCTTTACACGTTTTATATTTTAGTATGCATGATATAACACATGTTCTTTCTACAGTCTTCCATTAATGAGCTCCTGGGCTAATTTCATAACTTGGCTACTGATAATAGAGCAGTGATAAACATAGAAGCACAGATATCTATGGTTTGCTGTTTTGCAGGCCTTCAAATATATACTCAGGAGTAGTATAGCTACACCATACAATGGTTTTATTTTTGGATTTTTAAAGAAATCTACATATTGATTTATATAAGAGCTACAGTAAGTGACATTCCCTCCAACAGTATATAAATGTTGTATTTTTTCTCCTGTATCCTTGATAACACTTATTATTTCTGTGATAAGAGCCATTCTGATTGGGCTCAGATGTAATCTCTACACTTTTTCTGATGGGTAAGGTTGTTGAGCTTATTGTACTTGTTGGCCATTTGTGCATTGTTCTTTGAGAATAATGGTCAGTTCACTTGACAACTTACTGGGACTTATCAGGTAATTTGGTGTTTGCTTTTTTGTTTCATTATATATTCTAGATATTTAATTCACGATCATGTAAATAGCTGTCTGTACACTGACAGATATTGCCTTTGCTTTGCAGATGTCATTTTTGTATATGTTGTTATATAGATGTGTCAAAACTTTTATGAAAAGCAGAATGCATAGAATGATAAAGGAACTTCTACAAAAGAACAAACTTGAAGCATTCTCAGGACTCAAGATATTAGAAAGCTATTGTGATTAAAACAGCTTGGTATTGTCAAAAATAATGGACAAACAGACTATTATAACAAAATTGAGATTCCCAAAGGGAGCTTCACACAGGTATAATTAACTGAATTTTGACAATCAGAGATAATCTTTTTCATAAGTAGCACAAAATATTCATATATTGTTATGAAGAATTATGAGCCTAGACAAAGACTTCATGATTTATGAAAAACTGACTCAAATGGAATGGATATGTTAATGCAAATGCAAAGCTATAAAACCTCCAGAAAATAATTAACTGGGTAAAGCTTAATATCTTCCTGAGATGCTCTTTAGCTTACCTACTACACACTGTATATGCATGCATTAATGGTAAGCTGTTTACAAGAGCTGGAAGTGGAAAGCTTCAAAGTCTTTAAGCTTCATTTTAAGTGTTAGAGAATAATTTGATCACTAAATAAGCTAGAAGATTGTTGAGACTGTTGAGAAAAAATAAAAGAAAATTTAATATGTCTTTGGGAGTGACTGTATATAGCTGAATTTGCTTACAACAAAATGACATCAGTGTAACGTCTAATAAAATTATGAAAACCTCAGTGGTTTCTTCCAAAGTTTCTTAATTAGACCTCTACAGTGAATTTGGAGACAATGAGAATAGCAGAGCACACGAGGGATTCCTGAGTCAAAGGAAAACCATCACATTTCACTAAGTGGTAGAGGGTTGATGTTTTTCAGCTTTCATTTGGGAGGGGCAAACAATTACTCAGACTCTACTCATTTCCATAGATTTTATTTTTAAACAAAAACACTTTATTGCAAATCAATGTCATTTAGCTAGGTTACGTTTTAAAATTTTTATTTTATTTTGTCAAGCTAATGTACAGAGGGGTTACAGTTACATAGGTAAGGTAGTGAGTACATTTCTTGTCATTGTTACCCCTCCCTCATTTTTCTCCCACTCTCCCTCCCCTCCAATGCACCCCCTCAAGTTGTAATGTTCATTTCCAACATGTGGTCTTGTGAATATCACCGTTGCATTAGTTCTCTCTTTGTCCTTTTTTTGTTGTTGTTGTTTCCTTTCCCTTCCCTAATTCAGATAAATGTATCCACAATACACAGGGTAGCAAAATCATTTTTATGCTGTGGTCTTTTCTGGGATCTGGAATCCTATAGCCTTCAGTAAAACTCAGCAAATAAAAGCTTTCCCAATAAAAAAGTAATTGGGATAAAATTCATTGGTAATATATAAAAGTCTAATGTTTGTTGAACCCAAATGAGTGGTCAAAAAGTCTTCTCCAGCTCTGTGTACCTGAGTAATGAAAGAAGGGTATCACAAGGCTGAATTCTACATGTTGAATGGTCACATTCTATTCTGAAGGTTCAATGGAGATATTACTTCTAAAGTGAGCTGTATTGCAGTTTTAAGATTGAGGTTCTCATTTCTCATTTTCTTGCTGTGAACTCCAGATCCTAGAAGTCATGCTGTTGCTTTGCCAACTGACCTCTGCCATCATCCCATCAACATTGACATTTCTGACTTCCCTTTCTCTAATTAGCCCACAGAAAGCTCATAGCTTCTAAAGAACTCTTATAATTAAGCTAGATCTACATGAACAATTCATCTTTCTTAGATTAAACTGTGACATATATAACATAACTGAACTGTGAGAGTAATATAAAATTTATTGTCATAGGGATCAAAGTATGAGAATTTGGTTCTCACCATAGAATTCTGTTTATCATAAAGATATTTTAAGAGATTTTTAGCTGAAAGTGATCTTATTAATTTCTATATAGTCACCTAGAAGTCACTATTTAGCCAACATTTAATATGTGAAAAATGAAATACAAATATAAATGAGAAATAAATTGCAAAGTATTTTCATCTGATAATTTAATAAAAATCAGAGAAAATATTTCAATTAGTTTGATGTTGAAAGTCAAGTAAGGATGTTTTATTAGTAAGCATTGATTTAAGTAAAAATTACTTAGTGATCTACACAGTATTCACTATAGAGAAAACATATTAACTGAAATATATATTGCATGGAAGGAAAAAAACTTAAACAACATGTTGCTATTTAATAGCATCTATTATATGTTAGTAAGGTAATTGCATCAATATTAAAATTATTGATTGAAAAATAAAGCACAACTAATCTCAGATAACAGTTGTTAATTACACTGCTAATGCAATTACAATCCACAGGTTGTCCAAGAAGATAGTCATGGTGGGATCTCAAATTACAGTTCCATTGATATCCCCAAATTATGGGGGCTTTTTTTGTAGCTCTTAACAACACTGACATCTGTAGTCATCTTAAAGACTATCATCCCGAGTGGATCTGAAGTGTTAGCATACTTCCTGTGTCCTAAATAAAACTTAGCAACTTTAAAGTTAAACAGTCGTTTTTTAAAAAACAGAAAATGTAAATAAAGCAACATAACTAACAATGGACCTGGTTAGACAAGGGGCCTAGTGAAGAAGATCCTGGACTTGGAGTTAATAATACAAGATACGGGCTTTCACCTGCAACTGACTGACTTTGGACAACTGGTTGAATTTCTTATAATTTTAGCTTTCTCACTAAAAATTACTTTTTTCTGTCCCACAGATTTTTTTTCTGAGAATTTACTGAAATATATGTAAAGGCTCTGAAAATTAAAGCCACATCTTGAGTTGTTATGAGGCAAATATCGCCATTAACTATTATAAACATTTGTGTGAAAGGTGGAAGATTAAACACAATGTTGAAGTTTCGAGTGAGATGTTTTACAAAATAGATTTAATTTCATATTTTTTGTACTAACTGTGAACTACAAGAAAATATTTTATATCCCAGATCGTGGCAACTAGAATCAATTCTTACATTTTTCTTTAGTTGCAAAGGCTGTTTCTCAGAATAAACTTTATCCCATTAAGATCTGCAGGGTAAGGCAGCCAACAATTTTGGAAATATTCATGTGGACTCTGGGTAATGGACTTCTTAAGGAAAACCCTCCATCAAAACAAAAAACAAATCTAGATTGATTTTCGAAAGCATAAAAGCACTTATATATAAAAGAGTTCTGATCATCACCAGGACCCTTCATTATAATGTTAAAAGGGATTCTTTCAAACAAAAGGTTGCAAACTTTTGCATACTTCAGACTAGTTACTATGTAAGATTATAGGACTAGACAAAATAGGACAGACTATGTTGACTACCATTTTAATAGATGAGGAAACTGAGATGCACACTTCAACTTATGGGTGGGATCTATAAGGCAAAGGAAACCTCCTTTAGGTTTAATATCTCTTCTGTTACATCATGCAACTCTTACAGCACATACAATTTTATTCATCGATTGGAAAATATTCTCTAACTTGTCAGGATTGATAAACTAAAGTATACTAATCATTCTCTAGGAAAATCTAAAATTTCTCAAATTAATTAGCTTCATAGTTATCAGTTCTTGAAATAGCATAGCTTTTCATTTTAAGATGCGAGTTAGGCTTCAGTGGTTCAGGCCTGTAATCCTAGCTACTCAGGAGGTTGAGATCAGATCATTGTGGTTTGAAGCCATCCTGGGCAGGAAAGTCCATGAAAATCTTATCTCTAATTAATCAGCAAAAAAAGAGAGAAGTGGAGCTGTGACTCAAATGGTAGAGGACTAGTCTTAAGGAAAAAAAACTTAAGGCCAGCACCCAGACCCTGAGTTCAAACCCCAATACTATAACACATACACACATACACACACACACACACACACACACACACACACACACACACACACATACACCACATACAGATTTATCTGTGAAGTTAATGGAGTCACATATTAAGTTAAAAGAGTCACATATGTAATTATAGCTACACAGGTGACTAAAATCAGAGAACCACAGTTCATTGTAGGCAATGGCAGAAAAGTCCAGGAGATTCCATATCCAATAATCAGAAACATGACAGAGAGGAGTCAAGACTCAAGGGGTAGAATGACAGCAGAGTACAAGAAGGCCAACCAAGATCACAGTGCTCTGAGTTCAAGCACTGCTAACAGAACCAACCAAACCAAACAAAACAAAGCAAAACAAATAAAAAGACATCAATAAAATAAATACATGAGTACATGTTAAAACAATGTATTTCAAACTTGTATATTAGAATTAGCAGAGTAAACTTTAATAAATATACTGATTCTTACTTCCAGAGAGGTTGATTTATTTCATCTGAAACATACATAGTCTAGGTAGGATATTAAAAACAGAGACATAAACAAACAAAGCTCCCCGTACATGTTTTCTTCTCACTCTCACAAACATCTTTTCAAGTAGCACTTGAATGTTGAAATATTTTCTAAACACTGGTAATATAAATAAAAATAGCATATATCCCTTATGCTTACAGAACTTCATGACACATTTTAGTCACTGTGACAAAATATCCAAGAAAAATAGTTTTGGGAGACCTCCTGGTTTCAGAGGATTCACTCCATGATACCTGGATACCATAGTTTGCGGACCAATTTGGAGGTAGTACCTCTTGGGGCTGTAGGGGGAGGGGAGGATAAAGTCTCTTAGCTCATGGTGTCTGGGAAGTAGAGGGAATTTGTGGGGGTGTGTCACGCACCCTGTGATATATATTATCTATGTGATGTTATCAAATCATGAAAACTTCAATGGATTATCACATTGATTAAATCTGAGCCCTCATGGCTCACTTTCTTCCCTGAAAGCCTCACTTGCATATATTTCACTGGAGGGGTCAAGCCTTCAACGCTGGAATTTGTGAGGACATTTTATATCAAAGCCATGATAATGCGATAAAATGAGGAAGCATTCATGCCACTAACTGTCATATAAAGGAGCAGTGTTACAATGAGGCATGTATAGTTAATTTGTTCCGGACAGCATTCAGGGGCAAATGGTAGTGTGAGAGTTACTACAAAGCCTTTCTAGATATATATGAACACATATATTACATATATTATATAATATATAGTTATATATTATATATGAACATATTACATATATTATATACTATATAATTACATATTATATATGAATATATTCATATTATATATTATGTGTTATGATATAGAAATGCTATATTAGTCAATCTGAGTGCAAGATTTTTTTGTGATGACTACATAAAGCAAAACAGCATTTAGAGAGGCCACACTGGTTTTTCACATTCACTCAAGTGACATGAATGGAGAACAGACACTCCATTCCCTTCATTTGGGCTGGAAATAAGTGATCGTTCATGAGTCAATTGGTGTTAAAGAGCTGTTAATAGAGTTCAAGAAAAACACTTCTGAAAATCCCTGAACACACCCATTTCATTCATGTTCCTTCCCAGCAGTATGAGTACTTCCCTCCAACAACATAACAGAGCCAACCCTGCCAACCTGTGGGGTGGGATCTAGAAAATGGATAAATAGTGGAGAGGAACAAATGAGAACATCCATATTCACAATGACCTAGAATAATTTAAAATATGAAGCATTTGGTAATAAAAGGAATTGAAAACCACTCTCTCTTAATTTCATTTGATGGGCATAGGAAAGAAAAATTTTGAAGGTTCTTGGAAAAAAATGGCACCAACAACTAGTAAAGAATTTTAAGAAAGTACACATATCTATTTAGTTTTCTATTTTATATTGGCAGTAAAGTGACACATTTTAAGTTATTGATTACATTTTTGGACATATTCAGCTGAGAAACTAAAGATTAATAAATACTACATGTTCAGCAGTGATACTTACTAGATATTATGTTGAAAATGAACTATACAACTCGTGGGTGAGGGGGTTGGGAGGGAAAAAACTGGAGAAAATGAGAGGAGAGGTGACTCTGTTAAAAAAGAAATGTGCTCATTACCTGATTTGTGTAAATGTAACCCTTCTATATGTCACCTTTACAATAAAAATAAATAAATTAATTTTAAAATATTGCCTGTTAGGCTGGGAAGGTGGCTCAGTGGTAGAGTACTTGCCTTGTATGCATGAGGCCTTAGGTTCAATTCCTCAGAACCACATAAGCAAAAAAATCTGGAAGTGGCACGTGGCTCAAGTGGTAGAGTGCTAGCCTTGAGCTGAAGAGCTGAGGGACAGCACCCAGGCCCAGAGTTCAGGCCCCACGACAGACAAAAAAAGAAAGAAAGAAAGAAAAAGAAAAAAATACTGCATGGTACAGAAAATGAGCATTCAATAAATAGTTTTAAGTATGAATGTAAATTAAATATTGGTACTGATTTATAACTTAACATATTATACTTACATTAAATGGATACATCTGTTTCCAAACAGATGTTAAGATCATATTGGCAAGCTGTAGCTATACAGCCTTTTGATTAGTGGCCAACAATTTGTTTCAAAGGTTCTGAATGACTCAAAGCTGGCAGGTAAAACATCATAAATAGCACAAAGTACTGAAAATGATGCCTTCTAGATTGAGGTACAGAACAGCCTGAGCAGAAATACAAGAACTTGTTAAAAAATTAGCTTTAAAAAAAAAGAGTTAGTAGACTGGATCAAGTGGTAGAATACCTAGCAAGCTTAGAACCCTTAGTTCAAATGCCAGTATCATAAAAAACAAAATTAGAATTAACTGTTTTCTCAAGTGTGCAGTCAAATATTTACCAGAGGATTTCCATGATCAGTTTTGAATTTATTGGTGTCAGGAAGACATAAAAAAAATTTCTTCCAGCTGAATGCTGGTAGCTTCTGCATATAATCACAACTACTAAGGGGGCAAATTGAGATCAAAGTTTGAAGCTAAACCAGGCAGAAAAGTCTAAGAAACTCTATCTGTAATTATCCAGCAAAAGTCCATGCTGAGAGCATGGCTAAAGTGGTAGAACTCTAGCTTTAATCAAGAAAGCCCAGAGCAAGCCAAAGAATAAGGTATATCTCATCCCTCCCCACTAAAACAAAAATCTCTTCCTAATAAAAAAAGTCATTCTAAATTTCACTGTTTGTTACAGGAAGGATCTGGATCTCTTAAATCAACCAAGAGTTGTTCAATGTAGAGGCAAAAGAAAGAGAATGCTTGAAGATGACAAGGTAACCAAAACTAAAAGTTGAAAATCAGATAAGTGCTTAAGTTGTCACATATTTTATAGAAATGTATTCCTATGTAAAATCAGGTCAGTATCTCAGAGAACTGAAAGAAATACAACTGATGAATTTGACTATGGAGGTATCATTGGTGGTGATAAATTTTGAGATTTTATTATTACTTTTAAATTCATAAGAAATTCTGATGGGAGATCCAAATGACACAGAGAGCCTGCTGAGAAAATGGGGATAGTGATATGCCTTTTAGTTCCTCTGTATATTTGTAGTGCTCTAAAAATCAGGCCTTGGCAATTTCTTACCTATGGAGAAAGTTGATTCTGCCTTTTCAGAATCTTATTTTCTGTCAAGCCTAACTCTTTAACAACTATTTTAATAGATTTAGCGAATTATTTTTTTTAGTAGGAAATAATGAGAAAACTCCATCTTAGACATCAATGCTGGAAGAAAACAAGAAAGCTCATATGACTAATAAATGTGGCTTTTAGTCATTATTCCAAGGGTTCCTTTTGATAGATAGATGGTTGTCAGAAGATTATGGGAAGCACGGGCTGGGAAGGTAACCCAGTGGTCAAGTGCTCATCTTGCAAGCATGAGCCCCTGGGTTCGATTTCTTCAGCACCACATAAGCAAAAGAAAAAAGCCAGAAGTGATGCTGTGGCTCAAGTGGTAGCGTGCTAGCCTTGAGCTGAAGAGCTGAGGGACAGTGCCCAGGCCCAGAGGTAAGGCCCCATGATTGGACCAAAAAAAAAAAAAAAAAGAAGATTATGGGAAGCAAAAGGTAAACCATTTTGATATGGTAGAGCATTTTGATAATAACTGCCAGAGGATGAATAAATGGTTCACAGGGTTATTTTTTTAATGGAAGTGAAAGTTACCTATTCAGATTACTGTAAATGTTGTCTTTCTTTAATGGTCTATCCATTAAGGTTCTTCTGTATGCATTCTTCTTTATATATTTTCCCAGGATAAACTTTAACATAATTTTTCTTTTGACTATATTTTCTTTTGTCTATATTCAATTTTGTCAGCATATTCTGCTTCCCTTGTTGAGCTGTTTATTCAGTTGTGTTTCTATGAGTCATATTAAGCTAGCATTTAAAGGTTTATCTATGTAATTTTGAGTAGCAGTGTGAATTTAACTCATCCTATATTCAGAAATAACTATTATATATTCAAATGTGCTAAATCTTTTAAATGTAAAAAATCTGTGCATGGCTTCAATACTACTTATTACGTAATTTTAGACTTTTGTATTATTCAGTAATTTTTTTTGGTCGGTCATGGGGCCTGAATTCTGGGCCTGTGCTGTTCCTCAGCTCTTCAGCTCAAGGCTAGCGCTCTACCACTTGAGCCACAGCGCCACTTCCAGATTTTTCTGTTTATGTGGTGCTGAGGAATCAAACCCAGGGCCTCATATGTGCAAGGCAAGCACTCTGCCACTAAGCCACCTTCCCAGCCCCTATTCAGTAATTTTTGAAGTATGTATATCTTTACTATTCATTTCTAATTTCATAGTAAGGTGTATTGCTGCACTATTCACAACAGAGAGGTTATACAATCACCCTAGGTATCCATCAGTATACAAATGGATGAAAAAATATGTGTATGTATACTATAGAGTTTTATTTAGTCATAAAAAGAATGAAATTGTCATTTCCAAGAAAATGGATGAAACTGAAAATTATCATGCTAATAAAAACAAACCTTTCTTACAAAGAAAGATAAATATGTATTTTTTTCTTATATGTGGAATTTAGGAGGTTAAAAAGTTAAAGTAAGGGCTGGGAAGGTGGCTCAGTGGTAGAGTGCTTGCCTGGCATGCATGAGGCCCTGGATTCGATTCCTCATAAGCAAAAAGAAAAAAGCCAGAAGTGGCTCTGTGGCTCAAGTGGTAGAGTGCTAGCCTTGAGCTGAAGAGCTGAGGGACAGAGCCCAGGTCCAGAGTTCAGGGCCCATGACTGGACCCCCCCCCCCAAAAAAAAAGTTAAAGTAAATTTATCAGGGATAGGAAGGAGGGAAAGGAACATGCCAAGAAAGAGCCATAAGGACTAAATATGACCAAGGAACATTATATGTGTGCATTAAAATTCCATTAAAAATTCCAGCTTGTACATTTTTTTAACAAAAAGGAAAAAATAATTCCTCAACAGACTGTAATATCCTTATGGGTTAGGCTATTTTACTGAGCACAGTATTTACAAGAACTCATAGAGGGTCTGGAAAACATGTAACCCTCAATCAATATTTGTTTTGTGAATGAAAGGCTGAATGGATAGTTACATTTTTTAGTGAAATTATTCTGTTTCCTAAAATACTTAAAACTAAGTATAAATGACTTACTTTCATTATTTTATCATTCATTCATTCATTTATTTCAATTTGGTCTCTATTGGCCATAGTACTGGTAGCTGTTTTTACTATTTCAAAGGTAGGTTGTATAGATTTCCAATAGAAAATTCTAGACACAGGATGTTTGGCAGTGCAAACAGTGGCTTTCTGCCTTTTTATGTGTCCTAGAAAAAAATTCAAAGAAGGAAATGGCAGGAAGTGTTTAACTTCAAATATGGTTTAGAGATTATATGTAAGGAGAGCTACAATGGCCAGTTACAAATGTAGTTATAAATAAGGAGTCCTGGGAAAGATTTGACAAGAAAACATAATTTGGATCAAAGAGTCCTGTTGTGCAAAAGACAGATTGTTGGAAAAATACCTTAGCCAGGAGATTAATTCTCTGGCTGCTGCTGTTGTGTGTGTGTGAGTGTGTGTGTGTGTGGTGCGCATGTATATTTATGGATACAGACATTTTCATTTCAATAGGAGAATTGCCATCTTGATCCACTTAGAAGCATAGTCACGTGTTATCTGGGTATCCTTCCTTGTAAACATACAAAACAGGTAAATCATTGAGACAAATACATATGAAAATGGTAAAATGGGGGCTAGAATTACTCTAAAATTTCCTTTAATAATGTTTTTGTACTTTAACTGTTTCCATGTCTTTTCAACAACTTATTTTGGTACTTACTTCTTCAAGGTAATAACCACTGTATACCCCAGAACTGATTTTTTTTCAATTTTTTTTTTTTTGGGTCCAGTCATGGGGCCTGAACTCTGGGCCTGGGCACTGTACCTCAGCTCTTCAGCTCAAGGCGAGCGCTCTACCACTTGAGCCACAGCGCCACTTTCGGCTTTTTTCTTTTTGCTTATGTGGTGCTGAGGAATCGAACCCAGAGCCTCATGCATGCAAGGCAAGCGCTCTACCACTGAGCCACCTTCCCATTCCCTCAATTCTTTTATATATTTTTTATCTCCTCTTTCCACTGACAATTTCCCTCTAATTCTTTCCCAGCATCCATTGTACTAACATAGTTGCAGGTGATAGACCAATTCAGCTGTATAGAGAAAGAAGAAGTTTTGGCTGATGTAATTGGCCAGATATGAAAAATTTTTTAAATCCACTGGCTTAGCAATATAATGCTGTTGTCAGTTCTTTAATCTTTGTCTAAGTCAGTATTTCTCAAAGTGGGAAGATTTTCCCCCTAAGTAAACCATTCAACAATGTTGGGAACATTTATGATTATAGTAATTGGAAGTGTACTAGTATTACCTGGTTTGTAGAGGCAAGATGCTGTTAAATGAACTACATTCTCCTGAAGTGAAGACTTACATACTTCAAATGACCCTCATGTGCCACTAAATATTTGCATTAGCAGTAAGGGTTATGCCATTCATTCTCTATTCATTTTCCACCTAGGAAAGGAAAATAGGAGCTATTACCTGTAACTTGGTCTTATTAGACCAAGTTAACAAAGGACTTTTTCTAATTGCTCTCAAAGATGTGACCATTATGAAAATGTGATAAAGGAGGTTCCAACCCAGGTTATATGTGACTTGCTAATCAGGGAAACTGGATGTTGGGAAGCCAACAATAATTTATTTCAGCCAATGTTTAACTGCCCTAGGCATTTTTCCATCACTATGACAAAATAGTTGATATAAACAAAAGGAGGAAAAACATTTATTTGGCTGGTGGCTCATGTCAATAATCACTTGACTGTTATTTTGGGACCTGTGATGAGAGCTAAGCTTCTCACTTCCTGATGGCCAGGAAACTGAGAGGAAGAAGAAAGGGCTTGGGTCCTAACTGTTACTTCAAGGGTAAGCTGCCATTGACCTAGTTTCTTTTTCATTGCTTTCTATCCCTCTCAATAATTTCAAGCTGTGACTCAAGCTTTAACTTCATGGATCTTTAGTGAACATTCAAATTATAGCACAAAAATATAGTAAATTTATTTTTTTAATTTTAATTTTAATTTTTTTGAACATACTGAACAGAGGGGTTACAATTACATGGGCAAGATAATGAGTACATAGAAATATTATGTATTATGTATTTCTCCTATATATTATATATTACATATATATGAAATACATAAATAGACATATTATCATTAGATGGTAGAATTTTTAATGGTTGAAGCCTCTTGAAATGAGACTGCCCTTGAAAAAAAATCAAGAAAGTCACCATTTATTGTCTCTTTCTTTGCTTTCGGACTACTATGAAGTAACAGTATTGCTTTATTATATGCTCCTTGTCATGATACGCTGTTTTGCCATAGCTCCAAACACAGGACAATCAGTGGATGATGGACTATAGCATCTGATAACCCAAATAAACTTTCCTTCCTTGTATTCTTTTAACCTCAGGTATTTTTCTGCAATAAAAAGGCGATTAACAAAGATAAAAGACCCAGACAGGATGAGATTAAATTTATGTGTGTTTGTGGATAAACCTCTTCTCAAGTCAGTTTTGGCAACAAGAGACTTGAATTCTAGTCATACCTTTGCCACAGACCAGTTGTGTGAGGCAGTCAATAAGCCACTGGCTTAGTTTCTCTTTTGTATATAAAATGATTCTGCTAGAATGTGTTTAATGGCTATCCTTTAAAATACAACATGTGGACAAATAATCTGTCATGTAGATATTGCTGCATGCTACCAGAGAAAAGATTACATCAAATTTATAAATTGTCATGGAGTTAAATTCAATTTAGTTTTAAGAAGGCATTTCAGATCAATCTGTTTCCTTGCAGAATATCCAATAAGAGTCCATCTAATTCATCAAGCAATGATTGAATTTTTTGTGCAGAGGATGATGGTAGGCAGTAAGAAATTGAGAACAGCTTCTATTCTAGTCTTGTCTCATTTTTGCATATTTATCTGTCAGTGCAGAGTAGTTCTAGGGAAAAAAGGTATAAAATTTGGGGGGGGGGTTGTCTGTTTCAGCTCCATAACTAAATATTTTCAACTGGGTAACTCACACATAACAGGAACAAAAATTGTTGCTTTTCTGGATGCTAAAAAGTCCCATATCAAAGTATTTGGCAGATTTGGTGTCTGATAAGGGCCTGTTTTCTTGTTCATAGACAGAACCTTCTAACTGTTTCCAGAGCTTGTAAAAGGGGTAGGAATTTCTTTTAAGTCTCTTTTAGAAGAACATTAGGTTGAGTAAGTTTTCCATGACTGTCACAGAAATCTGAGATAAATCAACTTATAAATAGAAAAAGTTATTTTGGTTAGTTTTAAAGAATTCAGTCCAAAACTGCTTGGCCCCATTGTTTTTGGTTCTGTGGCAGATTAGCACATTATGGCAGGAAAGCTAGTGTGGCATAGAGCATTGAGACAGGGAAGGGAGACTTATATGCTCAGTCCCTTTCAAGGGTACACTTCCAATGACCTACCTCCCATTGGGCCCTCCCAAAAGAACAAAGCTATTTCCTAAGCCTTCTACATATGTGTTTTGGGGAGACACTTCTTATCCAAACTGGGCATCAAACTCATTGATAAAAAACCCCAGCCTCAAGATCTAATTCTTTGTTAAATACTCTAAATGAATTTTATGAGAATGCAAATATTTGCATATGATAATTTAAGTATTTATTTTAATCTGTTCTGATAAATTTCTCCAGCATAAAATCACCTCATAAAATTTTTAATGCCATTATTGGTGTTGTATTTTATTTTTTCAATCAAAAGCGTTCAAAGCTTTAGTACTATTTAGTATGTATTTCAATATATCTTGAGGTGCTATGTCTTGTTAGTTACTACTGTAAATACTAGAAAGAGGCTGCTGCTTTGACTTTGCCACTTAGTGAAAGCAGTGTAATGGTACAAATTATAAAACAAAAAGGGATTATGTTAAACTTGACAGATGATTTTGCTTAGTGGTAGATCACAGTATGCAAGTTTCTGTGCCTATCTGCCTACCATCACTACAATTTTAAAAATCCTTTGTATTATGTAAACCTTAGACTCTTGAAAGTAGAAAGGAATTTTTTTTGTATAAAAACAAGTTTTTGCATTAGCATTTTACTTCATATTAGAGGAGGAAGGAAAATATACAAACTATGGTTTAATGATGCTTCTTGCAGCTGGGCCAGTCTGAGTTGGAGGGAAGTGAGGAATTAGTTGGTGATCTAGAAAAGAGACAGAAGGTGAGGATGTTTGGCTAGGTTGTGGGGTTGGGGTGGGAATAGGGAGAACAAGCTGGAGTGAGACACGGACCATGCTGTGGAAATGGCAGTAAAAAGGTGTTGGGGATAAGGTTATAGTAAAGGATGGGGAAGAACTGCTATAAAATCTTTGCTTCACATTGAGTCTCCCATGCAAGACAGCACCAGAAGTGCTGATGTGCACTGGGAGAGCATTATTTGGAAATGATTCATATTGTTTAGACCCAGACTCAGGATCAGAGCTGGAAGGATCCTAAAATTTCTGTCTCCAAAATCATCTGAAACAGATGATGCTTGTCTATGCTAATTATAAAATCTCCCAAGAGAACTTTTCCACCATCCAATGAAACTTCTGACTTCTACCATCAACATCTGTACCTTTCACTAGTTATTAAGGCTACCAAGAAAACAATAGGATTAAATAAATTAACATTTGTAACAAAAGAGACAATTCTATTATATTGTTCCTCTTGCCCCCATTTTATTTCAACCATCTATTCTGAATTTAAGAAATGATTTTTATTCCTTAGTTCTAAGTTAGAGGATGTGTTATCTTTGTACCTTTGCTAGTTGCCCTTCAGGCTTTGATGTCCTCTGGGGAGCTTTTTATTTTGTTTTTGTTTTTTGTTTTACTGTATTTTTTGTGTGTTTTTATTTATGGTACTGAGAATTGACCTCAGGATATTGCACTAACTGGGCAAATCCTTTGCCACTGAGCTGCATAAAAACCCTGGTTTGATGTCTTCACTGTTGTTCTAAACAGCTGTTTTAATCAGGCTTCTGGACCAATTTTATCTGTCATTATCAAGTCATGATAATTGTGAAGGATTAGAAAAAATATAATGAAGTTATAAGTTGTTTTTCTTGTCATCTTGAATTATTTTCTTAAAATAATTTGCAGGAGAGGTAAGGATGGAAAAAATAAAGAGAAAATCAGAGTGCCAAAGCAATCAGATCAGCCAGGATATGTGTTAAAATTCAGAGATTTGGTCCATAAAATTTTATATTGACTGTTTCTTATAAAATTAATGTTATACTCACAATTTGATTGGGATCAGGGACATATTTTCATTAGTTGTTTGTTACCACTTTTGTGTGTATCTTAAGTTTATATCCTAGAACTCCCTATTGGCACTACTACTCCCTACTCCCTACTAGCTTTATTGACAATAAAGCTAAATGTTGGCTCTAGAAGACATTATGCTACTTTTCATGAAAACTTTTGAGAAGTAAGGAGAATCAGACCCAAAATACAAAAATACTATGAAATTGTTCTTAGTAGTGATTAAAAATTGAATTATCAGGACACCATTGTTGTCTCTCAGGAAAACCCTCAAATGCTGTTCTCCTTCTCTGTAACTTCCTCTGTGCACATATTAATCCTGCATTTTTTCTACAAAAAAACTGTTCATGTTTATGTATGTCCCAGTGACAGCTAAGATAGAAAACAGAATGGGAGTCCCTGAGAATGCACTACACAAGATAGATAAACCAGAGATTTGACCATCGGAATGCTGAAAATAGGAGTTATGCTGATTGATGAATGGTAGAAGTGAAAGAAGCTGCAGCTTTGAAGTGGTGCTGGTAAATTCTTTTCCAGAGAAAGTTGTTCTTAGCCGAGTCACAGTTTTGGATCTGACAGATAAGGAAACAATAGGATCAAGAACACACAGAGAAATGGTCTGAGATGACTACTCATCCTCTCATACATGTTTGAGCAGCAATGTTTACACACGAAAACTGAAATTTTACCTTCGTTAGTGGTTGAATGATGGACCTGATGTAGGTTTGCTCATAATGTGTGTAGTAAGAAAGGACATTGTCTTTTCATATAGTACAAGATCAGACGGTGCCTGTCACAAATACAATATGGAGAAAGAATTCTACTTTCAAAGTAAACATAGTGTCTCTCTGCATTTGTGGTGACCTTGATTTAGCTCTCCTACTCCAAGGTTACTTACAATGAAGAGAAGCTTGATCTTCAAGAGGATCCATCCACTCATATGAGGATATCAGCAAGCTTTTTCTATTCATCCAGAGAGCTATACCTTTGAAAGGAAAAGTAAAATAACAATTGTACCAATGCAAGAAATAAAAACATGAATGTCCTATTAAAAGTAATATGTTGGTAATAAAATTGAAAAAATCATAACACAAAGGGAAGAGTGATGAAAAAAGTAAATGGCTATAAGGGCATATAGGTAAAACTCAGATCCTGAAACATTCAGACAGAAGAAAGACAGAAAGACAGACAGAAAGACAGACAGACAGAACGAAAGACAGAAAGAAAGAAAGAAAAAAAGAAAGAAAGAAAGAAAGAAAGAAAGAAAGAAAGAAAGGAAGGAAGGAAGAAAGAAAGAAAGAAAAGAAAGAAAAGGAAGGAAGGAAGAAAGGAAAGAAAGAAAAGGAAAGAAAGAAAGAAAGAAAGAGGGGGAGGGACGGAGGGAGGAACGAAATGGAATTAAAAGTCAGAATAATCAAAGAGACAGGTTAGAGAAAAGATAGCAGAGCAAGAAAGAGACAATGTCTTCTAGGCAATTGTAGGGAAAGCATTCTGGGTTGATAGAGGACTGGCTTCTCAAAGGCCTAGAAGTGGGAATGTTTCTGGCTTTTCTAAAGAGCAACAAAGAAGTCCTTGTGCAGGAGTTGATGCACAGCTGAGAATGTTTAGATATGCAGTCAGTAAGAAACTAGGTGTTTCAGCTCCTTGTTGTCCATGGTTGAGTCACTCGTAGGTGAGTGGGAGTGATTGGAGAAAGAATGACATGATTTGACCTCATTTGTAAAAGGATAATGGCAGCTTTTACTCTTGGTTAAATTATGTTTTGAATAGCTTTGCTGTGTTCATGGAGACTAGATGAGTTTAACCTGTCTCTTTGAGTAAGTAATACTCTCTATTGTGTGTATTGCATGAATAAAAATGTTTGGAATCTACACTGGTCCTGACAATTAAGTAGATAGAAATTCAAGCATTTACTGTGATTTTTTTAAAAAAAAGAGGAATATGACATTGCACTTTTTTACTAAACTGTGGCCATTTAATATTCATTTTAGTTTATAGATGAGTAGAGTACTAGAATATTTATTTTGTGCTTCAATATTTATTTAGGTTTTGATCTACCATTTCCTGCATTCTATACATAACATTAATGAGGCTTAAGGAGATTGAGGCCTTTTATTTATTTCCTTTTTTTTTTTTTTTAAAAGGTTTTACCACAGTGCTTGTGGTACCTGATATTTCCCCTTCTTTTTGATTCTCCATCAGAATGGATTGGGATACGCTTTTCTCACACATAAATACCATCAGCTTGAGAAGAGAGGTTCCCAAGGGAGGGAAGCTAGTCTTAACTTGGCAGACAGTCGGATGGGTCATTATGGTGAAAGGACATCAGGAATGAGATAATAAGACCAAAACCTCTCCCAGCCAAAGTCCAAACCTCTGAAGATTCCCATAGCCCTTCCTCAGGTTGTGATACATTGTTGAGGAATCTGGAGACAGTAAGTCCTATTTAGCTACACTATTCATCTAGCCTTTCTTCAGCTTGGAATCATTGTGCCTCTTTAAATTGTCTCCATACTTTTAAGTACAGATCTATGACATTATTTCTGGAGTTATACCATTCCCATGGTATTTTATTATTAATGGTGCCTCTTAAGCAAACAATAACTCAGGAGTGGTTGCTACTAAGATCAATACTTTTGCTTGCTTAACAATAGCTGCTTTTTTTTGGTTTTTGTTTTATTTATTTAATTTTTTTTGGTTTGGTCATGGGGCCTGAACTCTGGGCCTGGGCGCTTCCCTCAGCTCTTAAGCTCAAGGTGAGCGCTCTACCACTTGAGCCACAGAACCACTTACAAATAGCTGCTCTTTAAACCTTACTTTACTACTGAATCCATTTCATTTAATAATAGGCTAAGAGCCCTCAAACTCCAGAAAACAAGACAATCTACCAGACCTGGGAAATAAGTTGTAAATGTGTTGTCCAAACTACGTTAATTTTAAGCTCATCTGATAGAAAAATATCTCATTCTAGATATGGCCAGGAGTGAGCAAAGTGAGTAAAAAAATGGGGTGAGGAAAAATTGTTCTGAAAAATAATTTTCCAACTAAAATAGTAAGTATGAGATTCATGTTAGATGAGCCTTTTCTCCCTTGCCCCTCTTTTTGTCCTAAAGATGGTCTCAATATACTTTCAGTTATGGAAGACACATGTGACTCATAAAATGAAATATGGTAGATCAGTACAAATGAACCTGCATTGTAACTGATTCAACTCAGAGCTGCCTGATCAATCCTGGGAGAGATTTTCTTAAGCACACAGTTATAGCTTATGGTTTAAGCCAGTATCATTCAGGTATTCTGCTGACATTTTTTTCTAACAAACACAGCTATTTAAGCAATAGAATTTTGATAGGAATATTGGTATGTTAAATATCTTTAACCTTTCTAAGTAAAGGATGGTGGTGATATTTCCTCACTAATAGGAGTATTTAGACATGCCATCATTATTGTACCTATTTAAAAAAAAAAAAAAACACAGAGGTTACAAGAAATAAGATCTATCCTAGAAGAGTTGACTCTGGAAGCTCAAGTAGGTTAGAGGCATTTATCTAGCAGTACAGTTCACTGGAAAATGTAATCCCAACTTGATTTGAAGCAGTAGTCACAGAGTGATTCATCCTTGCATATTTGATTTTGAAACATGTTTTCTCCAGATTCTTTTAATTCAAGCGAATGTAGATGACATGGAGAGTTTTGCAATGGGAAATTGAAATGTTTAACACTCTCCATGTATAGCAAGGTAAACAGACACAGTGTTGGTAAACAGTTTGATTACTGGAATAAAATATACATAGCTTCTTGGCTTGGAATGAGGTTCAAAATAACAAAGATCAAGAAGAAAAGTATGCTATCTGCATCCTCAGAGTGTTTCTGGAAATTGCTGGAGCATACTCCCCAATTGATACACATCAATTGGGTATCATTGTTATTTTAGGATAAGAATGCTATGAAAAATTCTTTATATTAGAATAAAGATATGAACAAATCTATACTATTTATAGTTCACTAGAAACTATAAAAATATATTATACATATGTTCTTTAAGAATGAATAAGTCCTTTCAAGACTACTATTGGCTACGTCTAATCCTAGAACTTGATGGAAAAATTTTAGAACA
The DNA here is from genome assembly GCF_019054845.1 of Dipodomys spectabilis. Taxonomy (NCBI): domain Eukaryota; kingdom Metazoa; phylum Chordata; class Mammalia; order Rodentia; family Heteromyidae; genus Dipodomys; species Dipodomys spectabilis. Next base: position 7,823,459 of record NW_024870792.1, read on the forward strand.
GTTTTAGGGTCCATCTACATGATTATTAATGAACTGGGAATCAAAGTGATTAGGAAGTCTAAAGGCTCTTTACTTGTTTAGTCTTGGTAAACACTGAGAGAGAATTCTGGTCTCTAAGTATATAAAAGAGGAGTACACAAAGGAAAAGAGCCAGCTGTTCTTTGGTGACCAAAAAGGCAAAAATGGGCTCCATTTGTGATCCTCTCATGGACATAGGCTTGGGCAAGATCTATGTTTGTGTAACATGGGGATAATGTGGCACTCCTTTCCTCAAAAGGATATTCTGGAATGTTTGACCTTTCATAAAGCCTTTTAGCTCTATTATTCAATTCCAAAAATGAACTGAGTTATGTTTTAATAAGATAAAAGAGTAAGTAGGAGGAAAAAGCCTTCAGAATGTTGACAGTAACACACAATCTCTGATGAGTCATGATTCTTTGTTCTCCTTTAGAAAATTTACAAGTCCAGAAATGAAAATAAATGTTTGATGGGTGGAGATCAATTTATACTTACAAATTTAAAAAATAGACCAACTCAAATAATCCATTACTATATAAGTTTAGCATGCTACATTTTAAAGAATGCTTTAAGTGTTGGTGTCTCCACTTATTCCCACTGAACATAGCTAACAGACTGCCCCTGACAAGTCTTGGAATTGTCTAGTAGGGAGTCTTGCCTGTATTAATTTTGGTTACACCCTAGATGAAATTCCATTTTCAAGACCCCTTACCTGGAAAGGATATCAGTTCCCTAGCTTCAAGTTTTGACAATCATTTTTTTGGTTTATCAAATGTTTTTGGCTGTTAATAGCATCCTTCCTAAAAGGTGTACCTTCACAACTTGGGTTAAACATTCCATCCTTTCTTCCAGCTACAGTTCAGAATAAGGGCTGGGTCTTAACATAGCTTGACTTCTCAGTCAAAACTGGACAGAAGAGAGACATGCTCACTGGAGCTCTGGCAGATTTATCCCAAGATCTGGCCAAAAGCAGGCTTTCTCACATTATTTCATTGTGTCCAGTTCAATCCAGGTCAGAAACCAGAAATGCAAAACATTCTCCAGTGCTTCGAGACCTTCAGAAATCAGCAGACTCTTGGGTGGCTGAAAATGTATTTATTTAAGCCTGATCCTCCTTTAAAACCATTTACCCCGCTGGATTGATAGACGCTGTGGGAGGTGGTATGCCAACAGAAAATGACTCTGACATGTAGCTGCCTTATGTTCCTCATTTTATCCTGTATATTTCCATGGTTTTTCTTAATTTCTGGAACTTAGTAAGAATTCCATTATATCATTAGTCTTGACATTTTATATCAAGTATCAGTCAAAACCAAATATAAACATTTAACTTTTGATTCAGTAAATATACAGGGAAATTATGTGTAATTTATACAATGAAGAACTTATTTTAGTGTGGTTGGTATTTGTCAAAAAATGTAAAATAATAAATAATGTTATGGGTATTGTGGTTTAGTTAATCACTAATACTTCCTTGTCTTAGAGATTTTGCTGAAACACATAGAGACTTGAATTTCAAAATTTCTTAGCCCGGAGTGTTTGTTCATGTCTATAAACCCAATACTTTGGAAAGGAGGTGGGAAAATTATGAGTTGAAAGACACTTTGAGCTATATAATGAGTTTCTGCCCCAAAATTTAGAAAAGACAAAGACATAAAGAAAATATAATCTACATATATATCACAACTTCCAAAGGTCAATTCTAAGTTTCACAAGATTTTCTTTATGATTGTAGAACTCTTCTCTTTCAGATTAAGAAAAAGTGTATTTTAGCAATACACATCTCTCTATTACGTATGGAATAGTACATTCACATGCACACAAATTATGTGCTATAAATGTTTTCAAGTGTTGTGATGATACCCTATTCTACCTAGTAGAATGGTACATGACATTTACTAGATATGTACTTAGGCATTTTAGAGAATTTGAGCACAATTTGGACAATAACCATAAAGCCATGAAGTGTAGTCAGATGAGCAGTTATGGACCTGAGCCAGTGTAGTTTAAAGGCTCTTCCCAGATTTTCCAACATTTGTGTGACTCAGGACTCATGGCTCAAAAATTTTGAACAAAAGTATCTATTTTGAACACTAGCCCAACTGAGGTATGAGGAGTGTAAACTTTGTAGTCACTTTCTAACTTAAGTACCTTTGTCTGTATGCTACAAAGTAGTTGCTCAATCTCAGGGCAAAAAGAACATACCAGCTACAACCAAGACAACATTTATTAAGCTCTGTAGTGATTTACAAAGAACTCAAGAATATTCAGTTTTTGAACTAATATCTCATGATCAATATAATCCTATATTTATAAAAACAAATTATTTTGTAGTTTATTTTTGAAATCCTGAGGCTTGAACTCAGGGCCTAGGCACTATCCCTGAGCCTCTTTGTGCTCTACCACTTGAGCCACAGCACCACTTTCGGCTTCTGCTGAGTAGTTAAGAGTATCATGGACTTTCCTTCATGGCTGGCTTTGAACTTCAATATTCAGATCTCAGCCTCCTGAGTAGTTAGGAGTACAGGTGTGAGCTACCCACTAGGTTCTCTTATTGTTGTTTAGAGACATCTATATACTTAGAAAAAATCACAAGTGATGTATTCATTAGGCAAGTAATATTTTAATATGATAGAACTAAGAAAATTAGACTGTTTTCTACTTTAGTCTTTTATCTTGTAAATAACCTTCAGAGATAAGAACCTTTAAAGAAAGGTATATATTGAATAAGTAGAGAAAAGATAACTTTTTTGTGGAAAACATAGATTAACATATCTTTTCTCTTTCATAATTTCTCTCCTTCCCATTTTCTGACTTTTCTTCTTGTACCCATTTTCTTTTTTTTTCTCCTTTTTTAAAAATTTTATTTTATTTTTATTTTTTGTGAACATACTGTACAGAGGGGTTACAATTACATGGGCAAGATAATGAGTACATTTCTTAGCAAGCATTGCAGCCTCCTCCCATCCCTTCACATCCCTTCCCAGCCTCCCCCTGCCCCCCCAATTCTCCACCCCACCCCCACCCCCCACCACCCTCCCACCCACCAAAGTTGTAAAGTTGGTTTTCAACATGACAACTTGTACTTCTCATTGTTGCAACAGGTCCACCTGTATCCTTAAACTACTTGTTTTTCCCCATCTCCTCCACAAATTATACCGACATCAAATATAGTGAAAGCAGGGGTTATACTGTGGGGGAGGGACATACAAAGCAACAAAGAAATAATCTTATAAATGCGTTAGAAACAAATGCATGAAAGAAAAAAACATTTAAATACATATCTAAGGGTTCATTTTCCTAACATCACATTATCTGACCTTTTCTGCTTGACTCATACATATACTAGACCCATTTTCTTTTTTAAAAAATTATTTATATGGAAAATTATTTATTGTTTAGTTGACATTCATACATTTCCAAATTCTGTATATTCTGTTGAACAGCCATATTTTCTAGAAGCTTCTCCATTTGTCCTTTTGTTATACCCATTTTCTTATATCTTACTGTAGAGTAAAACCATTTTAGTTAGACTTTTTAATTAAAGGAAATTCAAGTCATTATTCACAATCTTCTATGTACAAAAATATTGTAACAAACACTGAATAATTCTCAAATATTTTTCTTGTAACAAAAAAGTCTGTCTCATGTATTATTTGGCAAAAATTCCCTTCCTTCCTCCCTTCCTTCTTTTTTCCCCCCTCTCTTGTCCCTTTTTTCCTAATTAAAAAAAAACTTGTAAAAAAACTCTTTTCCTTAACATGTAAACACTGAACATATTTGCTTTTCTAATAATCACTTGACAATTTCATGTGCAGATGAGTTAATGATTGTTCTATATCATCACAGCTGTGTTTTTATATATCTGTATTACTAGTCTTCTTGACTAAAATACATGACATTTTTAATTACTCTATAAATTAATTGTGAAATAAGTCAATGTAAGGAAAAATTAGTAGCATAATTAGTCTATACATACAACAACTAATGCAATAAATTTTCCTCACTAGAAACAGAATCTAATCAAATTCAGTATTCTGAATATGTAGTATTGTAAAGCAATTAAACTTTTGATGTCGTATTTCACAAAACTATTTTTTAACCTATGAGAAGAAAATAAGGAAAAATATACTTTATATGTTTCTAGATTTGTAGCCTATTTACCTACTGGTAAAAGTGTAGTAAAAAGGTGTTTTACTTTTTTTTAACTCTAGAACATAATTGCATTTTTCATTAGAGAAGCACAGAGTGGGTAAGTTGATGGGTTAGTACTCTTTGAGTTCTTCATTGCTTTAACTCACCTATTTCTTAATTTAAAAAGTGGCTATTTTAAGGAAGATTTAAATGTTTTATATTGGTAATGCTTGAGGATTTAACCAGTTCCAATTCAATCATTAAAGACTATTTTTCCTTTTCATTTTTCTTTCTACTTTGCTTTCTCCTATAGTTTCAAATGCACTGACTTATAAACTTCTCTAGAACACATCTAATAGACATGGGTAATTCTGAACATGATCCTTAGGTTCAGTTAACAGTGGATCGCATGACAATGGATCTAATTGATTACAATAATCAAAACTGGTCAGTAAGCTTTTTAATATTACGTTAGTTTTTATCAAACTGTTGGAACCCCAATCACCCTTAACAATCATTGCAATTCATTCTTAAAATTCACAAGAGAAATTTACAGATCTCTGAATTATGTTGAGTTTGTTCATCTTAGTGCTTATTTACTCATACAAATGGCTTTTTTAAAGGAGATCATGTTCAACAGCTTTCTAGCAGGTTTGACTGAGACTGGCTTTCGTTTTCTATTACTTCATTTATTGCATTATTAAATCAATGCTTACTGTAGTTGCCAAGAAAATGTTTTATATTGCAATATGGTTGCCTCCCTGGAGTTCATTAGCTCATTTTCCTTGTATTAACTCTGTGTTTGCTACACTTCTCTCTTAGTTTTCTGATTTTGAAGTCCTGTTCAACGATTTCTAAAATCCTGTTAAAGCATTAGTTTGGTCTCATATTTTCATAGACTGCTAAAATAGAAAGTAATTTTATCAATCATCTATCTCAGACCTCTACTTTTGTCTCCACTAGTAGGAGAATTCTTTGAGGGAAGATCATGTCATTTAAGTGTCTATGTCAGTATATACTTGTGGACTAATTCTGGAAAACACTTGAATTTCTGGAAGCGTCGGGTCTGCCCTTTCTATGACCTATTTGTCATGCTATTATATTTTAATGCTTTCAAAGAGCTTTAACACAGAAAGAGAGGTTTTGTGCTTTATTTAAAACTATTTAGCTAGTGTATGAGAGTACAGAAACAGATTTTTGACTGATTTTCTAGTTTTATTTCAACTCCATTAATGTGCATAAATATCTGAGTTATTTACTTGTCTGTCATCTATCACATAGATCAATATGTACTCATACAATACCATAAATTCAAAACTAAACAAGTGGATCTCTCTTAAACTTAGTAAAATGGATTTTCTGACTAACAGAAAACTGATTTCTTGTTAGTAGCTTTAATTTAGATTGTGTTTCTTTCAAACTAAGTAAAACATGCATAGCTCTTGCTATTTTAACATTCATTCCTATATGCTCTGACTTTTAATATTAGTTCACTAGAAAAAGATCAGTTCGGAGGGCTAACTTCAATGAAAACTCCAGATTTTCAAAGGATTTTCAAGTATTGTCTTTATAACCTTTAACAGACTTCACTTTACCTAGTCTACAATTTGCCTAGGTCTACACAATAATGATGTGAATTATTTATGAGGGTGAAAGTCACCAATAGCTAGTGAACACCCTTGATGTTAAGTCTGTAATCTCTTTTAGGTAATAATCTGTATTAAGCAATACAAATGCTTGCACTGTCTTCTTTTCCAAAAAAACCTATTCTTTGAATTTGAGATCAGAGATTTGTTTTAACATTCTGAAGGTTCATAACTATACCTTTCTAAAGCAAGAAAGAACAAAAGAGGGTTACTTATGTTCAAATAGAAATCCTCACGGATACTGCTCACTTGGTTACAGAAGTTGCATTTGTTTTTCTAGCTAGATTAGCACTTTGCTCTCCTCCCCATGTTTCTCTATCTAAAAAAGAAGCTGAACATGCTGGGCTGTCAGCTTTTCCAGCAACACTCACAAATATTTTCCTTATGCTGCAAACTAAACCCTTGACTCAGTGTCTCACTCAGTAGACATTTTTTCATTTGAAATAACACAGCTGTATTTCAGATTTTATGTCTGATACCTTTCCTCCATGAGTTTAGTAGCAAAAGTAAGCTAAAGTTTTAAGAGAATTATATTTAATACATTGTTTTTGTGACAGAATCTCCTAAACACCAATATTAAAAAGTTAAAAATAGGTGTGTTTCTATTGTTATCATGGTAGGCATAACACTTGGAACAGAAATGAAATATTGTATATATATTTTTAAATGTTGATGACTCAATTGCTTTACTCACTCTTTTGATAAAATGTATATATACATAATTAAATGAATTGATTTCATGTTTTTTCTCTTTACCATTTTATAGCAAATGGTTATGAGTTGTGTTTTGTGATGGAAGCTTTTAAAAAATTGTATGTAGAGGGACCAGGATAGTTAGTAAGTCTACAATAGTGGTAAAAAGCAATGGATATCCCATTTATCTAGCCATAAAAGATGGGGGAAAGTGAGCTGGGTAAAACCTGAGAGTATAAATCTCAGATGATTCCATTACCAATCAATATCAGTTGTTAAGAAAGTTGACTGAGGTTTTTATGAGGCAAAGCACTCACTGTACAGAATCTTTGTAAACAGCAAAAACAACATCTAGATAGGAAAATCAAATAGAAAGATCCAGATAGGAAGATATGCCCTTAAGAAATAGTGGCATGTGGCTCCAAGAGCAGAGGCAGAATATAAATGCACTTTAAATTGGGTCAGAATTGATTCTAGTAGATGCATGTAAATTAGTGGAGAGAGTAGAGTGGAAGCTGTTGCACTAACAGTACAATGCAAAGACCTAGAAAATCTCTAAGAGACTTCATTTTCCTGATAATAAATAATAATAAATAGAAAACCATTATTTAGAATTAAAAATATTGGCTTCATTTAAGGTGAACATGGATAGGGAATTCTTCTACTATGAATAAAGAAATCTACTTTTAGGCTTAATAATTTAAAATGAAATTAGGAATATAATCAGTCCTATGTCTTAAATTGTTAATATTTAGATAGAACTGAAAAAATATCCATATCATGATTGTTATATTCAGTTGTGTTTCATAAAGGATATGAATGTAAACTAGCCAAAGGAAGGCAATGAGAAAAACCTAACTGTAATGTGTTAAAAATATGAAATTGTCAGGTGCAGATATAAAACTAATGGCAAATCTATGCCAGGTACTCCTTTTCTCTGTCATATTTCTTTCCTAATAAACTTTTTTACCCTTCTGGTCCTGGGCATTGAAATCAGGCCTGGACACTGTCCCTGAGCTTCTTTTTACTTAAGTTTAGTGCTCTACCACTTGGTCCACAGAGCCACTTCTGGCTTGAGAAGTTTATTGGAGATAAGATGTCACATGGCATCTCAGATTCCTGAGTACCTAGGAGTATAGATATAAGCCACCAGTGCCTGGCTCTAATAAACTTTTCTATTACTTATAAAACAAAAGAAAGACAAAATTGATGATATCCAAAAAGAATCAGATTCTTTGAGAATAACCAAATAGAAAATATATTTATAACTTCAACAGACAATTTTCATAAATGCTGATGTGTATGTTGAGACAAGCTCTCATACCAAATATTTCTTAATTCTGCATTCCTTCATTTCTTGGAGTAGCTCTTCTCTTTATCAAATAATAGTTTGGGATTTTCTCCAAATATATTTCACATTAAATGCCCATTTTGTGCCAATAAAAATTATTTTTCTTAAAGTGTGAGTGCAAAATCATCTCATTTTACAATTGCAAAAATGTGTTGTTTTTCTCAGGTATGTCTACTGAAATACGACTGCTACTATGATTAATAGCATTGTCAGATACTCAAGCACAACTGAATGTTTTCCAAGCTATTATTAATTGATGTTGCTTATTACATTTAAATTATCCTGTTCGTCCTGAAAAATCTAGAATGTAAGAAACTTTATAGGTTACATCCTATTTTCATTTCAAGCAAATTCATTTTTACTATAAACATTTCAAAGACACTAACCATGGATATTAAGCACATGCTAGCAAGTACAAATATTAACAAAAAATAGAGCTGAAGAGATAATGTTGGATTATATGAGTGGAAATGTTTGTAATATTGAAAGTTGCTAGCCATTTTTTTTCTTTTTTAGATTTTGTGCTTACTTATTCTGGACCACCTTGGATTCTACGCCTTGACTTGAATTCTTTCCTTCAATGGCACAATGACCTTGAGATGTTAGGTTTTTCATTGGTAAAACAATTAGTAAACATCTTGAGGTTAATGGCAAGGCCCATGATTAAAATTGTCATGCATTTAAAATAAAAGTAGGCTGGGAGTTTAACTTCTTAGATAGAGCACCTAGCTAGCACCTAGCACCCTAAAGAGGCCTGGAGTTTGACCACCAGCAATATAAACAGTAAACATAAATGCTAATTATATTATCTATTTGTTCTCTTGTGCTTAAGAATCCTTTATATTTTGAAGCCTCTACCTATGCAAATGCTGATGCCTCTACTGTATACTCTGCTTTCCATGTTCCACTGTATTTTCTTTTCCTAGGAGTACCTTACAATACCTCTCCATCACTTGCTTGTACACTATGCCTTCCAGGTTTTTATCTTGAAGTAGTTATCAAACCCACAATAACTACATGTACTAAGTTGCCAGTGGCTGTGAATGTATTTCTCTAGATTAGAGTATGTCTTGGCAAAATTAATCAGTTACTAATCAATGATTAGTCAACAAAACATAAGTGGGTGTTTGATCACAGGCAGGATGATATAAATATCTGACTTCATTTACTCACCCAACTTGCAAATTAAATTATATCAAGAATAAGAAACAAAAACAAGAAGTGCCTCATTGGGGGGCAGAAAATTTACTCACATTATATTTAGCTATTGTGGTCTTCCTTATAATTGCATACAGCTAGAACTGATGGAATAGATACTAAGGTGAAATGAATATAGATCAATTTGATGTAAAACTGAAGAGTAGATAACTTGAAAGGTTTCCTTAGATTTAATAGAATCGTTACAATTAAAAACAGTACAATAAAAAAACTTGCTTCCATTTCTTGGCATTCATTTCGATAAGCATCATTTTATATGATCACATTCACATAGCATATACTGGGAGGAAGGAAGGAAAGAATATAGAGAGAGGGAGAGAAGAAAATACCTGAATTTAACTAATTGTTTTATATATTCCTCAAGTAAACTTTTCTAAAAACTCATTATATAGGATTATTTATTAACTGAATAGTTAATAAATAAGATTCATAGGACAGGGCTCAATAACTATGTGCATAAGATCATATAAAATGATGCTTATCAAAATGAACTCCAAGAAATGGAAGTAAGATTTTTATTATTCTATGTTTTGCAGTTCCTTTTCCTTTTCTTTTTTCTTTGGTTTATTCCCTTCTATTGCTGTTTTTTATTTCTGTACCCTTTGTCTTGTATTTTTATGTCTGTACCCTTTGTTCATCTTATTTGGAGAGAGGAAAAGGAAGCACAGAAATGATGGGACAAAGGACAAATCAATTCAGTAGTGAAACCAACTAGATACTGTGTTGGAAATGAACTATACAACTTGAGTGCAAGGGGAGTTGGAATGGGTTAGGGAGAGAATGACTGAAGGGATGACACTGTTCAAAAGGAAATGTACTCATTGCCTGACTTATGTAACTGTAACCTCTCTGTACATCACCTTTACAGTAAAATTTTTAAGAGATTTAATTATGTTGAATAAAACACTGAAACTTTTGGATTTCTCATCTTCTCCCCTGCCTCTTGTGCAATTACTTTAGGTAGTAGGAAGAGACATTTATGACCTGTGGTGACTGAATGAGGGGAGCCCCTCTTTTTGATGGAGTTTGGGTGTGTGCTGGAATATTCCTTTGAAATGGGTGAGCTTCCCTGCCTTGGGTCCTGTTGTCTGGGATAGCTGATGTCATCTGATTACAGTAGCCTATTTATTTTTAGTTTGCCCAGACTTGAATAACTTTTTGTCATCCCCTCCTACCTTGTTTTATTACTAAGGTTGTACATCTCAGTTTGTGTCACCTGTGGCTAGGCTCCATGAGAAATCTGTTGGTTCTATATTTTGTATCCTTGGTCTTATAAAATGAGAACACAAGTTTTCCCTTTTTCAACTGCACCATGTCTATAATGGTAAACATTCTTTGTTGGCAACAAATCATCTCGTAGGTTGGTTACTTCTCCAAAAACTTCATTCTTTTGGCATTCTCCTCAAGTTATCTAACACATTCGTCAAATTCCAGGCCAATGTCCAAAGATGGGAGGCATGAATCCACATAACTCATTCACCAGTTATCCATCCTGTGTGTTTCCACAGTTCCTAAGGCAGGAAGTGCTTGGCTATGCCCTTCTATTTTTCTCTGATACTCTGAGTTGACATTTCCCCTAATTCCCTAGGACTAAAGTGTAGGAATTTGATATAATGCAAGGCAAAATAATTTCCAGTAAAGTAATGCAAATTGAGAATTATTTACTAAACATCACTCTTGTTACACAAAGGAGAAAAGTAAAACACATCTTTGTTTAATCTAGCCAAAATGCATCATGAATGTCTCTTGTCCCCTCCTTTCTGTGACACCAATCTCCTATTATTCTCCTATGGCCCCTCCTTCCCAGTCTTTTGTGGGATCTTCTACTAGAATATTTAATTCTGTTGTCACCTGGGTTTGTCTGTAGCCTTCTTTTATTTTCAATCTTTCCTTTCTTCCTAGATCATCTTAACCATTTCCATGGCTTCAAATAGATTGTGTTGACTTATGCTTTTCTGGCACAAGAGGTAAGTGTTGTTTTCTATCCCCATTTTATAATATATTTATAAAGCAGGTCATGGACAATTATTACATAATTGTGAGTGAAATAAATGCATGCTTTCTGATGGCTAAAAAACTCTAGGATAATTCTGTATATTTTGTGTATCGATGGAAATTAATGCAAATGAAATAAAACTTGTGCATTTATCCAGCAGCTAGAAGAAGGTTTTTTTTCTTTATTTCCAGAATAGAGAATTTTTGTGTAATAATAGGGTTTTTAAAAGTAAAATTAAACTTCTCATTATATAATTTGGGGTTTGATTCATTGTCTTTAAATCTGTAAAACTTCATGATTCTTGGTTACACAAAAAATAAACCATATACATGGAAAAATGAATCTATTCATTCCACATTTTAACTGCTTACTTGAAGGCAAGAAAAATATAACTATTCAAAAATTAACAAAACTTTATTTTTTACTTTTGAGTTATTTATGGCTAAAGATATTTAGAGCCTTTGTTTGAAAGTATTTATTATTTAGTTTGAAAGAGTTTATTATTCAGTTTAAATTGTTTTACTAAAAAGTTATCACTCTAGCAATCACAAATTAAAATCTTGTTTGAAAAAGAACATTGTAATAGTTACTTTGATAGTAATTTAGATTCTAATTACATGTTGAGACCTCTTTATCATAAAATGTGTTTTTGAAAACTTACTTAGGCTCTGCTTTTGTGCTGCTTGATTGAGAAAAAGAATCAATTAACTGATTAAAGAATCCTCTTTCAAAATATCATACATGCTTAACTTCAGAGAAATTTCTTTGCAATTATGTAGAAATCACATTTTCCTTTATAGAAAGGTATTTAAGTAAAAATGTTATAGAATAATTACTTCAGAGGGTTAACATTGATGAATTCTTCCCAGATTCATAAGTATTATAGGTTAAACTATTACAGCTTGTTAAATTTCTCAACTGTGAAGTAAGAGTAAACATTTGAACTTAACATAGAAAGAACCACATCTGGGCCTAGGTTGTTGTTTGAGTATTGTTACAGTAATTCTTTTAGCTTTAGTCCTCTCCTAAATACACATATGAATATAGTTATGTTATATATACAAAGCACAAATGATCAAGAAAAATGAGTAAATTTTAGATGCAAATGTTTAAGATGATTGTGTATCTTTCTCTTTTAAGACATCAATGTGTGTTTTTCTTTTTGCAGATGTCTCTAATAATGAAAGAGATTTTTTAAATTTATCTTATTGTAAAGGTACAGAAGGGTTACAGTTACATAAGGAAGGTAATGACTACACTTATTTTCTAACAGTATTCCCCCCTTGTTTTCGCCTGCTTCCCTCCCTCTATTCCCCACCTCCCCCCGCCAGCCAAATTGTAGAGTTCATTTCCAACATGGTGTCTAGTGAGTATTGTTGTTGCATTGGTTCATACTTTGTCCCGTCATTTCTGTGATTCCCCTTACCTTACCTTTCCCAAACTGGATAAACTGATATACAAGACAAAATCAGAAACAGTGGCCATAGGAGTAAACCAGAGGAGAAAAAAAGGAAACACAAAAGAAATAACTGCAAACAGTATACTAAAAGAAAAAAAGAGAAAGAAAAGAAAAGAAAAGAACCATTAAAAAAACCTCTCTTATTTATTGTGAAAGAGATTCATCCATAGAAGTTGTACCTCATACAAAGTAGGAGGCAACAATGCTTGATAAGAAATGTACTCATTATCTTGCCCATATAATTGTAACTCCTCTGTACAGTATTTTCACAATAAAAAAAAGATGTACCTCAGTACCTCAGTACTGCCATGTGTGGATATTAATATGTGATTACAAATTATACTCATTATTTTCTTTCACAAATTCCTTCAATTAACTGACAAAATTATATGCAGATAAATATATATTCATCTATGAGATGAATGCAAATTATGTGAAGGAATTCACATATCTAGGAGCATCTAGAAGAGATACTTTTTAAATATTCTTTTGTTTGTTAAATAGCAGTAAATTGATTGTTAATCTGTGTCTTGTCCCTAGATGCTCAAAAAATTTTGTATGATTTTAGATAATGAAATGATTCTGTGTAAAACTAAACTGTCATCATCATCCTTTTTTGATTTAAGGTAAATAATCTATAACTGATTAATTCAATGGATAAATTTCCACATTTAAAAATTTTTCAATGGCATTTCCTTTACACAAGCTTCAATTTCAAAATGTTGTGATCTCTACCATATTCTTCAGTATTAAAATTCTACTCATTTTCAATATTTTATAAGTTTATATATGAAAATTGCAGCCAGGAAATATTGTAAAGTTTAATTTTGGTTTGCATGCAGCTTACTTGAATGCAATTAAAGATGTAAGGAACATTCTATTGTGGGTTCTGTGTGAATATCTGTGTCTGTGTGGGAGGAAAGAGAATAATGAAATCATCAAAGATTGACATTTTGGCTTTATGTTACAAAGCATATATGTATATAGCTGGAGCTAACAAAAAAAAAAAACATTTACTTTGTTTTTTTTTTACTTGATTTGAGCATTTGTATATCTTTCCTTGTATCTACAAATACAAAATTGCCAGGACCTAACATTACTTTTGTTTACTTTCCCCCCTAATTTGACCACCCACAAGTTGAGTCAGAGTTGTACTTTACATTTCCTTGTAACCAAAACCACATGGGAGAAATACACTTCCTTGGGCCTCTTTAAATATGAAATTGAGTTTTAGATTCTCTGTCCAGGAAGCAACAGAGAATATTCTTCTGCTAGGGAATATATCCTCTTACTCCAGGGAATGTTGTCACAGCTGACCTAGAATACTGTCACTCTCCAACACAGTCACAGAGCTTAGAGTTCAAAAGTCGTAGAAATAAGTCAAAATCAAGAGTTTCTTATAAATAAGCAAACTTTCACTCAAAGAAATTGAGCTTTCGCCCATGGTTATTACAAAAACAAAATGAGGCCTAGAGATTTGGTGCCTTACCATAGTCTACTCCAATTAAACACTAGGAGCCTATTATTAAAACATTTAATACAACATGTTTCTGTAAAACTGTATTTCTTTCCATCCTATCCCATCATTTGAATGTGTTAAATATTGTCTTATAGATATCAAACATAAATAGTTGACACTAGTATAGATTTGAAATTATTTTTGGCTCTTTGTAACTTTCTTTGGCCCTCTTCCCAGTTAGAGAAGTCTTTCCTCCCTTCCTTCCTCCCTTCCTTCCTTCCTCCCTCCCTTCCTTCCTTCTTTCCTTCCTTCCTTCCTTCCTTCCCTCCTTCCTTCATTCCTTCCTTCCTTCCTTCCTTCCCTCCTTCCTTCCTTCCTTCCCTCCTTCCTTCCTTCCTTCTTTTCTTTCTTGAGGATTTAACTCAAGACTTAGGCACTACTCTTGAGCTTATTTTGCTCAAAAACAGTGCTCTACCACTTGAACCACAGCTCCAAATCTAGATTTTTGGTGGTTAATTGGTGTTAGTAATGTCATGGACTTTCCTGCCAGGCTGGATTCAAACCATGATGCTCAAATCTCAACTTCTTGAGTAGCTAGGATTTTAGGTGTGAGCCATCAATGTCTGGCTGAGAAACATATTCTTAGAAACTTTTCCTACCTTCCCCTCCACAAATTATACCAACATCAAATACAGTGAAATACAAGGGTTATACTGTGGTGGTGGGACATACAAAGCAACACAGAAATCATCTTATAAATATGTTAGAAACAATTGCATTCCCCTAACATCCACTTACCTGACCTTTTCTGCTTGACTCAGACATATACTAGTTATTGCAAAAAAAGGGAAACCTACCTTGAGCTCAGCTCTTCCTTGGATTTACAAGGCATGCTGAAATGTTGCCTTATCTAGCATGAGAGGAACTTCACAGGAATTCACAGGATTCCTAAGAGCTCTTTTTGCTCTTAGGAATTTTCAGCTACTTATTCCCAAGGCAATTATGAAAATTCTCAGTAGGTAACATCACTGAGTATGTTCTGGTTTTCTGAGATTTCAAGCTACAACTATGTTAAGTTTGGTGTCCCTTCTAAACAGTCTAGTTTCAAATCTGAGATTTTAACCCCATAACTAGAATACTCCTGGATATGTATGAAAATTTTCTTCTTCTAATAAAAAAAATTAGCAATTATCTTCTTCTTTTTTAAAATCACAAACAGGCAGTGGATTTACTGATGTGTGATCACATAGTAAACATCAGAAGTTCTCAGAAGTTTAATGATTAGTCTCCTAAGCTTGACTGGGCCATTCAGAAGTAGATTTACGATGCCTGACACAAAATAGATGAACAGCAAGTTTTAGTTTGATTCAAGAGCAATAATTATATTTGCTAGAAGGACAAATTATTTAAACACTCTGCACTTCATATTTCGTATTATTACTTCTTGTCATTATTCTCTGTGGGGACAAGACTTCACTCTTCATCCTGTTAAATAGTCTAACAACACTATTGACATTTCCACTTTCCTTATCCAGCAGTGTTGACAATTAATTGTATTACTTTACTAGGTTGTCCAAATAAAATACCGCAGACTGAGTGGCTTACACGAAAATCTACTTTATCACAGTGATAGAGGTTAGACTGGAGCCTGCTTCCTTGGCTTGCCGATAGTCTTTAACTCACTGTGAGTTCCCTCACATGGTCTGGCTCACATCCCTCACATCTCTTTGCATGTCCAAATTTCATTTTGTAAGGATTCCATACCAGTTAGACTGGATAAGGGCCCATTCTAATGACTCAGTTGTTTTTTTTAACATAATCATATCTATAAAAGATAGTTCTTTAGATATAGTCATATCATGAGGTACTAGGGATTAGGGTTTAACAAGGAGTTAGATGGAAGGACACAATTCAGCTCAGAACTTTCAATCATCAGATGCTTTAATCCCTTAAAACAATAAAATAAATAAAGAAAAAAAAACTAGACTCCATGCACTTTTCTCCATCCTTTCCTATGCAAGCTATTATTATTTCTGAGTCAGAATGGGCAGTTTCTATGATTTTCCAGGATGCTCTGATTTGGGGTATTTGTGCATTGGTAGATATTTTAGTGTGGGTTGGCTCGATTAGAGACACACAATTAGAATATGATAAAATTGATAAAATGCCACTTTTGTTTATATGTTACAAAAAGAAGTAGGGACTGACTTGTTTCTTCTCTTACTCTCACTCTTACCTTAATAAAAGCCAGTTGCTGTATTGTGACTGATGGATAGAGAGGATTTAATGGCAAGGAGCTAGCCCACTGGCCAAGAGCCACCAGGAAACAAAGCGCTCTTCCAAGAATTGAATTGAGGAACTGAATGCTTCTAATGAGCATTTGAGTGGGTTTGGAAGTGTAAACCTCTCCACTCAAACCTTGAGATGATACCTTGATTAAAACTTTGTGAGTGGAGAGCTAGAAAATCCAATTAAGGTGGGAGCAGATTTCTGCTAAGAAAAGCTAGGGGAAAAAAATGTTGGTTTTTAAGATTTGGCTCACTTGATATCCAGCCAGAATAACTAGCATATCTAGTTATTTTGATGGTCTAAAAGTTGTCTACCTATATCCTTTATAGGACTTCCTCAGATAGAAATCAGAGTTAGCATTTTGTAACACAAATAAACCTATCTTCCACTGAAATCACTCAATAGCTTCCTATTTATTTCAGACCAATGAATTAACATGATAAACAGAGGCCTTCTTAGTCTGGTTCCATCCAGGTCCCCAGCCTCATCTCACATTCAGTTTTGCTCTCTGCCAAGCTATAATGAAATTCTTCCGGTTCCTTGATATTAATTCTGCTGTAGTCACTACAAGCTGTTTATACAAGTCATTTGCTCTTCCTAATGCTCATTTCTTTTTTGTTTACCTTGTTAACACCTATTCTTCATTCACATGAAAAACTCTCTTTTTTTTTTTTTTAAAGCAGGCTACCTTTCTCCAGGTCAAATGTTCTTGGAAGCAGTTGCTGAAGAAAGTTTTATCAAGGGATTCTGTGAATAATGTCTTTGCTGCCTACTGACATAAAAGCTGCTTAAGATAAGGACATAATAAATGCTATAACATAATAACTGTGTAGTTTATGGTATGTATAAAGTAAATATTGGTCAGGTAACAAGTAAACAGTTGGATACTATTTACTATTAATTTTTCTGTGACCTTCTTTGTCAGCAACTTTGCTTGTTAATACTACAAAAATTCAAACTATATGATGCTATTATCTTTTATAACTAGACTTTTCTGACAATACTTAAGAGGTTGCTACTCTTAAGGGAAAGAGTACAAAACCATGTTTCTCAACTTACAGTGGTATTTAATCTTCCACAATCATGGTAAGCTTATAATGTGCTGAAAGAATAAAGAATGAACATCTGATGGAATATATCAGGTTGAAAATATGTAATAAAAAATTGAATACTAAGACTTGTTTATTTAAAAATTGCACCTCTTATTTTCAGCAGATCTGTCAGCTGAGTGACAAATGTACATATGGCACAGCCTTACAGTTTTTTAATGGAAAGAATTTACTTATTGGGTAGTTGTATCTGTATGTAAAAGTGAGTCACTAATGCCTATGTGTCACACTTTGGTGTTCGTGTAAATCATGCAATGTCTTTGGAATAGTATGCATTGTCATTCACATGAACTAGAATTTGAACACAGGTGAATTACAGCAAATTTGGTATTCCTTTATTTTACAGCTTTGGCTTTCTATCTGATATGTGTTTTAATATGAACATGTTTTTTACCTGCATGCAAATTCGGCTGAGCACTCTATTTAATACTAGTATTATGTTTAATATTTTCAAACAGTAGACATTCATACACATTAATAGGGATATGATATGAAATAGTATTTTTTAATGGAGGTAATCAGAGGTCATTTTTAACCCACTAATGGTAGAGGCTGTGTTGCTGGAGATTCTGAGTTTTATAGAGAATTTGGATATCTGAATTTTATATGAAATATCTCAATTTTGCAAAATAGCTCCAATAAAATTGCTTGATTTAATAGAAACAATGGCTCCTTTATGGTATGGTATGGTATGAGAAAATATGTGAATTTTGGAGAGAGACACAAATCTGAATTCTGACTCAAATAGTTTCTCATGTGGCTGGAAAGTTCTTTGATCTATGCTGAAGATATATTATTGGTTTCTTTAATGTCTGAAATATAAGGGATCAAGAAATAATTTTTATTAGCATGATTCATTATAGTTAAGCTTTCTTTCCATTTGCATTCTATAATCTTAATTCTTCATATCCTCTACCAAGTTGATAGTAGTCATATTCATGATTGTCTGCTTTCTCATTTTTATTTAGCAAATGTACTTCATGCCTGGAGAGTGGTCAATTATGATTTAACCTGAAAACTAAAATGAATCGTCTATGGAATGCATCTGGACATAACATCCTCATTGGGTGCAAGTGCTAAAGTTATTTTTATAAGAAGGATAGTGACCAAATGTGCTACTGAGGAATGAGTAGGAAGAATGATACAAGGATGGCCCTAAGGAATGAAGTAAGACATTCACATTTAGGAACTAAGTATAACATAGAAGTTATTGGTAACATTGGAAATGATTTTTCCAAGAATTCCAAAATCAAAGTTCTTTGTAGTATGTCTGGTTGGTTGTTTGATCTTGGTTAAAGATGGGAAACTTTTCTATAATCTAGGTTCACTAAATTTCTGGGTGTTTTTCCCTAATCACAATCAGCACTTGCAAAGTTATAATTTTTTTGTGTGTGAAAATACCATACAGAGGGGTTACAATTACATGGGCAAGATAGTGAGTACATTTCTTATCAAACATTGTTGCTTCCTCCTTTGTTTCCCCATACCATCCCTTCCCCTCTCTATCCCCCCCGCACTTTTCCCCCTACCGCCCCACTCCCCACCCCACATAGATATTAGACCTAAGAACCTGTTTAGAAACCAGGTGCCGGTGGCTCATGCCTAGCTACTCATGAGGCTGAGATCTGAGGATCACGGTTCAAAGTCAGTCTGGCAGAAAAGTCTGTGAGATTCTTATCTCCAATTAACTACTAGAAAACTGGAAGTGGTGCTGTTGCTCCACTGGTAGAGCGCTCACCTTGAGCTGAAGAGTGCAAGGATAGCACCCAAGCCCAGAGTTCAAGTCCCACGACTGACCAAAAAAAAAAAAAAAAAGAATCTGTTTTAGCCAGGCATTTTAGTTGACTCTGTAATCCCACTACTCTTGAGTCTTGAGAATTCTAAGCCAATCTGAATAAAGTTAGGGAGACCCTAACTCAAAAGTAAAGTACAGAGTTGATGACTTGGTTTAAATGGTAAGCCAGAAAGAATCCTATATGCCTTAAGAAATGCTTATTGGGAACTGTCTACAAAAATTGATTAATTTAATATATTAATATGTTGATTGACTAGTCTCACCCAATGAGGCTAAAAATGTCCTATCACATAGTTTAAAATTCATCTCTGTCAGATATTGACTGTTACGGGCAAAATGTTTTTCTTAATTTTATTGTAGTGTTGTAAAGATATAATGTGATGTAATCATGTTCTATGGAACATATAAATAGCAAAATCAAAAGGGCATATCAAAAATTCCTGAACCAGGAAGTGGCGCAGTGGATCATAAAAAAGCCGGAAGTGGCTCTGTGGCTTAAGTGGTAGACCACTAGCCTTGAGCTGAAGAGCTGAGGGACAGCGCCCAGGCCCAGAGGTCAGGTCCCTCTCCCCCCAAGAAATTCCTGAACCGGAAATGGAGTACCAGCAGCTCATATCTAATTCTACATAATGAAAAAGCTAAAATAGTGGGTATTTGAACTCCAGCCCAGCACAGGCTGAACAATCCACAAGAATCATTCAATGGAAGAAGAAGCTGGGTATGGCACTTCATGCCTTTCATCACTGCTATGGCAGGAAGAAAAAAAAATAGAAAAATCCTGGTCCAGGCACATGTCTAGGCAGGGAAGGAGAGTCTACCTCAAGAAAGAAGCAGTGACACATTTATAAGATTATAAGATGATTTCTTTGTTGCTTTGTATGTCCCTCCCCCACAGCATAACCTCTGCTTTCACTGTATTTGATGTCGGTATAATTTGTGGAGGAGAAGGGGAAAAACAAATTGTTTAAATAGGGATACAGGTGGACCCATTACAACAATGAGACGTACAAGTCATTATGTCGAAAACAAACTTTACAACTTTGGTGCGGGGTGGGGGGTGGTGCAGAGAGGATTGGAGGGGGGGCGCTGCGGGAGGATGGAAAGGGATGGGAAGGGAAAACAAAGGAGGAAGCTACAATGCTTGATAAGAAATGAACTCATTATCTTGCCCATGTAATTGTAACCCCTCTGTAGAGTATTTTCACAATAAAGAAAAAAAGAAAGAAGTAGTGTAAAAAAAGTGCTAAAGGTAGGGCTCACAAGTTCAAGTAATAGCCCCCCAAAATGAATAAATTAAATAAATAAATAACTCTTGAACTGGAGTAATTTTAGAGACATTGTTATTTAATTCCTGTATTGTACAGATTCAAGAAACTTGTAGAAATTAAATGGCTTGCCCAACATCAAATGACTTACTGGAATATCTGCTTCTTATTTTAATACTACTTTTTTCTTCCAACAATGTGTTGATAACCTTGATAGAAACAGGCAGATAACTGAAAAGAAAAATATCCTTCTCACAAGGAATCTGATCAAACAAGCAAAATGATTTGTTGTAGTAGATAAAGGGAAGGAGACATGAAATGAAATAATAATTCTAGGTATGAAGGAAAATATAATAAAGCAAATTATCTGTAGTCATTATTTTACATTTCCACTTTATTAGTTGGATTTTCTCAATTGAAAGGGAATATAAACAGGACAACAGAGGCATAGAATTCCAGCAGAAGAATTTTTAACTCAAATTCAGCAGTTTAAATGATGATAATAGTTCTTGAGCATAATTTCCTGCTAATACATTTTCATGAATGTCATTTCAGGTGGGAACAACCTGAAGTCTATTTACTTTATTAAAACACAGACACTAACAATTCAGTAGAAAATTGTTTTATTCATTCAGACATTTTTTCCTACTCAGTGTCAAGCAACCCAGAAGTTCAGATCAAAGGAAACACTGTAATGAAATCATAGAGTCCCACAGCCAGTAATTTGAAAAGCAAAGTTTGGACAGAATGCCTGGGCAGGAGTCCTAACGCTACACCATTGGCAAATGATATAACCATTCATTACTGAGGGATTGTCTCATCTGTAAAAATGAAGATGGTATAAGGACTCATATTAGGTTATTGATGACTATCAAAGAAAAAATAATAGTGATAATTTGAGACCATAACTAACATAGATTAATGTTCCCTATGATATTATTGTTATTATTTTTCAGGCAATGATCAAACGGTATAGCAGTAGATTCATTTTATCTAGAAATAAAGTCTGTCTGCTCAAATTAGTATATTGAGGTCATAGTTCATACACAACACTATTGATATACATAAAAGGAGCTTTTGCTTATTTATTTTGCCTACAATAGATATGTTGGATATGATGGGCCTATATCTCTTTTTAAATAAATTTTTATTGTGAAAATACTGTATAGAGGGATTACAATTACATAAGCAAGATAATGAGTACATATCTTATCAAACATTGTTGACTCTTCCTTTGTTTTTCCTTTACCATCCCTTCCCTCCCATCTACACAACTACACTGCCCCCAACCCCGCCTAAATTGTAAAGTTTGTTTTTTGACATAGCATCTTGTACATCTCATTGTTGCAATGGGTCAACCTGTATCCCTATTTAAACAATTTGTTTTTTTCCTTCCCTTCCCCAAATTATACCAACATCAAATACAGTGAAAACAGGGGATATACTGTGGGGGAGGGACATACAAAGCCACAAAAAAAATCATATGGTACCTTTTAAATATGTTAGAAACAATAGGAAGAAAGAAAAAAAATTACTTATGTCCTTATCTTGAGGTTCATTTCGCTTAACATCGTCTTATCTGAACTTTTCTGCTTGTCTCAGACATATACTAGTGATTGCAAATAAGGGAAACAATAAGACCTATGTTTCTTTGCACCTTATACTAGTGATTGCAAATAAGGGAAACAATAAGACCTATGTTTCTTTGCACCTGGCTTACTTCACCTACTACAATTTTGTTCCAAATCTTTCCATTTACTAACAAATAAGGCAATGTCATTCTTTCTGATGGAGGCATAGAATTCCACTGTGTATATATACCACACTTTCTTGATCCATTCATTTACTGAGGGGCATCTGGGTTGGTTCCATATCTTAGCTATGGTAAATAATGCTGCAATAAACATAGTCGTGCTGGTAGCTTTAACATAGCCTTGTTTGTGATCATTCAGGGAAATGCCCAAAGCAGGATTGCTGGGTCATAAGGGAGCTCTATGTGGAGTCTTTTGAGTAACCTCCATACTACTTTCCAAAGTGGTTGAATATGTTTACACTCGCACCAACAATGCAGTAGGGTTCTCTTCTGTCCATATCCCCTCCAGCATCCGTAGAGTTCTTGATTATCGCCATTCTAACTGGGGTGAGGTTGTATCTCAATGTTGTTTTGATTTGCATTTCTTTTATGGCTAGGGAAGGTTGAGCATTTCTTCATGTGTCTACTGGCCATCCTTCTTTCCTCTTCAGGGAAGTTTCTCCTTAAGTCTTTAGCCCACCTATTTGTTGGGCAGTTGTTCTTTGAGGATTTGTTGTTGGGGGATTTAATTTTTTGAGTTCTAGGTATATTTTAGATCTGAGACCCTTGTCTGTTGTATGGCTAGTGAAGATCTTCTCCCAATCCATGGGCTTCCTATTGATCTTGCTAGCTATGTCCTTTGCCATGAAGAAGCTCTGAAACTTCATGCAATCCCATTCTGCCAACCTTTCTTTGATTTGTTATGTTTCTGGGTCTCTATTAAGAAAATTTTGGCCTGTGCCAAGGAGACCTAGGGTTTCTTCTATTCCATCCTGTAATGTTTTCAGAGTGTCTACTTTGACTCCGAGGTCTTTGATCCATTTGGAGTTTATTCTGGTGCAGGGTGATACATAAGGATCTAGCTTTAGTTTTCTACAAGTAGTTAACCAGTTTTGCCAGCACCATTTACTGAAGAGGCTGTCTTCTTCCATACTAATTTTTTAGCTCCCTTATCCAAGATTAGATGGCTATAGGTCTGTAGGTTCATTTCTGGGTTTTCAATTCTATTTGTTCCATTGGTCCTGAGGTCTGTTCTTGTGCCAGTACTAAGCTGTTTTGATTACTATGGCTTTGTAGTAGAGTTTGAAATTTGGTATTGATATTCCTTCAGCACTGTTATTTCTGTTGAGGATCGTTTTTGCTATTCGGGGTCTTTTATTGGTTCCATATGAATTTTTGGATTGCCTCTTCTATTTCCTTGAAGAATGAGGTTGGAATATTGATAGGTATCGCATTGAATTTGTAGATAGCCTTGGGAAGTATTGCCATTTTCACGATGTTGATCTTTCCAATCCAGGAGCATGGGAGTTTTTGCCACTTTCTAAGTTCTGTTTTGATTTCCTTTTTCAAGTTTTTAAAGTTTTCATCATAGAGGTCCTTCACTTCTTTGGTTAAGTTAATTCCTAGGTATTTTATTTTTTGTGGGGCTATTACAAATGGAGTTTCCTGATTTCAGCCGTGCTGTTCTCATTGTTGGCATACAGAAAAGCCATTGATTTTTTTATTGTGAAAATACCATACAGAGGGTTTACAATTACATGAGCAAGGTAATGAGTACAATGACATGTACAAGGCCATTGATTTTTGAGGGCTAATTTTATACCCTGCTACTTTGCCAAAGTTTCGAACCAGTTCGAGTAATTTGGGAGTAGCGTCAGTGGGATTCTTTAAATACAAGATCATGTCATCTGCAAAGAGGGAGAGTTTTACTTCAACTTTCTCTATTTCGATACCCTTTATGTTTACATCTTGTCTTATTGCTGTAGCTAAGCATTCTATACTAAATTGAAGAAAAGTGGAAAGAGTGGACATCCTTGTCTCATTCCTGAGTTTAGAGGAAATGGCTTTATTTTTCACCTTTAAGTATAATGCTGGTTGTAGGTTTGTCATATACAGCCTTTATTGTATTGAGGAATGTTCCATGGATTCCTAATTTTTCCAGAACCTTCATCATAAAGGGGTGTTGGATCTTGTCAAATGCTTTTTCTGCACCTATTGAGACAACCAAGTGGTTCTTAGGCTTGCTCTTATTGATGTGATGAATTATATTAATTGATATGCATATATTGAACCAGCTTTGCATCCCTGAAATTAATCTTGTTTGATTGTGGTGTATGATTCTTTGGATGAATTGTTGAAATCGATTGGCCACAATTTTGTTGAGAAGTTTTGAATCAATGTTCATCAAAGAAATGGGTCTATAGTTCTCTTACTTTGTTAAGTCCCTGTCTGATTTTGGGATGAGGATAATGATGGCTTCATATAAAGAGTTCAGTAGTGAACTTTCTCTTTCAATTTCATCAAGAGTTGGAAGAGTATTGATATGAGCTCTGCTATGAAGGCGTTGTAGAATTCCAGTAAAACCATCTGGTCCTGGGCTTTTCTTAGATGCTAGGTCTCTTATTGCTGTTTCTATTTAAAGGCTTGATATGGGCCTGTTAAGATGGTTTAACTCATCTTGGTTTAGTTTTGGCATGTCAATATTTGCTAGGAAATCATCCATTTCTTTCAGGTTCTCAAACTTACTAGCATGAAAGTTTGAGAAATATTCCCTTATAATGTTCTGAATCTTGGTTGTTTCTGTGGTGATGTTTCCATTCTCATCTCTGAGTTTATTTATTTGAGTGTGTTCTCTTCTTTTTCTGATAAGATTTGCTAAGGGTCTGTCAATTTTGTTTATTTTTTTCTAATAACCAACTCTTTGTTTTATTGATTCTGTCTATGTTTTTCTTGGATTCTAATTGATTTAATTCTGATTTAATTTTAAGTATTTCTTTCCATCTACTGGATTAGGGTTTATCTTGCTGCTCTTTTTCAAAGAGGCTCAGATGTCTCATTAAATTGTTGGTTTCAGATCTCTCCAATTTGTGGATGTAGGAACTCAGAGCTATAAACTTGCCTCTGAGTACTGCCTTTGCTGTGTCCCAGAGAAGCTGGTAATATGTGTGTTCATTGTTGTTGAATATCATGAACATTTGAATTTCCTTTCTAATATCTTCCATGATTCACTGGTGATTCAACAGTGTGTTGTTCAGCCTCCATGTGTTACAGGACTTTCTTTGGTGGCTTTTGGTGTTGAGTTCTAATTTTATTCCCTTGTGGTCTGAGAGAATGCAAGGTATAACTTCAATGTTTCTGAATTTGGACAAGTTTGTTTGTGACCTAAAATGTGGTCTATTTTGGAAAATGTTCCATGTGTTGCTGAGAAAAACTTGTATTCTGATGCTGCTGGGTGAAATATTCTGTAGATGTCTGTTAAATCTAGTTGATCTATGCAGTTGTTTAGATATGCATTTTCTCTGTTGAGTTTTTGCCGAGTTGGTCTATCTAGTGGGGATATGGTGTGTGAACATCCCCAACAATTAATGCCTTTGGATCTATGTGAGATTTGAGGGAAAGTAGTGTTTCTTGGATAAATTTGTGTGCTCCGTTGTTTGGTGAATAGATACTTAGAATTGTAATATCCTCCTGAAGGTGAGATCCATTAATTGGTATGTAGGGCCTTCTTTATCTCTTCTTACTAATTGTAACTTGAAGTCTATTTTATCTGATATTAAGATTGCAACTCCCGCCTGTGTATGCGGGTCGTTTGCTTGGTAGATTTTATTCTAGCCTTACACTTTCAGAATATGTTTGTTTTTATGGGCAAGGTGTGACTCTTGAAGGCAGCAGATAGAAGGATCTTGCTTTTTAATCCAACTAGACAATCTGTGTCACTTAATTGGAGAGTTAAGTTTGTTAATGTTGAGAGTTAGGACTGAGAAGTGTTTGCTAGTTCCTGCCATTTTATCCCCCTTTTGGAGGGCTGCAACAGCTGGGTTCTTCCTATGGTTCTTGGATTCTCAGTTTGGGTGCAGTTTCTTGGTCTTTGATGTGGTCTTGTTGGTTTTCTATGTGTAGGACATCTTTAAGTATCTTTTGTACGGCTGGTTTGGTGGAGGTATATTATTTCAGTTTTTTGTTTGTTTATTACTATG
Organism: Dipodomys spectabilis; assembly: GCF_019054845.1. Lineage (NCBI taxonomy): Eukaryota > Metazoa > Chordata > Mammalia > Rodentia > Heteromyidae > Dipodomys > Dipodomys spectabilis. Next base: position 7,849,660 of record NW_024870792.1, read on the forward strand.
GAAGGTTTTTATTTGACCTTCTGTTATAAAGGAGAGTTTAGCTGGGTACAGTATTCTTGGTTGATAGTTGTTTGTCTTTAGGGTGTGGCATGCATCATTCCAGGCTCTTCTTGCTTTAATTGTCTCAGCTGCGAAATCTGAGGATATTTTAATAGGTGATTGATCTTTTCTCCTCGACAACTTTAAGGATTCTTTCCTTTGTCTGAGGTGATCCTTTGTGGATTATAATGTGTTGATGGGATGTCCTGTTCTGGTCTGGTCTATTTGGGTCCCTAAAAGCTTCTTGTACTTGAATAGGCCTATCTTTTTGCATGTTTGGGAAGTTCTCTGCTAGGATACTGTTACATAAATTTCCTAGATCATTAACTTCTGTCTCTAGGTGCTCCTCTACAAACATTATCCTCAGATTAAGCCTTCTGATGGTATCTTCCAAATGTTGAATAGACCCATCATATTTCTTGGATTTGTCTTGGATAGTTGTATGTTCTTTCTCTATAATATCTAGGCTGTCTTCCATCCCCGAGCTTTGATCTTCTGCATGGTCTAACCTACTGTCAAGCCTTTCTTTTTTTTTTTTTTTTTAAATTTCCTTTCCTTCTAGTTGGTCAGCTTTGATGGCTTCAAATTCTTTGTTGGAGCTTTGTTTTAGATCTTGCATGAACTTCTTTACTTCCTTAATTTGCTGTTCAGTGTTTATTCTCAAATCACCTAGTTGATTGATTATGGTTTCCTTGGGCTCCCTTTCCTTCTGATGTGCTCCATTCAACATTCCCTTAGTGATTCTCCTGGATTCCTACAGCTGTCTGTTTATGGATTCCATGAATGTCTTTATGGATCTTTGTCTATTTTCATCCTGCTCACGCAATTCCTCTATTACTCTTTGATCAGCTTCCTCATGCTCATACAATTCCTGTATTTCTCTTTGACTGTTCTCAGCCTGCTCATGCAATTCCTGTGTTTCTCTTTGACTGTTCTCAGCCTGCTCACACAATTGCTGTATTAATCTTTGAGTAGCTTCCTCATGCTCATGAGATTCCTGTAGTAATTTTTCGTTAGCCTCAACATGCTCATGAAGTTCCTGTATTAATCTTTGGTTTGCCTCATCTTGATCCCTATCACGCTCAAACTGAGTCCTTTGCAGATTTTCAATTTTTTCATTCACCATGTTTACCAGTAGTGTTTGTAGAGCTTTATGGGAACTCTCTTCTGCATTATTCATTAACTGTTCTGTCACCTGATTATCATGAGTGGGAGTTGAGATACCCGGACTTGCCATCTTTCTTGTGTTTCTCTGGCTTGTTCTAACCATTTGGTATGAAAGTAACACCACTTTTGTGCTAGAACACTATATTAAGGCAAGCATCACCAGAGTCCTGTAATTTTACAGTCAAAATGGCTGCAGATACAATGTAGTTCAACTAATAAAATCTATTCAACATCAAACAACTATGGATTAACGAGCTAAGAACATCCAAGAGGGATTCATCAAACCAGAAATTATTGGGCTTAGGAAGAATTGTGGGGGAAAATAGGATTAGAGGGATTTGGAGAGGTTAAAGAAGAATGAATTTAACCAAGTCCTAATCTCAGAGAGGGAAATGGATAGGACAGAACGATAGGAGAGAAATAAAAAATAAGAAAAAGTAGAAAAACAAAAATTTAATTTAAAAAATAAACACAAATATTATGTAGGTATAAAGAAATGATATTGAGAGAAGAAAAGGATAGGATGAGAGGAAGGGAAAAATAAAAAGGAAACATGAAAACATCAAAAGTAAAAATTCTTAAAATTGAACTACTTGAAAATTATATAGGTATAAAGAAACAATACTACTATTAAAGAAGTTAAGCCTAAGAGGTTGTGAATTGAGTAATAAATTTCTGGATTAAGTATGTACACAATGAGAGATAAGGTCTAATAATCAATGATGGGTATATACCTGGGGATTAGCAGAACAGCAATTAAGTCACACAAAAAAGAAAAAAAGAGAAAAGAAAAAGAAAAAGGAAAAGAAAAAAAGGACCAAAAGATCAATAGAGGTTTTACAAAAAGCACACACACTCCTAAAATAAGACTTATGAAAGAAAAAAAGAAAAAAAAGAAAACAATTTAAAAAATAATAAAAATAGGTAGAAAAAAGTGTTCTTTGATTTTTTTTTGGGGGGGGGGGAGATCTTGTATCTCTTGGTGAAGTCCATGGTCTGCTTGTGGTGTTTGGTTTTCCTGTGGCTTGATTGGTTTCTTAAGTCAGTTTGTTTGAGCAGGCAGACAGGTCTGCCTTATCCAGGACTTTGTGATCCTCTTCCCAGGCTAGTTCAGTAGAAGGGAGATCTTCTTTGAGAATCACAAAAGAGGGAGATGGCTGTTTCCTCTAGTTTGGAGTTGCTGTGATGAGGCTGGGTTTTGGGTAGGTTTGAGGCATATCAGCAAACAGTAGCTTTTTCCTGAGGGGCTAGCTCATGAGACACTCACAGAGCCCAGCCTGAAACCATTCTCAGGTTTTATGTTTACTGAGTTTTAATTGTCTAAGCTGCAGTGGGGAGGGGCAGCCTCTGGCTCTGTTTACCCATTGAAGAAAGTCACTGCTCCTGGGGTGGAGCTTTTTCTGCCTGGGCAGGGTGACTTTCCCCTAAGTGGAGCTGAGCCTGGCAGGTCAAGTCAGGTTCCTGTGACCTCTAATGGCTCCAATTGTTTGATTGTTGGGCCTACCTTTGTCAGTATGAAAGATGGAGATCTTCTCCAATGGTGGGGCGGAGTGGGGGGGAGGAGGCTACCTTTCCACTGCTGCTCTGTGAGAATGAGTGAGGATGTCAGGGTTCTACTCATGCCAGACTCTTGGTTCCTGGGGCATCCCTGGCCTGTGATCAGCAGGATGAAGATTTCTGTTCCTTGTCAGTTCTTGCTGGTTGTTAGTAGAATCTGCTTGCACTTAGCGTCTAGTGCCTTTGTCCCAGACTTTCTCTGCCATGGCAGCTACCAGCAAATGCTCAGATCTGTCTCCTTGACCAAGCTGCCTGGATTTTTCCTCTCTGGCCAAACTCTCTGTATTGTGATGGCACACTTTGTGTTATTCTCTAACCTAGGACTGTTCACTGGAACACTAAAACTGCTTTCTATGTGAGAGCTTGTTTAGCCTCCAGCTTCTCCTCTGCCATCTGGTCCATATCTCTTGATAGACAAGAAATAATGTTTTCAAAAATGTACCCAATTTTAGTTCTATTGGCAAACATGGACTTTTACCTTTTTGGGGGGAGGGGGTCCAGTTATGGGGCCTGAACTCTGGGCCTGTGCACTGATTCCTCAGCTCTTCAGCTCAAGGCTAGTGCTCTACCACTTGAGCCACAGCACCACTTCTGGCTTTTTTAATTTTGCTTATGTGGTGCTGAGGAATCAAACCCAGGGCCTCATGCATGCAAGGCAAGCACTCTACCACTGAGCCACCTTCCCAGCCCCAGACTTTTACTTTTGACAAACAATTTTAACTCTGTCAACAACATTATTCCTCTTTAAAAGACAATATTGTGGAGGTAGATTTTATAACCTTTGCTTTGGACAAATTGGGGTCCACAGATCTACACTGGGTCTTCTGCTCTTCTCTTTGCTAAATGGCTCTCATATTTATCTGACAATGGACATCTGTCATTAGTTATATTTTCATCTCTTTTGTCTTACCAGGGGCACAGAGTCAATACTTTAGCTTTTCCAATCTGTAGAATTTGTGAGCATGGCTGTGACTACCATTTGACTTTGGCTCAGAAAATCTTTACTACTCCTTTGACCTCTGCTTCTACAGGCCTCCTCTGGTAATAGAACCTCCTACAGTCATCTGCTTCTAGCTCCCATACATTCTGTTCAGGAAGGCTAAATATCAGACTTTTCTATCTCATCATAAAATTTACCAAAATGCATTTATTACTTGAATTAAACCCAGAGATGAGAACATTCTATACAAGTGGTTTACTACTTAACTCCCCTCCTCCCCCCTGCCTGGCCTAACTTTTGTTTGCTTTTTTATTTCATTTTTTGAGATAAGGTATCACTTCATTAAGTTTATTTATTTATTTTTTGTTGGTCTTGGGGCATGAACTCTGGGCTTGGGCACTGTCCTTCAGCTCTTCAGCTCAAGGTGAACACTCTACAGCTGAGCTACAGCACCACTTCCTAAGTTTAATTTTTACCTGCCATCAACTCTCCAGAAAGCAATTATACTCTAGAGTCTCTTATATGGATAAAATCCTTTACCTTTAGTTTCCTCTAAAATATTTTTATATTTCTAAATAACTAACCATCACTCCTTGCTTGAGTCACCTCCACAAAGAGATTTTTGCATCTGTTCTTCATCATCCTGTCCCTGTTTCAACCCAGGATTCCTTAGGGTAGGGAGAAAATGGATTTCCCACATTTCTTTTCCATCTGGACCTCCCTTCTACTTTTGAAAGGTATAAGGTGTGGGAGCAATAAAAGAAACATGGAATTTAGAAAATTATTTCTCTAACAACATTGCTTGGCTACAAAATTCCAGAAGAAACTTGGTATCTCAATCAGTGACTTGTTCTTTGACACAATTTTAACTATTTTAAGGGATTCAATGAGGTACACAAAATTATTAGGAAAAGTGCATAATAAGAATGGCCAATAGACACCTGAAGAAATGCTCAACTTTCCTAGCCAGAAAAGAAATGCAAGTCAAAACAACATTGAGATTCCACCTCACCCCAGTTAGAAAGGCTATAATCAAGAAATCTAGTAACAACAGATGCTGGAGGAGATGCTGACAAAAGGGAACCCTACAACATTGTTGGTGGGAGTGTAAACTTGTTCAACCACTCTGGAAAGCAGTATGGAGGTTCAAAGACTACACATGACTCAGCAATCCCACTTTTGGGCATTTACCCAAAGGATCACAAACAAGGCCTTACTGAAGCTATCAGCACAACTATGTTTATTGCAGCATTATTCACCATAGCTAAGATATGGAACCAACTAAGATGCCCCACAGTAGATGAATGGATCAAGAAAATTGATACATACACACACACACACACACACACACACACACACACACACACACACACACACACACATATATATATATATATCACAATTTCTCAATTGACTAATACTCTAGTACCTCATTTAGTAACTCACTTGTTTGTAGAAGCATAAAATTTTTAGAAACAAAATTTTGGAAAATAGTGATCACGATTTAGAGGTTAGTTTTTCCCCAAGACACATTCTATGTTTTGTACCCCTGACAAAAATGTATATACTAAATGGTACCCATGTTGAACCTAGCTATAGAAAATATGTAATTGTAAAATTTCAGAAGGAAAATTATATAACTTTTATGTAACATTTTACTACTGAGTATTTTTAAAAGGCATGGCAAGTAGAATTTTGTTGAATTAGAAGTTAGGTGGGAAAATTTGCTTACAGAGAATTCCACAACAGTTATGCTTCATTCATTTTTTTAATGAATGAATGCATCATTGATATATATGTTATATTATATATATTTTCTTTTATATTATTAAATGATTCCTGAGAGATTTGTGAAATTTATAACCAGGTATAATTTGGATATACTAACTTTTGTCTATATATTATTTATAAAAGTATAAAATATAAATATAAAAATTCATCTGAAGAAAGTTGAATTGGAAATTCCTCTAAATTTTATACTATTTTCCAAGACTTTAAATTCAGTTCATTATTCTTTATACCACAGATGCATTTTTATCAACCATCATAAAGCATTTAGCCTCAAATTTTAAAGAAGTCAACTATTTTACAATTTTATTTCATTAGTTCTTGTAATGTTTGCCAAATTAAATAATTATAACATATGATATGAAAATATATTTTGGAACAAATGTATTCATTTTTATTGTGAAAATAATGTACAGAGGGGTTACAATTACATGGACAAGATAATGAGTACATTTCTTATCAAGCATTGTAACCTCCTCCTTTGTTTCCCCTACCCATCCCTTCCCATTCTCCTCTCTCCTCCCCCCACTGACTACTCCTCCCTCCCACCAAAGTTGTAATGTTCATTTTCTACATGACTTGTATATCTCATTGTTCCAATGGGTCCAACAGTATCCCTATTTAAACGATTTGTTTTTGTCCTTACCCTCCACAAATTATACCAACATCAATTACAGTGAAAGCAGGGGTTATACTGTGGGGGAGGGACATACAAAGCAACAAAGAAATAATCTTATAAATGTGATAGAAACAATCCAATGAAAGAAAAAAAAAACATTTGAATACATACCTTAGGGTTAATTTCCCTAACATCAACTTGTCTGAACTTTTAAGCTTGACTCAGACATATACTAGTTATTGAAAATAAAGGAAACCATGGGACCTATGCTTCTTTGGGACTGGCTTACTTCACTTAATATAATTTTTTCCAAGTCTTTCCATTTCCATTTAACAAATGGGGCAATGTCATTCTTTCTGATGGAGACATAGAATTCCATTGTGCATATATACCACATTTTCTTGATCCATTCATCTACTGAGGGGCATGGGGTTGGTTCCATATCTTAGTTATTGTAAATAATGCTTCAATAAACATAGTCGTGCTGGGAGCTTTAGTATGGTCTTGCTTGTGATCATTTGGGTAAAAGCCCAAAAGCGAGATTGCTGGGTCATAGGGGAGCTCTATGTGGAGTCTTTTGAGGACCCTCCATACTGATTTCGAAAGTGATTGAACAAGTTTACACTCCCACCAACAATGCAGTAAGGTTCCCTTCTGTCCACATCCCCTCTAGCATCTGTTGTTATTTGAGTTCTTGATTATAGCCATTCTAACTGGGGTGAGGTTGTATCTCAATGTTGTTTTGATTTGCATTTCTTTTATGGCTAGGGAAGGTGAGCATTTCTTCATGTGTCAATTGGCCATCCTTCTTTCCTCTTCAGAGAAGTTTCTCTTTAAGTCTTTAGCCCACTTACTTATTGGGCAGTTGTTTCTTTGAGGATTTGTTGTTGGGGGATTTAATTTTTTGAGTTCTAGGTATATTTTAGATCTGAGACCCTTGTCTGTTGTATGGCTAGGGAAGATCTTCTCCCAATCCATGGCTTTCTATTGATCTTGCTAGCTATGTCCTTTGCCATGCAGAAACTGCAATTTCATGCAATCTCATTTGTACAACCTTTCTTTGATTTGTTGTGTTTCTGGTCTCTATTAAGAAAATTTTTGCTTGTGCCAAGGAGACCTAGGGTTTCTCCTATTCCACCCTGTAATGTTTTCAGAGTGTCTGCTTTGACTCCGAGGTCTTTGACCATTTGGAGTTTATTCTGGTGCAGGGTGATACATAAGGATCTAGCTTTAGTTTTCTACAAGTAGTTAACCAGTTTTGCCAGCACCATTTACTGAAGAGGCTGTCTTCTTCCATACTAATTTTTTAGCTCCCTTATCCAAGATTAGATGGCTATAGGTCTGTAGGTTCATTTCTGGGTTTTCAATTCTATTTGTTCCATTGGTCCTGAGGTCTGTTCTTGTGCCAGTACTAAGCTGTTTTGATTACTATGGCTTTGTAGTAGAGTTTGAAATTTGGTATTGATATTCCTTCAGCACTGTTATTTCTGTTGAGGATCGTTTTTTGCTATTCGGGGTCTTTTATTGGTTCCATATGAATTTTTGGATTGCCTCTTCTATTTCCTTGAAGAATGAGGTTGGAATATTGATAGGTATCGCATTGAATTTGTAGATAGCCTTGGGAAGTATTGCCATTTTCACGATGTTGATCTTTCCAATCCAGGAGCATGGGAGTTTTTGCCACTTTCTAAGTTCTGTTTTGATTTCCTTTTTCAAGTTTTTAAAGTTTTCATCATAGAGGTCCTTCACATCTTTGGTTAAGTTAATTCCTAGGTATTTTATTTTTTGTGGGGCTATTACAAATGGAGTTGCTTTCCTAATTTCAGCCACACTTTTCTCATTGTTGGCATACAGAAAAGCTATTGATTTTTGAGGGTTAATTTTATACCCTGCTACTTTGCCAAAGTTTTGAATCAGCTTGAGTAATTTGGGAGTGGATTCTGTGGGATTCTTTAAATACAAGATCATGTCATCTGCAAAGAGGGAGAGTTTTACTTCTTCTTTTCTTATTTGGATACCCTTTATGTTTGCATCTTGTCTTATTGCTGTAGCTAGGCATTCTAATACTAGATTGAAGAGAAGTGGAGAGAGTGGACATCCTTGCCTCATTCCTGAGTTAGAGGAAATGGCTTTAGTTTTTCACCATTAAGTATAATGCTGGCTGTAGGTTTGTCATATACAGTCTTTGTTATGTATTCAATTCTTGTTGAACTTACAAATAAATATATTAAATCAATAAGGTCTTGTCAGTCATAAGAACTTTAGGATTACAAAAAACAAGTCTAAACAAGGGCATTTCTAGATGAGATGAGTTGACCAAATAAAATAACAAGAAATAGGAAGAGGAGAGGATAAGTAAGAAAATAGCTGAGTTGGATTAATTTGGTTAAAATGTGTAGCACAGGATTGTTTGTTAATTTTCTTGTTGTAGGATCATAGCTTACATGGTAGAGTGCTAGCCTAGCAAGGAGGAGGTTCTAAATTCACCTCCCAAACTCTACCAAATACCACCAAAATAAGAAAAACAAACATCATAACACTTTCTCACTTTTCGTAAAATTAGGTTATTCTGGTAGCCAGTTGTCAAATTGATTAGGGAATGAAGACTAAAAGACAAGATTAATATTCATTTTTGTAAGATAAAAAATTTAAAGTTGCTATCCTGTTTGTAATGTATGCCATTATCATGCTACAGATATGATTTAGGCTCCTTCTCCTACTCTCTTGTAGTTGCTGACAAGTTATTTTGTACTCCAGAACATAATGTATTCACATATAAAGCTAGCCTAATTTTTATCATTTGTATTTATACAATTAAAATAAGAAATACAAGTATAAGATATTACGGTCTTGCTGGGCACCAGTGGCTCATGCCTGTAATCCTAGCTACTCAGGAGGCTGAGATATGAGGATCAAGGTTCAAAGCCATCCTGAGCAAGAAAGTCTGAGAAACTCTTATCTCCAATAAACCGCTCAGAAAACCAGAAATGGCATTGTGGCTCAAGTGGTAGAGTGCTAGCCTTGAGTTGAAAAGCTGAGGGACAGTCCCCAGGTCCAGAGTTAAAGCCCAATGACAGACAAGAAAAAAATGTATGTATATACATATATACATATATATACATACATACATATATACATACATACATATATACATATATATATATATATATATGGGTCTCTTCAGAGTTTCTAATGAAGAAATATAAAAGAAATATAAAATCTATGCTTGAAATTTTAGGAAACAATTTCTTAGGCTAATATCTTATACCTAGAAGTATAGTTGTTCTGTCTTTTCTTATCATTGTCGGAATAGATTGCCAAATACTTCTCATTAAGCTTGTAATTCACTGTGAACACTGGAGAAAAGGATATTTTTCTCTTATATGTGTTTATGTGTGTATGTGTATGTGCATTTTCAATAATTACTGATTGTACGTTTGCCTAATGTTGACTCTAATGAAAAGTTGGGCTTGCATTGTATGACCAAATTTAGGTTGTTCAACATGAGCTTGATGACCTTTATCACAATGATCAACAGTACTAGCTGATCAGAGGTGTTTTGTTTGTTGTGAATTGGTTTTGTTTCTTTGCTTTCAACACAGCTTTTCTTTTTTTTAATTAATAAGTTTTTTATTGTGAAAATAACATACAAAGGGGTTACAATTACATGAACAAGGTAATGAGTAAATTTCTTATCAAGCATTGTTGCCTCCTCTTTTGTTTCCTCTTACCATACTTGCCCTCCCATCTCCCTGCCCCCTGCCAAAGTTGTAAAGTTCATTTTTCGACATAAGGTCTTGTACATCTCATTGTTGCAATGGGTCCATCTGTATCCCTAAGTGAAGTAAGCTAGGCCCAAAGAAACTTAAGTTTCATGGTTTCCCTTATTTGCAATAACTAGTTTAAGTCTGAGACAAGCAGAAACGGCCAGATTAGTTGATGTTATGCGAAATGAACCCCAAGATAAGGACACATATGGTTTTTCTTTTCTTTCTTGCTATTGTTTCTAACATATTTATAAGATGATTTCTTTGTTGTTTCGTATGTCCCTCCCCCACGGTAAAATGCCTGTTTTCACTGTATTTGATGTTGGTATAATTTGCAGAGGGGAAGGGAAAAACAAATTGTTCACCATAGCCTTTCTATTTCAAATATTTACATATAAGATATAAATTAGTTTTCTGTCCTTGAACTACCACCTAAATATCTGTTTTCATACTTTCCTCTTCAATTTCAGTGTTACCGTAACCATGTCTAATCTCAAATAAAAGGAATTCAGATTTTTGAACAAAATGATTGGAGAACAGAGTATTCTGGCAGTTTAAATATATTTTTAGCTAATTCCAACTGAACAGATATTTCTCACTGAAAAGATGGTGCTGATTAATTCAGTATTATTCATCACTAAAGTGGTTCTTGACATATAGTTTATAGAGACAGTACAATGTTGGAAACAATTTGCTTAATTTACACCATTAATCTTTTATAGTTGGAATTACATAGTTCTAAAAATATAAATAGTGTGAGGTAGTACAAGTATATGTTCTCTTTGGACAGTGAAAATGATAAAGACTTACACAATTTGGTTTCCTTTGTTACTTTGGTTGTCTATGTCCACTAACAATACTTTTTCTTTTGCACAAGAATCTAGATAAATTTTATGTCAAAAAATATTTTAAAAATGTCCTAAATAGCCGGGCGCTGGAGGCTCACGCCTGTAATCCTAGCTACTCAGGAGGCTGAGATCTGAGGATCACGGTTCAAAGCCAGCCCGGGCAGCAGAGACCATGAGACTCTTATCTCTAATAAACTACCAGAAAACCGGAAGTGGCGCTGTAGCTCAAGTGGTAGAGCGCTCGCCTTGAGCTGAAGAGCTTAGGGACAACACCCAGGCCCAGAGTTCAAGCCCCACGACCGACCAAAAAAAAAAAAAAAACGTCCTAAATAGCCAAAGTAGTCCAGAGGGGAAAAAAGGAATACTTGAGGCATTACAATTCCACACTTCAAATTTTACTAGGAGATATAATAACCAAAATAGATTGGTACTGGCACACCAAACAGATCTGAAGACCAATAGAATACACTAGATGACCCAGAAATAAACATATATACCTAAGTCCGTCTAATACTTGACAGGAGAAACAAAAATATATGTTGAAAATAAGAGAGTCTCTTCAACAAATGGTGCTGGGAAAATTGGACATCCATATGCAGAAGACTGATTCTGTATCCTTGCATGTCATCTTGTACCAGTATGAAGTCAAAATGAATCAAAGACCTCAATGTAAGACTTGAAACCTTGAAACTACTTCAGGAAGAAGGAAGAAACATTGTATGTCCCTCCTCCATGGTATAATCTGTTTTGACTGTATTTGATATTGGTATAATTTGGGGAGGGGAAGAGAAAAAACAAATTGTTTAAATAGGGATACAGGTTGACCCATTGCAACAATGAGTTGTGCAAGACGCTATGCAAAAATGAATTTTACAATTTAGGTGGGGGGGGAGGAATGTAGTTGTGGAGATGGGAGGGAAAGGATGGGAGGGGATAAACAAAGGAGGAGGCAACAATGCTTGATAAGAAATGTACTCAATACCTTGCTTATGTGATTGTAACCTTCTGTACAGTATTTTCAAAATAAAAACTTATTTAAAAAAAGAAGTAAGAAACATTAGAACTTACTGTCATAAACAAGAACTTCTTGAGTAGGAGTCTCAGAATATAGGAAAAAAAATTGACCAGAGGTATTCCATTAATCTAAATGTTTCTGCACAGTGAAGAACTTAGTTACAAAGCTAAACCAAAAATAAGTCTATGGGCTGGGAAGGTGGCTCAGTGGTAGAGTGTTTGCCTTGCATGCTTGAGGCCCTGGGTTCGATTCCTTAGCATCACATAAAGGGAAAAACCTGGAAGTGGCACTGTGGTTCAAATGGTACAGTGCTAGCCTTCAGCTGAAGAGCTGAGAGACAGGGCCCAGGCCAGAGTTCAGGCCCATGACTGACAAAAAGAAAAGAAAAGAAACACAAAACAAAACAAAAAACAAAAAAACACAGCCTACAGAATAAGAGAAGATCTTTGCCAGCTATATGTCTGACAAGACTGTAATATCCAGAATATAAAAGGAACCCATAAAACTATACCTCCTCAAAGATTTACTAACCCAGTTAATAAATAGGCAAAAAGATAAATAGATCCTTCTTAGAAGAGGGAATCAAAATGGCCAATAAACACAGGAAGAAATTCTCGATATTCCTGTTCATAAAAGAAATTCAAAGTAAAACTATGAGAATTTATCTTACCTCCATAATAATGGCTATTATAAAAATTGCAAATAACAGCTGGGTGCTGGTGGCTCATACCTGTAATCCTAGCTACTCAGGAGGCTGAAATCTGAGGATCACAGTTCAAAGCCAGTCTGGTCAGGAAAGGCTGTGAGACTCTTATCTCCAACAAACCACACAGAAAACCAGAAGTGGCACTGTGGCTCAAGTGGTAGAGCACTAGTCTTGAGCTGAAGAGCTGAGAGATAGTCCCAGGCCCAGATTTCAAGCCCCATGACCAACCAACAAAACAAATAACAAAAAATACTGAGCAAAATGGGGGCAGAGGAGGGGGATAGGAACCCTATTACACTGCTATTGACATTGTAAGCTACTGCAACTACTCTGTAAGGTAGTTTGGAGATTTCTCAAGATTCTAAACACAAAACTATTCTATGATCCATAAATGCCACTCTTGAGCACTTGTCCAAAGACTGTAAGTCAAGATTCAGCCAAATCACTTGAACAATCATGTTCACTGATGCACTACTCACCATAACCAAGTTATAGAAACAGCCCAGATGCCTTACAATGGATGAATAAATCAAGAAAATACATTATGCATACAATGGAATTTTACTAGTCTGTCAGGAAGAGTAATATTATGTGATTTGCCAGGAAATGGATGAACTTGTAAAAAACATTATGTTAAGTGAACTAAATTAGACTAAGAGAGACAAAAGGTGAATGAGTGATCTCATTGTGGAAGTTAGATCTAAATTATAAAAATATATATAGGGTCATACACATATACATATATATGTATATATACAAACAAAATAACTAAACGTTGTACACAGGGGAAGCATTTTGGTGTATCTGAGTGACTGGTCCAATAGTCTTATTCCCATAAACATCTAACAGTTTAAAAAATGAATACCAGACATTTGGAGCATGTGTTATTCAGTGGCAGGTGAGGGTGTGAGGTAAGAGGAGGAAAACAGATGTAGGGGGAGGGTAGCTAAAACAGAGAGAGGAAGGATGGCCCAAAAAAGTCACAATATTCATTTTCTATATATGAAGTGGAACTAAACAACTTGAGGGGAGAGTTGAGGTTTGAGACAAGTAGGACAATGATGGAAAATGGTGACATTAATCAAGATTCATGGCACTGGTGGGGATGAGGGATGGGGGAGCATGATGAACAGTGACATTGATCATGATACATTGTATCCATTGAGTGCTTAGTTGAATGACAACTCTTTTATACAACTACATAAAGATAAACAAAGCATACATTGTACTCATGAATTGACATGATGAATTGAAATCTCTTTGTGTAACTAAATGTAATAATAGTAATAGAAGAATAACACTTCAAAGGAAACATGTTTAATAATATAAGTAATGATATACATATTATAAACATATTTAATAACATGAGACAATTAAAAAATATAGACTCCTATAAGTAAATTGTCAAAATAACCACTTCTTATTTGCATTAGTCTTATGACATTAATGACAAATGACAATTATTAAAATTAATGACTCTAGGATACAATAAAATAATAGCATAATTCTATTTGTGTGTTTATTAACGTGTTTTTTGTACAGGGATTTTATTTTGATTTGTCCATGTATACATGCAACACACAGTGGATCTTGTTTATTTGTTTATTTTTATTATATATATATATTTTTTGTGAATCCTGGGTCTTCAACTCAGGGGCTAGGTTATGTCCCTGAGCCTCTTTGTGCACACTACCAATGAGCCACAGATCCACTTCCAGTTTTGGGGTGGTTAAATAGAAATAGTCTCATGGGGACTTTTCTGCCCTGGCTGGCTTCCAACCATGATCCTCAAATCTCAGCTTTCTTGAGTAGCTAGGATTACAGCCATGAGCCACTGGCAATCATCTAGATGTTATTTAGACTCACTTCTTCCATCACTCTCTCCATATTACCCTTACCAAGAAAATCTTCACTCAAGATTAGCATTCGCAAACTTGTCCAAATTCAGAAACATTGAAGTTATAACTTGCATTCTCTCAGACCACAAGGGAATAAAATTAGAACTCAACACCAGAAGCCACCAAAGAAAGTCCTGTAACACATGGAGGCTAAACAACACACTGCTGAATCACGAGTGGGTCATGGAAGAGATTAGAAAAGAAATTCAAATGTTCATGATATTCAACAAAAATGAACACACAAATTACCAGCTCCTCTGGGACACAGTAAAGGCAGTACTCAGAGGCAAGTTTATAGCTCTGAGTTCCTACATCAGCAAATTGGAGAGATCTGAAACCAACAATTTAATGAGACATCTGAGTCTCTTTGAAAAAGAGCAGCAAGATAAACCCAATCCAGTCGATGGAAAGAAATAATTAAAATTAAATCAGAATTAAATGAATTAGAATCCAAAAAAATCATAGAAAGAATCAATAAAACAAAAAGTTGGTTCTTTGAAAAAATTAACAAAATTGACAGACCTTTAGCAAATCTTATCAGAAAAATAAGAGAACACACTCAAATAAATAAACTCAGAGATGAGAATGGAAACATCACCACAGAAACAACCAAGATTCAGAACATTATAAGGGAATAATTCACAAAACTTTATGCAAATAAGTTTGAGAACTTGGAAGAAATGGACCTTTTCCTAGCAAATACTGACATGCCAAAACTAAACCAAGATGAGTTAAACCATCTTAACAGGCCCATATCAAGCCTTTAAATAGAAACAGCAATAGGAAACCTAGCATCTAAGAAAAGCTCCCGACCAGATGGTTTTATAGCGGGATTCTACAAGGCCGTCAAAGCAGAGCTCACTCCAATACTCCTCCAACTCTTCAATGAAATTGAAAGAGAAAGTTCACTACCAAACTCATTCTATGAAGCCACCATAACCCTCATCCCAAAATCAGGAAGGAACTCATCAAAGAAAGAGAACTATAGACCCATTTCTTTGATGAACGTTGATGTAAAACTTCTCAACAAAATTGTGGCCAATCGACTTCAACAATTCATCCAAAGAATCATACACCACAATCAAACAGGAGTCATTTCCGGGATACAAAGCTGGTTCAATACATGCAAATCAATTAATAAAATTCATCACATCAAGAAGAGCAAGCCTAAGAACCACATGGTTATCTCAATAGATGCAGAAAAAGCATTTGACAAGATCCAACACCCTTTTATGATGAAGGTTCTGGAAAAATTAGGAATCCATGGAACATTCCCCAATACAATAAAGGCTGTATATGACAAACCTACAGCCAACATTAAACTTAATGGTGAAAAACTAAAGCCATTTCCTCTAACTCAGGAATGAGGCAAGGACGTCCACTCTCTCCACTTCTCTTCAATCTAGTATTAGAATGCCTAGCTACAGCAATAAGAAAAGCTGTAAACTTAAAAGTGCTCCAAATAGGGAAAGAAGAAGTAAAACTCTCCCTCTTTGCAGATGACATGATCTTGTAGTAAAGAATCCCATAGACTCCACTCCCAAATTACTCAAGCTGATTCAAAACTTTGGCAAAGTAGCAGGGTATAAAATTAACCCTCAAAAATCAATGGCTTTTCTGTGTGCCAACAATGAGAAAAGTGTGGCTGAAATTAGGAAAGCAACTCCATTTGTAATAGCCCCACAAAAAATAAAATACCTAGGAATTAACTTAACCAAAGAAGTGAAGGACCTCTATGATGAAAACTTTAAAAACTTGAAAAAGGAAATCAAAACAGAACTTAGAAAGTGGCAAAAACTCCCATGCTCCTGGATTGGAAAGATCAACATCGTGAAAATGGCAATACTTCCCAAGGCTATCTACAAATTCAATGCGATACCTATCAATATTCCAACCTCATTCTTCAAGGAAATAGAAGAGGCAATCCAAAAATTCATATGGAACCAATAAAAGACCCCGAATAGCAAAAACGATCCTCAACAGAAATAACAGTGCTGAAGGAATATCAATACCAAATTTCAAACTCTACTACAAAGCCATAGTAATCAAAACAGCTTAGTACTGGCACAAGAACAGACCTCAGGACCAATGGAACAAATAGAATTGAAAACCCAGAAATGAACCTACAGACCTATAGCCATCTAATCTTGGATAAGGGAGCTAAAAAAATAGAATGGAAGAAAGATAGCCTCTTCAGTAAATGGTGCTGGCAAAATTGGTTAACTACATGTAGAAAACTAAAGCTAGATCCTTATATATCACCCTGCACCACAATCAACTCCAAATGGATCAAAGACCTGGAGTCAAAGCAAACACTCTGAAAATATTACAGGATGGAATAGGAGAAACCCTAGGTCTCCTTGGCACAAGCAAAAATTTTCTTAATAGAGACCAGAAACACAACAAATCAAAGAAAGATTGGAGAAATGGGAATGCATGAAATTGCAGTTTCTGCATGGCAAAGGACATAGCTAGCAAGATCAATAGAAAGCCCATGGATTGGGAGAAGATCTTCACTAGCCATACAACAGACAAGGGTCTCAGATCTAAAATATACCTGGAACTCAAAAAATTAAATTCCCCAACAACAAATCCTCAAAGAAACAACTGCCCAATAAGTAAGTGGGCTAAAGACTTAAAGAGAAACTTCTCTGAAGAGGAAAGAAGGATGGCCAATAGACACATGAAGAAATGCTCAACCTTCCCTAGCCATAAAAGAAATGCAAATCAAAACAACATTGAGATACAACCTCACCCCAGTTAGAATGGCTATAATCAAGAACTCTAATAACAACAGAAGCTGGAAGGGATGTGGACAGAAGGGAACCTTACTGCATTGTTGCTAGGAGGGTAAACTTGTTCAACCTCTTTGGAAAGGAGTATGAGGTTTCCTCAAAAGACTCCACATAGAGCTCTCCTATGACCTAGTAATCCCACTTTTGGGAATTATCCAAATGATCACAAACAAGACCATACTAAAGCTACCAGCACAACTATGTTTACTGCAGCATTGTTTACCATAGCTAAGATATGGAACCAACCCAGATGCCCCTCAGTAGATGAATGAATCAAGAAAATGTGGAATATATGCACAATGGAATTCTATACCTCCATCAGAAAGAATGGCATTGCCCCATTTGTTAGGATATGCAAAGACTTGGAAAAAATTATATTAAGTGAAGTAAGCCAAAGAAACGTAGGTCTCATTGTTTCCCTTATTTGCAATATCTAGTATATGTATGAGTCAAGCAGAAAAGGTCAGATAAGGTGATGTTAGGGAAATTAACCCTAAGGTATGTATTCAAATATTTTTTTTCTTTCATGCAATTATTTCTAACATATTTATAAGATTATTTCTTTGTTGCCTTGTATGTCCCTGTCCCACGGTATAACCCCTGCTTTCACTGTATTTGATGTTGGTATAATTTGTGGAGGGGAAGGGAAAAAACAAATCATTAAAACAGGAATACAAGTGGACCCATTACAACAATGAGATGTACAAGTCATTATGTAGAAAAACGAAATTTACAACTTTGATGAGGGGGGAAGGGGGAGGAGTATTCTGTGGAAAGGGGGCGGTGGGGGGGGAGGATAGGAAGGGATGAGAAGGGGAAACAAAGGAGGAGGCTACAATGCTTGATAAGAAATGCACTCATTATCTTGCCCATTGTAACCCCTCTGTACAGTATTTTGACAATAAATAAATAAATAATAAAAGAGAGACACCCCCCCAAAAAAAATCTCACAGACTATTCTGCTGCAGCTGCCTTTGAATCTTCAGATCTCAGCCTCCTGAATAGATAGGATTACAGCAGTGAGCCACCAGCATCCAGCTCCAAACTAATTTTAATACACTTTAATCTATACTGAAAGAAATTAAACTAAAGCTGTAACAAGCCTAGAATAGGAGCACAGTGAGTCACATTTCACTCTGGAGGCCTAGCAAGAAGAAGTCACTTTTATTGTGACAATTTGTTGCAGTCTCTACTGTATTTTTAACAACTTTATTACAAGTGTGTGTATATGTGTGTGTGTTTATGTCATAGATAGTTCATATGAATGCACTTATATAATATGCCTTATATATCTTAGGATGATATTTCCAAATTTCATATATATACACTTTTTTCTTTGGATGGATATACATAACCAACAGTATTATATTCTACATTTTATTTGTCAACTTCTAGATAGTTAGTTTCTATAGGTAAGGTTGTTAAGAATTAATGTACAAGTTTTGTTGTTGTTCATGTTTTCATTTGTCTTTTCTATACCTAGAAGTAGAATTTCTATTATATGGTTAACTATTGTTTAACCAGTTGAGGAGTGGCCATACTATTTTCCAAAGTAATTGAATTGTTTTCTATTTCCACTAAACATATATATATAAGCAATTGTTTATCATTCTCACCAACTTTCTATTGGGTAGGATAAGATAGTAACATAATATGATTTTGAATTGTATTGTCCTAATAACTAATGATAGAAAGTATTTAATATGCTTATTGGCCATGTCTATGTGTGCAGGTGTATACTGATAGACAGATAGACCTTATGACCATTTTAAAAGCTGTCTTACTCATTTTTACTATCATTGAGTAAGACAGATGATTTGCAAATTTTTTTTGTTCTTTGAGTTAACTTCGTACTTCAGGAATAGTGTTCTTTGATGCACAAAAGTTTTTCATTTTGTTGAAGTTCAAATTATAATTTTGCTTTTATTGCTTGAGCTTTGTTGTAAAGAATTTTTGTCTAATTTAAAACCATGGATATTGATCTATGTTTTCTTCTAAGTGCCCTAAGTTTTAACTCATATTTAGGGCATTATATGAGATGGTTTGAGTTAATTTGTATATGTAGCATAGTATTAGGTAAGTGCTCAATTTATTGTTTTGAATTTAGCTATCCAATATTTGTGTGTGTGTGTGTGTGTGTGTGTGTGTGTGTGAATCTTTTTACATTGTTTAACCAGTTTACTCATTTTGGAAAGTATTTAATCTTTGATACATGTCTATAGATAACTTAGTAGCACATAGTCCTAAAATATGTTACTTTATACTAACTTAGCCAGAAAGTATGATTTTTTCTATTTATTCTTTTTTAAAAATCAAGTTTATTTCAACTACTCTGAATTTTTGCAATTTTATATGAATTTTGAAATCAGCTTATACATGTCTATAAGAATTGAAACATGATTTTCATAGTGACTTAAAGAATCTCATGCTATATCAACCCTGTTGAAATTTGCAACATATAGATAAGATGTTTTCTAATAACTTAGATTGACTTTAATTTCTTTCTATGATGTTTTACGATTTTTGAGACTATGCCTCTTTTACTTCCTTACTTTTTGTCTAAGTGTTTTGTTCTTTTGATGCTATTGTAAATGGTACTGTTTTCCTAATTTTATTTCCAGATTACTATTTAAATGATGAAATAAAACTGCTTTAAAATTTGAAACTTTTTCCATTTATTGGCCATAACACTTTTAGTTGATTATTTAAGATATCATCTTTGAATAGAAAGTTAAATTTCTCTGTTCTAACTGCATGTCTTTTATTTCTGTTACCTACTCACCCTGGCTAGAATCCCCAGTTCAATGTTAGCCAGACTAACAGAAATCTTGTCTTGTTCCTATTCTTAAGATGAAAACATCCACTTGTTCATCTTTTTTTTTTGGTCTCAGACTGGGACTTAGACTCGGTATTTGCTCCTTTGACTCATTGGCGGAAGCTCTACTACCTGAGACATTTCTTCAACTTTCTACTCTTTCATCTTTAGGTGTGAGTTTTTCAAAGGTGCTTTTGTGTTGCTGAAGATGTTACTTTCTGTTCCTAAATGGTTGGATATTTTTAAATATAAGAGAATGCTGCATTTTGTCAAATTTTTCTGTATATATTGACGAGATTATGTGATTTCTGTCTTTTAGACTACAGATGCAGTATAAGAATTTCAAGGATAATTAATCCACCTTTCACTCAATATAAATTTCAGACTGAGGAAATATGTACTTTTTATAAATTGGTGGGCTTACTATCATTATTATTATTTTTGATTGGTCATAGGGCTTGAACTCAGGGCCTGGGCTCTGTCTCAAGGCAAGTGCTCTGCTACAGCGCCACTTCCCATTTTCTGGTGGTTTATTGGACTTAAGAGTCTCACAGACTTTCCAGGCCTGGCTGGCTTTGAACCGTGATCCTCAGATCTCAGCATCCTGGTTAGCTAGGATTACAGGCTTGAGCCACTGGTGCCCAGCTGGACTTATTTTTAAACTATCTTTTTGTTCATTTGGTTAAGAAAGGAAAATGTTAAGTAAGAAAAGAGTTAAGAAAAAACAGTTTTTCCGAGTTCAGAATTGCCACTCAGAGATCCTAAGATAAAAATGAATTTATAAATGGAACCAAATTGGGGGGAAAAATTTGTATGTTGCTAATCACTGAGTTTAGTGTGATCAGAACAAGCAAGATAAATAACCACCAGGATTGGGAAGAAAGCTATGCAATAGAGGAAATAATTATTGGAGTACAGAACTGCTACAATAGTAAAATAAAAAAGGAAACTCTAAGTGACACAGGTAATAGTAAGGACTCCAGACTCAGAAGCAGGAAATTGAGTCCAGGAAAGATAATTTCTTTTGTAGGAAAAGTTCAAAATGAACATAAGGGAAAACTTATTTCTGATCTGGAATTTAGAATGTGCCTATAAAATTTCTCTCTGCCCAGGGTCACAGAAATAAATGAGTGTGCGTGAGCTTATGCCAAATCATGGGACCAAAAGTAGATCAATAGGATAATTAAGCAATTGGATAAATGAAGACACAATAATAAGAGACAGTGATTTTTAAAACCGTGATTTGAAAGCTCCATCAACTACAACTCAGAGATCATTTCCTCTACTGTGTTTGCAACGAAGATGAACTATTAAACACTGTTTATTTTTGCTGTTTATTCTATTGGGTTGGTCTCAAAGCCTGGTTCTTGTTAGGCAAGCACTTTATCATTTGAACCATGCCCCCAGTCCTATTTTTTATTAGTTTACTTATATTGCAGATAAAGTCTCACTTTAACCTAGATCCAGTCTTAGACCATAATTCTCCTCTCTATTTCTCTTGTATAGCTGGGATTACCTGATTATACTCCATTCCAGCCATACTATGCACCCATTTTAATACTTTGCTATATTTTCTCATCTGTAATTTTCTGTGCTTCAAGGTAACCCTCTCTTTTCTTTGCTAAGCCTTGCTTTTATTATAGTGTCTCCTGAATCATCCACTTAAAAATGTTTTATATTATAATTTAATGATGATTTCTGAAATAAATAAAGGAATCATACTGAAGAACAATGTAGGACTTTTCTAAATATAAATGACCATATATTTAGACAAAGTGGTTCTTTCTGTGGCCTTGGTGACATTTTATTAGTTAGTCCTCAAGTTTTTTGTACCATTAAAATTTCATCTACTAAAATATTAGAATATTTATTTCTCTTTAGCAAATGCTAAAGGGATATCATAGTGGAGGTTTTTAGTATGAAACCAGGTTTGAAAAATACCACTTATGCCTGCAAAAGCAATATTTTTTTAAAAACATGCTACTTTTGTTCTCATATTTATAATCTTAGGCTGAGCAATCAGGGAACTGACAGGTTTAAAGAGAAAAATGTCAAACAACAAGACTATGTATTAAATCTTTCTCTATTTTTCAAAATCACAGTCCATAAATCAATGTTCTCTTAGTATGAGAAAACTACTTGCCCTATAAAAATGCCACAAATATTTAATCTCTTATAGGAGTAAAATAAGATTCTGATTTCAAATGAATGATGAAAAGATAAGACACTTGAACCCCCCCTTGTACTTCTTCTTGGAAACCATTCACCTAAAGAGAGAATTCTGTTCTCTCTTTTGTGTTTTCTCTTTACCTCTCTTTAACAAAAAAAAAAGGTAGCACAAAATTTTATTAAGAAAAAGATTGTCTATGTCATTTCTATTGCCAGAAAGAAACTTTTTTATTTCTTCAAACTTGTGCTTTCCATTTGCTATCCTGAGGATTACATATTCCAAGGCCTACAGCAGACAGTCAGATAATCTGGATAAATTCATCAGTCTGGGTACAGAATGTATTAAATGGTTGACATGATCCTTGACAAAGAGAGTAGAGACTTCTTAACTCCAAATAGGTTGAAGAAATCCACTAATTATTTATTAATCATCTCTTCACAACACATAGCAATGGCACATTTTCTATGCTTCTTTGCCATTAGGTGAGGCATGATGGATTTGTTTTTTGTGGGACTGGTCATACCATATGTAGGCTAGGAGCATAAAACGCTTCTGTATGTAATTATACTGTCCTCGTTCTAGATACAGAGCACTCTGGATCAAGAAGAAGATGGAGTCATTTGATGAAATGAGCTTGTAACTGGAATATGACATTTTGGTGGACAGCCATCCAAAGAAGGTGCTGGATTAGGCACTTTTTGAATCATTTCTCGAGAAAAGTGTTTATCATGTGAACCACCTGAAAACTTGTGGTTGCTTATTAAAGAATGTAGCCTGTCCTAATTAATTCATATTGTCATGCTAAAAAGAGAGTTTATAGTTTTCATCTCAGTTTATCAAGACAAATTGAGAATTTGAAGTATAATGAGAAATCTTCCAATTAGTCATTCATCCATTTAAAAAACATTACTCATCCTAAGCACTCATGCTTTAAACCTGAACTGATCTTCAGGGTACACGTTTTTAAGCTTGCTTTGATCACACATGATATTCACTACTTTCTGACCACATCTTACATTTATTTCTGCCTCATATTTTCATTCACATTGTTATCTAACCTGATCTTTCACATTTTCTCCCTTCAGGAAAGACTCTCCTGATCTTTCCATTAGCACGCATATTTAAAGCTTTACTTGATATAGAAATCATTATATTTAACCACTTGTCCTTAGTGTATAAAGTATACATTTTTCTATAAAACAAATGAAAAGTAAACTTGCAGCAAGATAAGACACTTACAAATAAGGATGTGTGTAAAGAGTTAAAAAAGAAGAAATGAGGAAAATTGAAGAGTAAATAAAATTTCACTGTGGTATAATATTGCAGATTGCATTAAATGTTTCTCTCTACTTTTTCTCTCAAATTAAGGTCACACTTGTAAATGAAAGTGTTTAAGACCATTTGCAAGAAACTGCCATCATTCAAAGACATTTTACAGTCAAGTTTATCATCAGTTTGCTTAAGTAGAAGAGTAGAAAGATATCATCTAGATTTTTTTTCCATTTATGATCTGATACTACAGAAAGTAACAAAAGGAAAGTACTAGATCAATAAAAGTTCGGGTGAGTGAACTGTAATTAACAAAAAGGATATATTTTGTGTATTAAGAGTAAATTTAGAGCAGTTTTGCTTATGAGATAACTAATACGTTAGTCTTAACGCAAGGATTCCATAAGTACCAGTCTAATGAAAGGCAGTATAGTGACTTATATGTCAAAGAAAAGAAAAAAAAGAGATAGGAACTAAATAGAACAAAACAATATTTTTTGTTATTCTTGAGTAAGGGTTTCAACAGTGGGACAGTAAAAGAGGACTGGTAATTAAAGATATAATTTCTCTCATTTTATATGTAAATATAAAGTAGTCATATAAGTCATTGTTTACAAAATAGCTGTCATATGTATAGCTCCCATATATATGTAAATATGACAGTTCTTTCTTTAAATGTAAGTCCTGAAAGCCCACTCTTAAATAAAAGAAGCTGGATGATTTGCTCTAATCATACTTGGTACAATACAAAAGAGGTCACTCAGGCCTAGGACCGAATAGACCCAGCAGCACAGGATTTCACTAACCTGCAAGTTCAGATGAATGAAAAGAAGTTCCCAGATGCTCACATGGAAACAAGAGAAGAAACCAAAAAACTTAGGTCCCAGTCAGACATGTCAATTGGACCAGACTCATCTTGGTAATTTAATAAAAAGGACAAGAAGGATGGCCAATAGACACATGAAGAAATGCTCAACCTCCCTAGCCATAAAAGAAATGCAAATCAGAACAACATTGAGATACCACCTCACTCCAGTTAGAATGGCAAAAATCAAGAACTCTAACAACAACAGATGCTGGAGGGGATGTGGACAGAAGGGAACCTTACTTCATTGTTGGTGGGAATGTAAACTTGTTCAACCACTTTGGAAAGCAGTATGGAGGTTCCTCAAAAGACTCCACATAGAACTCCCCTATGACCCAGCAATCCCACTTTTGGGCATTTACCCAAATGTTTACAAACAAGACCACACTAAAGCTACCAGCACAACTATGTTTATTGCAGCATTATTTACCATAGCTAAGGTCTGGAACCAACCCAGATGCCCCTCAGTAGATGAATGGATCAAGAAAATGTGGTATATATACACAATGGAATTCTATGCCTCCATCAGAAAGAATGACATTGCCCCATTTGTTAGGAAATGGAAAGGCTTGGAAAAAATGATATTAAGCGAAATAAGCCAAGCCCAAAGAAACATAGGCCCCATGGTTTCCCTTATTTGCAATATCTAGTATATGTATGAGTCAAGCGGAAAAGGTCAGATAATGTGATGTTAGGAAAATGAACCCTTAGATATGTATTTTAATGTTTTTTTCTTTCATGCATGTGTTTCTAACACATTTATAAGATTATTTCTTTGTTGCTTTGTATGTCCCTCCCCCACAGTATAACCCCTGCTTTCATTATATTTGATGTCAGTATAACTTGTGGAGGAGATGGGGAAAAACAAGTCGTTTAAGGATACAGGTGGACCTGTTGCAACAATGAGAAGTACAAGTTGTCATATCGAAAACGAACTTTACAATGTTGGTGCGCTGTGGGGGTGGGGGGGAGGATTGGGATTGAGGGGGAGGGGGGAGGCTGGGAAGGGATGTGAAGGATAAACAAAGGAGGAGGCTGCAATGCTTGGTAAGAAATGTATGCATTATCCTGCCCATGTAATTGTAACCCCTCTGTACAGTATGTTCACAAATAAAAGAAAAGAAAAAAAAAAGAAAAAAAAAGACCAACAATCATTATTTTATGCTTCAAGAGACTGCAAATATATAAGAATATGGTTCAAACATCTAGCAAAGTCTGTTTACTCAATCTTAGCATGATGATAGGCATCCATCATGAGATAGAACAAGTATGACATTTTGAATATCTCTTGGTTTTCTTACAAATCTAACATTATTTTAGCTATATCACCCTTACTACCTCTTCTAATTCAAGACACTCCCCAAAGGGTTCATGTTCAAATCCCATTACCATGAATGTTTGGATTAAGTTTCCAGCATATTCACTTTTGGTGGACACATTCAAGCAACAATACAGGCCTTTCAATTCTTGTTACATATAACATATTTTGTAGGGTAGTGTTAATTAATGAAGACTCAGATTCAGATTGCCTTACACCACTACCAAACTATGTACACTGGGAAAATTATGTAACTTCTGTAAGTAAGAATTCCCTTATACATTGAATTAAAAGTTCTGGCTAGACCATATAGTACAGACATATAATCCCAACCTCTGCTACTTGAGATGCTGAAAATGAAGGCTACTAAACTTAAGAGCTGCAGAGGTTACAAGTTCAAGATCAGCCTAGATGAATTTTCAAGAGTCTGTCTCAAAATAATTTAAATAATAATTTCTATTTGATAATAGTAATAACCATAGTATAGTAATAACCATATATTAACTAATATGATTGACATAATATATAATATATAATACATATATAATTAATATATAACTAATATATTGACTAATATAGCATATTAATATGATGTATATTACATATTAATATAGTATATGTTAATTAATATAACATAGTACATGAATATATAATATATAATATGGTTATATTATATAATTAAGTAATTGATATTAGCTAATATATTATTGATATAATATGTTATAGTTTCTATAATAGCTTGGATGTGGCTCACTAACCCAATGCTTGTTTCATATCTCAAAGCCTAAGATTTCAATTTACTGTACTACAAAACAAATAATCTTAGTAGTCATTAGCATTTTTTGAGCTGAAAGTTTTGATACCAAGATTAAAGCTTAAAATCAATACAGAATTGTCTAGAAACTGGACTTATATATTTAATACAAGGAACATTAGTTTATCTACACCTTAGTTTTAGGTTAAAACTGAATAGGGTATTAGTAGGCCCTGGTGGAGGGCAGAAAAGTTTGAAAAGACATTTTATAGGCTTAATAAAGATGTGAAAATTGCATTTTACTTTTACTTTCACATTGTAAAAAATTAGAAAACTTTAAAAAGACTTTTATCACAGCATTTCTTGCAACATTAATGTTTGTCTATTCTACATTACAAATGCCTTAAAGCAGTCACTCTATTAGGAAATCCTCAACTGGCCATATGTGTGCTATTAAAAATTTTCATTTGGCTCTTCTCTGCAATTAGCATTCCAAAGGTTATGATGGCTAGTTGTGGATACCATATGTTTGGACTGAGTCCTTCAAGTTCTGCCACATGTTCTTTTTGATAGCAGAAGCATTATAATGGAGGGGAAAAAAGGTTCCCAAACATTTCAAACCAAACTTCAAGCCTTAAATTTGTAAATTGCATAAGGATAAATACTATAATGATTGCAATTATTTACTAGTATAATTTGAATGTCCATTTTGTGCCCACTGTGTATATTTTCCAAAACAAATATTCAAAGCAAGTAACAATGACACTTGGAAGAAGTGAAATGATTAGTTTCCTATTGCTTAATTTGTTTAGGAAAAAAATCAAAGATGTTTTAACTTTATGTAGAATTGGAAGATCTCATGATACTCATTTTCATCATACATTTGCAGATGGGTTTTGTGAGAATACTATGTGTTCATATATTACAAGTAATATTTACTCTGTGTGTGAGAGAGACAGAGACAGAGAGAGAGAGAGAGAGAGAGAGAGAGAGAGAGTGCATGTGTATTTGTTCTTGGGCTGGAACTCAGGGCTTCAGTACTATCCTTTGGCTTTTTTACTAGCGGCGAGTGCTCTACCACTTGAACCACAGTTCTTCTAGCTTTTTGATGGTTAATTGGAGATATTAGTCTCATAAACTTTTCTTCCCTAGGTTGGCTAGGGAAGGAACCTTAGATCTCAGCCTCCTGAATATCTAGTATTACAGGATGAGCCATTGCTACCTGGCTCCTCAAAGGTTTTTGGTCTTTGATTTTTTTTTTTTTAAATTAAGACACTGAGGGAGACATCTGATTTTTCTTGAAAAGAAAGGAAAATTGCCTTGAAAAATACCTTTTAGTGTCTAATAAGATAACTCAAAGGATTGAAAGATTTACTGATTTACTATTCTTGCTTTGGCTCGGTATTTGGTAATGTCTTAATATTTGGCAAGCAAGTAGACTCAGTCAGATAAAGGCTACCTCAGTAGATTTGAGTAATAAGAAGACAAAAGCTTAAAATGCAGTGGAGCCTAAAAGAAGCATGCCTGTTGGTAATCCTTTTAAGTGACACAGCAAAATAGAGAATGAAGGGAATGTACCATTTTTCTATTTGTGGCCATTTATTTCCATCCTATAGAAGCAATAAGAGCAGCATCTGCAGCTCTCTGTTTTTGTGTCTTGTAGATAAGAAATAGTGAATTCACAAAACTACAGGGTATTTGAACCAAATGAGTACTAAGACTGCATCTTTGGAATACATTCTAAAGCTCTTTAGCTTAAGACTGGCAGGTAGTCCAACAAAGGGTGTCAGAAGTATCAGATGACCTCCTCACAGCATTTGATTCTAAAATTAGCTTGAACAGACTCAGAGAATTCATGTTGTTTCGAAAACATCAAGTGAAGCAAGAATCAGTTCCTGTCTTTGGGGCTTCAATATCTGGTCAACTAATAGAGAGAGACTTCCCGAGTTTGCTCCATGTTTCACTGAGATTGCAAATTTTCAGTTCCCCAGGTATTGTGTGTCAGAGAGATATTGACTTACCATTTTTCATTCATATGAAAATATTTGAGCCATGACTAAGTGACAGGTACTGTTACACAGGGAAATTCAGCATTGTTCAAAAGAAGCATTGTAACCGTTCTAGAGCTTACAACCCTGAGGTAAAGCCATTGATTTTAGACAAGTATACAAATTTATACTTAATAAGAATGACATAAGGTGATGGATGTACATATCATGGACTGGGGCTATGGGAGAGAAGGACTTTAAACTAGTTCATCAAGTGCATTTCTGTAAGGAAGGCACATTTATTTTATTTTATTTTTAATTGTGAAAATACTGAACAGAGGGGTTACAATTACATGGGCAAGATATTCCCATCCTCTCCCTGTCCCTCCACCCAATCCTCCCTTTCCCCCCACCCCCACCAAAGTTGTAAAGTTCATTTTCAACCTAACGACTTGTACATCTCATTGTTGCAATGGGTCCGCCTGTATCTCTATTTAAACGATTTGTTTTTCCCCTTCTCCTCCACAAATTATACCGACATCAAATACAGTGAAAGCAGGGGTTATACCATGGGGGAGGGACATACAAAGCAAGAAAGAAATAATCTTATAAATAAAGGCACATTTATTTTACTCAAGGTTTGAAAGAAGAGCAAAGTCAACCAGACAAAGAAGAGTCTAAAAAATGTTTGGCTCAAGCATTGAGAAGTAAAAATTAGAACATTGAAATCAAAATACTTTAAGGCCATAATGTTATTAGAAAAAAAATGCTTTTTGAAAATTCTTACCATTTAGAGTGTTGTTAGCTTACAAAACCAGAAATAGACTGTACACTAATGAAATTTTAAATGGCATAAGAAAAATTCACAAATTTAAGGGATTATAAAGTTAAAATACAGATAACTATAAAATATGCAATGGACAAATGAGACCATAGTACATGCTTGTTGAGAATAGCTCACTAGAATGTTGTCTTTCCCCCTCAGTAAACTAATGCAAATGTTACTTCTGCAGCCAGTGTGGGAATCAAAAGCTGTTCTCAGCAGTTTCTACGTAGTGTTATTTCCCTTCTCTGTTGGCTAAGATATTATCACACTCCATTGAGTAGAACAGGTAATATTGCACATTGCTAGCAATGTTCTGGTTGACAATACTCTACAGATTTTACCACTTGTCTTTTTATACTTTATTATTTTAGATTTCTTTATTATTATTATCTTTAAATAGTTGTATAAAGGAGTTTAGGAATACAATATATCTTGATCAATATCACCTCTTTTAACATTATCACCCATCACTCTCCTATGCACCTCTTTCCTCACTCTTCTTAATTTTGTAGGAAGTGCATTGCATTTTTCCACCTCTTTTCTACATTTGTCTACCCCTTGTCTTTAAACACAATCAAGACACACTTGATGTTAACATGGCTAAATGTAATTTGTTTTTTATTTTTCTTGAATATAATTTTATTGTTACTATTAAGATATTATACAAAGGGGTTTCTATTTTGTAAGTCAGGTTATGAGAATATTTCTTTTTTGGACAATGTCACCCCTTCCTTTGTTTTCCCAGGTTCCTCTTCCTGTCTCTGCCCACAAGTTACATAGCTCATAGTGTATACTGAATGGCATTTGTTCACCCCTCCTTCTTCCCTTTCTGCACCTCCTCTTTGCCCCCACAAAATGAAAACAGCAACAAAAAATTCCACTATCACCACTAACAACAACAACAGCAGTAGCAGCAACAACAAAAACATGTTTCCATTCCTGGAATTCATTTCAATAAATAGTTTGATAAATGTCCAGAGGAGTTACACCTTTGTGTTGTTCCCCTACTAAAGCAGTTTACAAGCAAATAAAATCCAGTGTGATAATAAATGCATAGTTTATAAATAATGCAATATGAATTCTCTGGACTTATGTGGAAAATCTTGAAGTAGAGCAACTAGACAACACCATCATTCTTCCATGAAAAGCAGGGGTGCTTTTGCGTGATAACTTAGCCATGTTTTCAATCCGTGGTTGTTGCTGGGCCAGTTGGGAACTATAGACTGCTGCTTGTCTGATAATTCTGCTGGCAACTGGTCAGGAAGATCTGGAGGACATGAGAAAGTTCTGAGGACTTTAAAAGGTCAATATGACCTACAGCACATGAGTCAGTCTACTTTAAACATTCCAGAAGCCTTCCCATAACTTTTGTCTATCCTTGAGTCTCAATGTCTAATAAATGGAACGAATGGTTTGAGTCTCTCAGATCAGCCACTTGGAGAGGGCGCATGCTGTGTTTTCCTTCTGGAAACATCAAAACTTTAGTGGTTAGAAGCCAGCAAAGAAGGGTGGGGAGCTCTGCTACAGACTGAAAAAGGGAGAGCCCAAAAGAGTGGTGCCCACTAGTTATGGAAGCCAAATTGTAAGGTCATGGGGAAAAAGAGCTGGATGTTACTTAAAAGTAACTGTATCAGAGCCAATGTCTTTCAGCAAATGGCCTTGAGTGCCCTCGTCTCTAAGCTCATTTTCAAGGGATACTCTGCCCCCAGCTCTAGTCTATCATGTTCAAATACACAGAAGCTGCCAGTAATTCAGAATTCAAACGGTGGCAAATGTCTCCCCTGACCACATTTTTTTTTTTACGACAACTTTTTCAAACAAAAGATTTGGTTATCTTTCCAAATCACTTTCAAAACAATAAGGTAAATATTTCTTCAGTTTCTAAACTATTGCTTATTGTTTACAGATTAAAAAATTAGATTAATTCTGGACATTTCTAGGTCCCACAA
Source organism: Dipodomys spectabilis (assembly GCF_019054845.1). Lineage (NCBI taxonomy): Eukaryota > Metazoa > Chordata > Mammalia > Rodentia > Heteromyidae > Dipodomys > Dipodomys spectabilis. The sequence continues at coordinate 7,880,753 of NW_024870792.1, forward strand.
CAAATAAAGTCAAGCATAGCATGTATAATTCTGATCCCATAAGCATGTAAATTTAATATTGGAAATAGCCATCCCTGACCATTATATAATAGGTGTTCATTCACAGAGCTCCCCTAATCACCTCATTCTCTCACATCAGTAAAGTAAGTAGAAGACGTTGGTATCCACATTTCACAAGTGAGGAAATTGAGACTGGGGAAGACTGATGTGACCCCCATAATGCTGGGAGGTAATGCCAAGAATGGAAGCCAAGATTCCAGACTCCAAGTTTATTATGTATTTCCATTACTCAGTCAGTTATCCAGACTGATATTAAGTTTGGAAGGAAAAGGGGGTTATAGACACTTGACAAATGGCTTTCCATTGCAAAGATGGGGGGATGGGCAAAAATTAGTGCAAACCAATATATGATGATGGTTTCCTTGGCTCACAAGTGAATATACTATTTAGTGTTCAGAACTGGTTCCCTGAAGGAATCCTGTCTAAGACTCAATTTACATGCGGATCCACATGGACAGTTTTCAGCTCAAGAGATTGCTGAAAGTGGCCATATCTATGTCTATTAGTTACACTTCTATATGCTCTAGTCATAAAACATTTCCCACTTCTCATTTTAATTTCAATATACAAGCTAAAAGGCAGGTGTTTTCATATCATTTAATTAAGTGAATGTTATCTCTACAAAGAGGTTTCACCATGCTATATTCACACGTGCATATGCTGTACTATGATCAGATTAACCCCCTATACTGCTTAATTTCCCTGTCTGTTTCCCCATATTTTTACATATGTCCAGTGGCCCTTATTCTGTCATCTTCATACACAGGCACAATGCATTTTAAAATTATTCACCCCACACCATTTCAGATCATTCTTTTTTGTATATATTTTTATTGTAAAAATAGGGTACAGAGGGGCAACAGTTACATGAGTAAGGTAATGAGTACATTTCTATCGAGCATTGTTACCTCCTCCTTTGTTTTCCCTTTACCATCCCTTCCCTCCCCAACTCCTCCCTTCCTCCACCCCAAGTTGTAAAGCTCATTTTCAACATAGTGTCTTGTACATCTCATTGTTACAATGGGTCAACCTGTATCCTTATTTCAGCATTTTGTTATTTCCTTCCCCTCCTCAAATTAGAAAAATGTGTATAAAAGATTCAGTGAAGACAGGGGTTATACCATGGGGGAAGAACATACAAAAGAAGCAAAAAATATCACATGGTACATTATAAATACATTAAAATAATAGCAAGAAAGATAAAATCACTGTGTCTCTATCTTGGGGTTCATTTCACTTAGCATCATCTTATATCATATGTACATAGCTTTTGACCTTTTCTGCTTGTCCTAGACATATACTAGTTATTGCAAATAAGGGAAACCATGGGACCTATGTTTCTTTGGGCCTGGCTTACTTCACTTATCATTCTTATTAACTGATTTTTTTCCCATAGAATTAAATACTTTGATAATTCACACATTTAATAAAAAATAATTTTATGTCCTTTTTCACTTTAAAAATAGACTTAACAGTAGCTAACTAAAACTGGAAAAGATAAAAGATCATCTAATGCTTTTTTTTCAAAAAGCAACTGAAAATAAATTTGGAGTGAACACTTTGATTTAGAATTCAAATGACAGTACCTTAATAAAAAAAACTAGCTATTTGTATGGTTATCTAAAATTCCTTTAGCTACATTAGTAAACCTTTCATTTTAATCTACTAATCAAAGGCTATTTAATTGGATACAATGTAACAAATGTCAGTTACACCTACTACATTGAAATTTGGCTTAAAATTAAATGATTCTTTCTTATTTGCTTTGTGAATATAAAGGGAACTTTATCCCAGAGGTTAAAACACATGGTCATCTATGTAAATGTCTTAAACTGAATAAGCAAGAAGCATAAGCAAAATCTAGCAAAGGTAAGATTGATGACCTTGCAGTCATGCCTAGAATATAAAATCGGGAATTTCAGTGCTCTTCCTTGACCTTGAAAGAAATATCAATAACTCTGATAAAAAAAATCCTAAAAAGAATCTTACAGAGGATTTTTTTTACTGTATAGGACATAGAGAGGGCATTTATTATTGAAACAAGGAACTTTCCTCTATCAGACAGGAAATTACATAACTCCTTAGAATGTAAGCCAAATTTTCAAAGTGAACAACTTTATTTTTCCCTACTAAAAAGTAAAAGCTTACTCAAACAGCTCTTTAAATATTTTAAGAGCACATTAATGTCTGAGTTGGAGAGATTAAGTGCACATGGGTGGTAAGAAGCTACAAGGTCTGAAACACAGGTTGTATTCTGCACTATGGGATTTAACATTTGATCTTCAACTTGATAAATAAATTTTCAGTAATGTGTGCCATGTTTATGGAAAAGTTCACAAAACCCAAATGTACAGAATCAAGTTCATAAATTATCACAGAAAAAGAATGTGTCCATATAACTACCAAAGAAGTCAAGAAATAAAAAATAACCGGCACCTCAGAAATTCCCTTTATGTACCTGTCTCTATGATCCTCTTTTTTCCTACCTACAGAGATCCATTTTCTACCTTCCAACACCAAAAATAATGTTTAACTCTTTATGACCTTTGTGGGAAAACATGAAAAAATGAATCATGCAACATAGTTTGGACTATTTGGGGACTGGTTCTTTCATTCAGAATTTTTTTTGGGGGGGAGTGGGTTGTGAACTCTGGACCTGGGCACTGTCCCTTAGCTCATCAGCTCAAGGCGAGCTCTCTACCACTTGAACCACAGCATTACTTCTGGTTTTCTGGTGATTTATTGGAGATAAGAGTCTCACAGACTTTCCTGCCCGGGCTGGCTTGGAACTGCAATCCTCAGATCTCAGCCTCCTGGGTAGCTAGGATTACAGGCATGAGCCACCGGCATCCAGCATCATTCAGATTTCTCATTGTAACAAGTTGGTTTTAGGTTTAGTTTTTTTTTAGACATCTTCAAACTTCCCTCCTTAGTGGTTACACAAATTTACATTCTCAACAACAGTCTGTTAGAAATGCTCTAAAAACTAAACATAGAAGTAACCTGTGATCCAGCAATTCCACTCTTTGACATCTATCCATATTCTAGTCAAGACTTGCACAATTGTACAACCAAGTTTGATGCTTCACTATTCACAATAGCTGAGTTACAGAAGCAGTCCAGATGCCCTTCAGTGGATGAATGGATCAAGAAAATGTGATATAATAGCTAGCAAGATCAATAGAAAGCCCACGGATTGGGAGAAGATCTTTACTAGCCATACAATGGACAAGGGTCTCATATCTAAAATATACTTGGAACTCAAAAAATTAAACCCCCCAACAACAAATCCTCAAAGAAACAACTGCCCAATAAATAAGTGGGCGAAAGACTTAAAGAGAAACTTCTCTGAAGAAGAAAGAAGGATGGCCAATAGACACATGAAGAAATGTTCAACATCCCTAGCCATAAAAGAAATGCAAATCAAAACGACATTGAGATATCACCTCACTCCAGTTAGAATGGCAAAAATCAAGAACTCTAACAACAACAGATGCTGGAGGGGATGTGGACAGAAAGGAACCTTACTTCATTGTTGGTGGGAATGTAAACTTGTTCAACCACTTTGGAAAGCAGTATGGAGGTTCCTCAAAAGACTTCACATAGAGCTCCCCTATGACCCAGCAATCCCACTTTTGGGCATTTACCCTAATGTTTACAAAAAAGACCACACTAAAGCTACCAGCACAACTATGTTTATTGCAGCATTATTTACCATAGCTAAGATATGGAACCAACCCAGATGCCCCTCAGTAGATGAATGGATCAAGAAAATGTGGTATATATACACAATGGAATTCTATGCCTCCATCAGAAAGAATGACATTGCCCCATTTGTTAGGAAATGGAAAAACTTGGAAAAAATTATATTAAGTGAAGTAAGCCAGGCCCAAAGAAACGTAGGTCCCATGGTTTCCCTTATTTGTAATATCTAGTATATGTATGAGTCAAGCGGAAAAGGTCAGATAATGTGATGTCAGGAAAATGAACCCTTAGATGTGTATTTTAATGTTTTTTTCTTTCATGCATGTGTTTCTAACACATTTATAAGATTATCTCTTTGTTGCTTTGTATGTCCCTCCCCCACAGTATAACCCCTGCTTTCACTATATTTGATGTCACTATAACTTGTGGAGGAGATGGGGAAAAACCAGTTGTTTAAGGATACAGGTGGACCTGTTGCAACAATGAGAAGTACAAGTTGTCATGTCCGAAACGAGCTTTACAACGTTAGTGCGGGGGGGGGGGGGGGGGGGGGGGGAAGGGGGGGAAGGAGAAGGATTGGGATTAGGGGGGGAGGGGGGAGGCTGGGAAGGGATGTGAAGGGTAAACAAAGGAGGAGGCTGCAATGCTTGGTAAGAAATGTACGCATTATCCTGCCCATGTAACTGTAACTCCTCTGTACAGTATGTTCACAAATAAAATTAAATTAAATTAAAAAAAAAAGAAAATGTGATATATTATGCATATATCCATTCATATATATGAATACATATGTGTAAACAGATAGATACATGTATATGTCAGTTGTATTGTGTCTACACATAGGTGTAGACACAATGAAATTTTACTTATCCATCAGGAAAAAAATGATATTATGTCATTTTCAGGGAAATAGATGGACTTGGAGAAAATGACATTAAGTAAAGTAAATCATGGTCAGAAAGACAAAGAACACACATCTTCTCTCTTGTGGAAGTTATGTCTAAATTATAAATATATATGTAAACATGTAAACTAAAATATAACCTGTGCAATTCAGGCTTCCAGTGGTATAATTCCTTTGAACAACTAATTTACAGTTTAAAAAAATGAATGTCTAGAAGCTGGAACTTGTAGTGTCAAGGGGTGAGGCATCAAGGGAAGGGGCAGTAGAAAGGAAGGGTGGATATAATATTCAATATGTATGTATAGGTGTGTATGTGAAATAGAACTAGGAAGTTTGAGGAGATGGGTAGGGTTAGGAGAGTTGTGGAAAAATAATGCAAGAGATGACAGTGATCAAGATGTCTTGTACTCACAATCTGGCTTGTTCAAATGAAACCCTTCTTTACAACTAATGAAAATAAAATCATTAATTAATTTTTTAAAAAGCAATTATTAATTTTAAAAAGATAGGTTCATGCTGTTGCATGTAGCATATTTGTTCATCTTTTTGTACTAATTGAGTGAAGTTTTTGTTAGTGCAAAACACAGGTCTTCATCCAAAGGAAGGGTTAGTCTATTCTTAGTCAAATATGAGTGACAAAGACCCAGAAACATGAATTAATATTTCCCTGAAGGATGTGATCCAATATGGGAAATGTTATATGAACTTTCATAGTCACAGAAAAGAAGGTCAAATTGATGCATTTACCAAATACAATGGTGGAGGCTTTAGGAAGATGAACTACAGCAGAGCAGGGGAATCTCTTCTATAGATTTCAAATATTATCTTAAAGCATTCTTAACTTCAGGACTGGCAGAAGCTAGAGGTCTGTCAAACTTAATGATATATGCCATGAATTTTACCTAGTAGTCATGACTCTGTTAGGTCACACAAGGAGGCTAATGATGAATAGTGGACTAAAGATAACTCAGGATAATTCGGGCTCTTGCTTTTTAATAGTCCGTTTCTCCATCACTACGGAAACAGTCTCTAAGCTTTGCAATGTAGATGTCACTTCTTCAGAGACCTTCAGTGCATAGATCATATGCTTTCCATTAGTGTTTGGATTGGTATTAGCATTTCGATTATGCTGGTTTAAGCATTTTTGAATGATCTTGTATACAAGTATCTATTCATTTAATTCTTTTAAAAATGTATCTTGGTTTATAGCATATTCCCCTATTTAGACACTTAGTTTTCTTAAGTTAGTATACCAGTTTATATCCCAATCAACGTACTATTTCCCATGTCTTCTGACCATCTAAAATTGTCACTTTTAAAATTTTGTGTTTATTTTCTTTCTGGCTGATGACTAATCATGGTAAGCAAAATTTCACCTTGTTATTATATATATAATTCCTTTTGTAGACTGCCTGTTTATATACACACTTTATTAAATTCAATTTTTCTTCTATATTTCTCTTTATGATTCGTTAATTTCACTTGAGATCTCTCAGGAATAAGGGTTATTTAGCAGTACTCTTGTCAATTATCTTTCAGTGGTTATCTTCTAGTTTAATTCCTTTCCACGCAGGGAAAATAATTTATCTGATTTTCTACCTTTTCGCATCTTTTAAGGTGAATTTTCTAATCTATTTGTGAAAAATAGGCTTCTCTGCTGAGTACAATGTATATTCTGCTGTTGCTGGATAAAATGTATGAATTCAAGTATGTATGAAGCTGATTGTTGGTCCTCTTCAGATTACCCTTTTTTTAATTTTTATTGTGAAAACACCATACAGACAGGTTACAATTACATGGGGAAGGTAATGAGTACATTTCTTATCAAGCATTGTTGCCTCCTCCTTTGTTTCCCCTTCCCATCCCTTTCCATCTCCCCTCCCCTCTCCCCTCCCCACTGAATACTCCTTCCCCCTCACCAAAGTTGTAAAGTTTGTTTTTTGACACAATGACTTGCACATCTTATTGTTGCAATGAGTTCACCTGTATCCCTATTCAAAAGGTTTGTTTTTGCTCTTCCCCTCCACAAATTATACCAATATCAAATACAGTGAAAGCAGGGGTTATACCATGGGGGAGGAACATACAAAGCAACAAAGAAATCATTTATAAATATGTTAGAAACAATCGCAAGAAAGAAAAAACATTTGAATACGTATCTTGGTTCATTTCACCACAAACAAGACCATACTAAAGCTACCAGCACAACTATGTTTATTGCAGCAGTATTTACCATAACTAAGATATGGAACCAACACAGATTCCCCTCAGTAGATGAATGGATCAAGAAAATGTAGTACATATACACAATGGAATTGTATGCCTCCATCAGAAAGAATGGCATTGCCCCATTTGTTAGGGAATGAAAAGACTTGGAAAAAATTATATTAAGTGAAGTAAGCCAGGCCCAGAGAAACGTAGGTTCCATGGTTTCCCTTATTTACAACAACTAGTATATGTCTGAGACAAGCAGAAAAGGTCAGATTATGCAAACTCTTTAGTTACTGATAGAGAAATATTGGTTTCTTCAATTGAAATAGTGGGATTATATTTGTTTTTAGACTTATGTGTATCTTCATTAATATTTTGTCGCCATGATCTTTTTCCTCAATTGTATCAAGTGTACCAAGGAGTCACCAAAAGAATGTTTTAGTTGTCACTGTTTTTGATATCTAGTATTTTCCTTTGACTCTTTTCTACCCATTGAAACTTACTAATTACCTTATCCATCCCTCCTTGCATGCTGTGTACCTTTGTATTTGTGTCTTTAGTAATTTAAATATAATGTATTAATATTCCCTGTGCTATGATTTCAACAGCTGTGTCCTTTTTGATTCTGTTCTAATGATTGTTTTGATCCTTTGGGCAGTTTTTCCTCCATGTCTTTTGGAATGACTTGTAAACATTGTTGAAACTCACATACACTTAACCCCAACAGGGATGGATATAATATGTACACCTTCGTTCTGAGGATTGGTTGGTAATTGATCTGTGTTTAATGTATACTTCAGACTATTTCTAGTCTCTTTTTTTCATCCTTTTATGACTTAGGCTTCCCTAAGGACTCCTCCTCAGGCAGAGTCTGTGATTTACTAAAATGTATAATTTTAGTAGTAGCTACTGTCATACTGGAGCCATATTGGCAAGGTGGTTAAGTATGGTTGAAAATAACGTTTTTAACCTTCCAATTAAATATCAATGAAGACAAGTACATAACTTTCACAAACTCTCCAGTGGAATACATTTTCTCCATAATCCCACTCCTCCCTTCGCTGTGGCTTTTATAATTTATTTCCTCAAAATACTAAAACATGTTCTTATTCCCTTCTTTCTTTGAAAAGGTAGAAGTGCTAGAGGGGATGGAGTGTTGGGACTTTTTTCCTTCGGATAGCACAGGCTTTGGCAAAAATACTTTTTTTTTAGATTAGAGCATTGTTATGGTGAAGACTAACAGTATTTCAACATGACTCTTTTTCTCATTCTCTTTTAGAGTTAGGAGGGAGGGAAATTTTTATATGTTTGGAGTAAGAACTTGATTGGTTTCTCAGAACTAAGAGTAAAAAGGGCAAAGACCTACAGGAGTTTCTTTCTGTCTCATTCCATACTCAGCCTCCAGAAATTCACCAAATTTAACATTCATCTCTTCCAGTCAGTTTATGGCTTTTATGCTTTCCACTTCAGGGAATCTGATCTTGCTTTGATTCTCTAGATTTGTCTGTGTCTCCAGATTTTCAGGGGGTGATTTTTTTTCTTTCGATTTCACTTTATGTGCATTTGAAAATTATTTATTTTGGAATTTTTGGTTAAAACTTCTATATTTACTATGAAGTCAAATTGATTAAATACTGTTAACATATTCCATTTATTTTGAAGAACTTAAGAATAATCTGATCTATTAATTTATTTTCCAATGTTAGATTCTAAACATCCATAGTCTTATAATTTTGTTTATTGCCATAGGAGCTCACCCTCATCCTCCCATCCTCCATCCTCATTTAGCCATTCTAGATCATCATTTTTGTCCTCCTATATACCATTCAGACCTGACATTAATTGCTCTTCTTTGATGCTATTTTTAGACCTTTTTGGACAGCTTTGTACAAATTCAATTTTCCATAACTTTCTGGTTTTATAGATTTCTCAGGAAAACTAATAACAGTCTAGAGACCAATTAGGTCTAGTAGTAATAGATATACTGAAACTATGTTTAAAGGTAAAAGCATAGCAAAATTGATTCCATGACTGCTACAATGAAAAGGAAAACGTATTTTGGTTTTCATACAAAGCACACAGTGGACACAGTCACCCCTTTCCCAGTCACCAAATGGATTTTCTCAGAACTAATGAGACTAATGGAGCAGCTGGAGAAAGTAGAAATGCCTCTAGGCATAAGAATCTGTTTTAATTGGCTCATGAATGTAGATGTCAGATCTATAAACATTTCCTTCAAGTAGCTAGCAGGTGATTTATTTTCACTTTCTTGCTTTTCTTATAGCTTTGTCCATAAAACTCATTCTTCAATTTGATCCTTAGAGATAAAATACCAACTGCAGCTAGATTGATTCTTGTTGCTGGTTTATACTGGGGAAAAGGGAGTTAATACAGAAACAAATACAAAGTTCTACTGAAATAAAAGTTCATTTGTTGTAATAGAAATGCTATGTTCTGTGTATTTTCTTTTTTGTTGACTTTGGGTTTTTTAAAAATTATCTTTAAGTAATTGCTCAAAAATTCAACATATTAGTTCATAAGTATTCTGATCAGTTCATAAGTATTCTGATCAGTGCCACCCCTTTCACCACTCTCTTTTTTTTTTTTTTTTGGTTGGTCATGGGGTCTGAACTCTGGGCCTGGGCGCTGTCCCTCAGCTCTTCACCACTTGAGCCACAACACCACGTCTGGCTTTTTCTGCTTATGTGGTGCTGAGGAATCGAACTCAGGGCCTCATGCATGCAAGGCAAGTGCTCTACCACTGAGCCACCTTCCCAGCCCCTCACCACTCTCTTCTATCTCTCCAAATCCACCCCTCTCCTCAATTTTCTTCGTTCCATTTCACAGATGTATATATATATTGAATATGAATGCTGTGTTCTCCTATCATTCTTCTCTTCATTCATCTAGCCCTCTTCTCTTGCTCTTACCCTACCAATACCTCAAGTGTATACTTGCTTAAATTGAATCATATCCCTTTGATATTAAATCATGCAATGAGGGGAGAAAAATGAATATAATCATCCCAATATAGAAACAAGATACATTTTATTTATTTAAGATTTTGTTATATCACTTCATACATTTGATTAATTGAATTAGAAGGCCAATATATTCCTGCTAAGAAAAACTATGTCACTGTTCTTAAATTTTTTTCAACCTATTTCCTGCTACAGATAAGTGCAAGTTTGCTTAATGTAAACTTGTCTCACAATTGATATCCATATAAGGCCACAATAGCAAATATACTTTTTTAATTTTTTTGGTGGAGGGTGCCAGTTCTCAAGGGTAAACTCAGGGCCTGGGTACTGTCCCTAAACTTTAGTGCTTGAGGATAACACTCTACCATTTGAGCCACAGCTTCATTCTGGCTTGTTTTTTGTTTTTAGTATTTTTTTGTGATTAATAAGAGATAAGAGTCCTTCCCTGAGCTGGCTTTGGAACCATGACCTTCAGATCTCAGCCTCCTGAACAGCTAGGATTATATGCTTGGATCATCAATTCCCAGCTGTATTTTCAATATTAACCAGTAACCTTTAGTTTGAAACATTTATTCTTACTCTTGTTCTTCATCTGTGAAGTATCTATACTGACAATCTTCCATAGTTGCTTGATTTTGAAATATTCTTACAGATGATTTGACAGCAATCTTAAAAATCCCTAAAAACCAAAGTAGAATTTCCTCTACTTTCTATCTCAAGGAGCCTACAAATTTACCAAAACCCATCATTATCTTTTGCTTTTCCACCTTCTAACAATCTTTTATATGGGAAGCCAGACTAAAAAATGAGACATGAATTCAGCTCTTCCAGTCATTCCATGAATAATTCCATGACATATTCATTTAGTCACCCAGTTCTACCTTGGTGATGAGAATGCCATATGTAACTAATGGGATTGCTGAGTATAGTAAAAAGTACTAGATATTCTTAATCAAAAAAGAGCGAAGAAAAATACATACTAATTTCAATTTAACAAAACTCAACTCAGATTCATACCAGCAGGCCCACTTTTCCACAGTTTAACTTTCTATAATTTGAATTACCCATCATCAATCAAGGTCTTAAAGTGTGAAATGGAAATTTCTACAAATAAACAATATATTCGTTTTAAATCAGAGTTCTCTCTGAGTGGCATGATCATATCTTATAGCATCCTGTTCTGTTCTATCCTGGATGTAAATCTTCTTAGTCTACTTTATCTACACCTTACCCAGGCTCATTTGCCACCTAGTAGCCATTTTAGTTATCAGATCAACCACCACAGCTTCACCAGAAATGTTGAATAATCATAAATATTTTGTTGTTATTGTTGTTGCCACATTGGAAGTGAAGTCTAGTAACTTTTTTTTAATTTAATTTTATTTTTTTATTGTGAAAATACTGTACAGAGGGGTTACAATTACATTGGCAGGATAATGCATACATTTCTTATCAAGCATTGCAGCCTCCTCCTTTGTTTACCCTTCACATCCCTTCCCTACCTCCCCCCTACCTCCCTAACACCCAATCCTCCTCCCCACCCCCCTGCACCAACGTTGTAAAGCTCGTTTTCGGAAGTCTAGTAACCTTTAAGAATAAAACTTACATCTGTCCTCATCCTAGAAATTCCATTTCTAGTTACTTATTCAAGAAAGAATATACAAGACAATATGTTGGAAATGATCTGTACAACTTGGGGTAGGGACTAGGAGGTTAGGGAGGATGGAAAGTAGGAGAAAAATGAGGGAAGGGGTAACAAGCTTGACAAGAAATGCACTTATTACTTATGTAAATGTAACCCCTCTACACATCCCCTTGACAAAAAATTAATATAAAAATAAAGATGTATCTATAAAAGAGATTGGTATAGATTGTTTATATTAACTTTATTAACTAAAAAATTCACAAAGGCTACATGTACATCATGAAAAGTAGATTAAACGTTTTATGAATGATACTCAAAACATGAAAGACTATACTGTGTACTCTGTATATATTATATTCTGTTCCAGAACAAGATAGGCTAATTCTATGGGGGAAAATGTTGACATGTGTGTCTCAGGACATGGGTTTACTGATAAGGGATACAGAAGAAGTTTCAGGGATAATGAATACATTATCCTCGGATACATTATTCCTGAATAATTGATATATATTTGGATCCATAAGGTTTCTGTTTTTTTATTACACTTAATGGAACAATTATTATTATTAATATATTTCACATTTTATCATAAAAAAGTTGATCATAGCTAAAAGTTCAAGTAGTAGGGAATTTTGCAATAACATGCTGGTATTTGAAATATACTGTCAAGTGCATATATGCATTGAATTTGTAAATAGAAAAATGGAAATGTGTATTGATATGTAATTCATGTCACTAAATGTGAATTATATAGTCAAAGATAATATGGATGTCTGTTGTATAATGATTGTAGCTTGTCTGAATGTTTTAACATTTTTATGAGTAACCTTAAAAATAGGTAATTCAGTTGATATATCACAGTATCTCATTCCTGAACAATTTTATTCTTTTCAACTTTTTTTTTTTTTTTTGTCGGTCGTGGGGCTTGAACTCTGAGTGCTGTCCCTGAGCTCTGCAGCTCAAAGGCTAGCTCTCTATCACTTGAGCTACAGCACCACTTCCTGTTTTCTGGTGGTTATTGGAGATAAGAGTTTCACAGACTTTCCTGCCTAGGCTGGCTTGGAACCATGATCCTCAGATCTCAGCCTCCTGAGTAGCTAGGATGACAGGCATGAGCCCCCAGCCCCCGGCAATTATTCCTTTCGACTTTGATCTGAAATACATACCTTTGTTTATTTTGAGGGATTTTTCTAGAGATTCTCTCTAACTCACTTAACAGGAACAACATTTTCTGTTGTACTATTACACGAGCATGAACTCAGGGCCTAGGTGCTGTTCCTTAGCAAGATTGGTGATCTACCACTTGCTCCATAGCATCACTTTTGGCTTTTGGATGACTAATTAGATACAAAACTCTCATGGACTTTCCAGTTCAGGCTGGATTTCAACTACAATCCTCAAATCTCAACCTCCTGAACAGCTGTGATTATAGGAGTAAGCCACTGGCACCTGAAACCAACTTGTATTTCTTATTCCTATTTGAATATGCTCAAGATTCTTTCTTTGGGTTAACTGCTGACCTACTTTGTTTCTTCACCACTAAACTTTGGAAATTCTCACTTTATCCCCATTTCATAATTAATAATGCAAACTGGCCTCCATTTCCTGCATAAAATAATATTGAAGTAGCAAGGAATATTATTGCTAAATCCAATTATCATTATCTCTCCTTAGTTGGCCTCTTGGCAATACATGTCATGGTTATCATTTCTCTTCCCAGTGGGCTTGTTTATTATGTTAGACTTTAGAATAGGAATAATAAAAGTGAGCCATGACACTGCTTATATCCCAACTGAGCAAGGACCCTGAATTGAAAAATGTTTACCAATTAGAAGTTCAGTGGATTTCTGATAAGGTGTAAATGCAGGGAGTGTCTCTATAGTGAGTCACCATACTAAGATTTCTTTTTCCCTTCAACAGAATGAATACGTTTAGGAGCAGTATGTGTAGCCATTTCCTTCCTGGGTGAATTACATATTTGATTGTAGTAAATACAATTGCAACAAATACTATTTTATTTTAATTAAGCCTAAATGAAATATACCTAAAAACTCAAATGTTTCCTATATAATAGTGATGATGAAAAGTGTGTTACTCTTTAATGTGTTCTAAACAAAGATTTCCTCAATAGCACTGGAAACTAGCAATTAGAAACCTCAAAGTAATTGTGAAGTCATATTGTGACAGATGAATAAAGGTTAAAGTCAGTATTAAGTGTGTTGAGTAGTGGAAAAAATAGCTGAAAAGAATGTGATTATTAGTCTCTCCCAGGGTCATGAAATAAACATTATTGGTATTTCACTGGGTTCTATAACTGAGTATCTATTATATTATGTATGCTTTTGTGTCGCCATGTAATTTCCTTTAGAAAAGGCATATTTCATTTTTTCCTTTTCAGAAGGAAGTTAAGAATGCTGTTGCTGTGATACTTTATACATTTTTATTGTTATTGTAAAGGTTATTGTTATTGTAAAGGTTATTGTTATTGTAAAGGGTTACAGTTTCATAAGCCAGACAAAGAGTACATTTCTTTTTGGACAATGTCACCCCTTCCTTACTCTCTCCCAGTTTTTCCCTGCTGTTCTCACCCACAAGTTGTATAGTTCATTTTCAACATAGTGTCTGGTGAGTTCCACTGCTGCCCCAACAGATAAACAAACATACAAGACACAAGGAAAAGACCACAAATACAGCAATAAAGAAAAAAACTTGTTTCCATTTCCTCTACAGTAAAATAAGGATTTTCAAGCATGACCTTTGAGAGCGTGCGTGTGAGGATTTGAAGAGATGATAGAGATTGCTTGTTGTTAAATAGGGATAATGATCAATGACTCAACTATTTTGCTTTCAAGATTTCTTTTTATATTCTCTGATCTGAATAACATTAAATGCTCCCACTCAACACCATTTATATCTTCTGCATTTCTCAAACAAAATACTTCTAAATACTTCAATTATCTTGAAATAATAAACAATTTCTCTCAGAACTTCATCACCTACTCAAGCCAATGAATGTGGAGAAAAAGCTGTCAGGCTTCAGACTATCAGTACAGAAGCATCAGATGAAGCAGAGACACTAGGGTAAAGGGATGCAAATTTGTCCTTTCTTTGTCTAAATCCAATTGCCAATATATTAATCACCATTTGGGATTTGATAATTTGGAGGAAATGATTTAAAATTAAGTAGGGCGAGAGGTCAAAGTTTTAGAGACATATTGCACTTGGAGAATACTCATTCACAATAATGCAAAATTTAATCAAAATGAGATATGAAGTCAAGTTCTCTCTTTTTTAAATTAACATTTATGATAAAAAAAATTTTGGTACTAGTATGGCTGACTTTGTCTTCAGCACATTCTTGACTTCTCTGAATTACTGAAGACACTGAAAATACTGACACAAATAGTCAAATCGAATGAAGAGCCATACCTTGATAATTGGAAATACTTATGGACATAATAGTAAAGCTCTTCTGGGATATGAATACTATGGAATGCCTGAGGTATAAATGAAGTGGTAGGAAACAAAACAGAAATAGATGTGTGCCTCTTAATTGTGTGCTTTCGTTCTTTTATAAAATATGCTTTGATGATCATACTGGAGTTTGAACTCAGACCCTCTTACTTGCAAGGCAGGATTTCTAACAATTGAGCCAGGTATTCAGTCCTAAGCTTTGTGCTTTCAATTCATTTTACTCTTCAGGTACTTTACACTCTAGGCCTTGGTTAATCTATAAAGATTTTAATAATTACATATTCTATTGTATTTATGAAGGGGTTAAGTCCTGATAAATTCATTGTGAGTTGACATTTGCCACATGTGGCCCACAATGCATCATAGCAACACAAGAACTAAGACATTAAGAGGTGGTATGGTTGATAGAATTGAAGTATTTTGCTCTACTAAGCACTGATTAAAAGAAGCAGTGTTGAGGTTCCTCAAAAGACTAAACATAGAGTTCCCCTATGACCCAGCAATCCCACTCCTGGGCATTTACCCAAATGACCACAGATAAAGCCATACTAGAGCTGCCAGCATAACCATATTTATTGCAGCATTATTGACCATAGCTAAGATATGGAACCAACCCAGATGCCCCTAAGTAAATGAATGGATCAAGAAAATGTGGTATATCTGCCCAGTGGAATTTGACATTGCCCCATTCTATAAGGAAATGGAAAGACTTGGAAAAAATCCTATTAGGTAAAGTAAGTCAGACCTAAAGAAACATAGATCCCATGATTTCTCTCATTTATAATAATTAGTGGATGTCTACGATAGTCCTAGCAGATAAGTAGAATAGGTCAATAGCTATGTTACATATGACCATATAAGGTGAGGCTAAGCAGAATGAACTCCAAGATAGGGAAACAAGAGGTTTTTCTTTGTTGTTGTGGTTTTTAATGTACTACGTGATATCTTTTTTGTGCGTATTTTTTTCCTATGGTTTATCCCTTGCTGTCAGTGGTACCCTGGGTTTTTTGGTACCCTGGGTATTGAATATATGTTTATCTGAATTAGGGAAGGGAAGGGAACAACAAAATACTGAGACAAACGACAAAGGGTGAACCAATGCTACAGAGATACTCACAAGACAATATGTTGGAAATGAACTGTACAACTTGGAACGGGAGTTTGAGGGGGCAGGAAAGTGGGAAGAAAATGAGGGAGGGAGTAAAAGTTCAACAAGAAATGCACTTTCTGCCTTATGTATATAACTGTAACCCCTCTGTCCATCACCTTGACAATAAACTTAAATTTAAAATAAAGAATACATTATGCCACATCTTCCTAGCCTGAGAATGTATCAATATTTAAGCTTCAAAGTAGAGTTTTGTTTGAATACATTTCATATTTTCTCAAAAATATGTGAACCAAAGCCATCATAGATTGGCAACCATCTGTATATGATATTTATAATTTACTACTTGAAAAATATGCTTGTTTTTTAATCTCAATGACAAAATGCAGTAGCATTGTTTATCAGTTTAATATATGACCATGAACTACTTCCTAAGTCATTCTCTAAGACTATAAGGAAAACAAGCCCTCATAACTTTCATTATATTTTCTTTTAAAGAAAGGTATCTGAAATTTACCATCAAAACATTTTTTTAAAAATTCTCAATTCCTACTACTATCACTGACTTCATTCAGTTTATTTATTGTGGTATCTGTTTCACTCTAATGTTTGGAAAGAACAAAGGGGAATAATTGGTTATTTAGAAGATACCTTTAATGATAAGTGGAACATTTAAATAAACATTGTTTAAAAATTCATTTTTCTAAATATAATGTTTAGATATTGATTAGATTAATGTGTAGATTTCTTTGAATCTACATGCTAAGTATGAAATAAAGTAATGTAAAAAGTTGCATTTATGTATGTATAAGACAAATTAAATATATATTTACTACTCATGTATACATCATTAGTATATATAGAGATATAGATATAGATGTATGTAGCATAGCCTGGGGAAAAACTGCCTTTCTAATGGATGGTGCTGGAAAACCTGGATACTCATATATAGAAATCTCTATCATTCACTTTGTACAAAAACTAATTCAGAATGGATCAAAATCTCAAAATAAGACCTGAAACCTTTAAAAAATTTGACAAAAATTAGACAAGACCCTTGAAAATATAGGCATAGCTAACATCTTTCTAATAAGACTCTAATTGCTCAGAAGCAAAGAGCAAGAATTAATAAAGGAGATTATATCAAGTAAAAACTTCTGCATATCAAAGGAAAAAATAAATCAAGAACAACCAAAAGGATGGTTGAATTGTCAGACAAAAGACAGGGGGAACCTATGAAATAGCATTATACACAAGACAATATATTGGAAACAATCTGTACAACTTGGGGGAGGTGCATTGTGGGAGAAAAAGCAGGAGAAAATTGAGGGAAGGGGTAACAAGGTTGACAAGAAATGTACTCATTACCTTACTTATGTAACTGTAACCCCTCTGTACATCACCTTGACAATAAAAAATAAATAGAAAAGAATAGTTGAAAATCTGTATCAACTGTTCATCAAAGGACTAATATCCAGAATATATAAGAAGCCTAAAAATTCAACACAAAAAGCAATCTAATTAATAAATAGTTAAATAGGCTACCCTCAAAAGATTGACTAGAATAGACTTTTCTCAAAAGAGTTACTATTAGTCTATAAATCCATGAAGAAAAATTCAATATCCTTAACAATGAAGGAAAGGAACATCAAAACTATACAAAGATTCTCCCTCTATCAACAAAACAAATAATAGCAACTGTTTGGGATACATAGAGGGGGAGGAATCCTTACAAACTTTATCAGAATATAAAATGAATGTAGCCACTATGAAAATCAGTATAGAGATTCCTTAAGAAATTGAATATAAAGTTATCTCTGAGGCTGCTATAACACTCTAGAGCATACCATTGTATCACACATTGTATGTGAGCGTGTATAAAATTGAGAAGCCTTCACACTTTGTTTTAGTCATCTCTGTTCACAAAAGCAGAAGCATAGAATCAGCCTGGTGTCGATTTGCTAATTAGTGAATAAATAAAAAATATAGAATATAAACACAACACGGCACCATCAGCCATTAAGTAAAATAAAATTTTTTATTTGTTGGAAAATTGATTCACCTGGACATTATCATGTTAAATAAAATAAGCCAAGTTTACACATGCATGCCATAGTCTCTCCTTTATGTGGGATCTAGAGTTACAAAAAAGGAATTACATGAGTGTAAGACTATTTGCTAGTGGGTAGCAGCTAAGGGGAGAGGGTAAAAGGATAGAGGAAAGGAAGGGTATACTTGGTCAAAGTATTTCATAGGAATATGTGAAAGTAGAATGATAAAATCCATTAAAACTATTTTTAGGATGGAAAATAGGAAAGAATAATAGAAGGATGATAAATAGAATACTTGATCAAAGTACATTAGATGCATGTATAGAAATACCACAGTGAAACATCTTTGTGTAGTTAATGTATATAACTAAGTTTTTATATCTTAAATATGCTTTAGTGACAGCATTTTTTAGTTCTTTTATCATTTGCCCCTTACTATTCTCATTTCAATCTGGATTTTATTATATAGAAATAAAATATTTCTTTCTCTGATTTTTCTAACCTGTCCCATGTGATTAATGGGCCTCCTTTTAGTTATGATATCATGACAGGCTCAAATTCACAGACATGGCACAGGTTGCAGATTTCTGGATTTCTAATCGCCCAAAGCCAAAATATACTAGGCTGTGTTTAAATACAACTAAAGAGAGAATTCCTATTAGGTCAGAAATCAGGAAAGGAGGCTTACTGTCAGAATTACCAGTTGGAGCTATAAAGCTTTGAGTATGGTTTTGTGATTTCTACATGTCTAAGACCCAACTAGGTCTGACAGAGAGCCATGGAGCACACATTTCCTGTCTTAAGTCAGCTCTGGGCCAGGCCCCAGAAACTCACAATGATACACTGACATTTCCAGACTTTGGCCAGGATGAAACCTCATCTCACCAAAGCATTCCTAGCCTGATTCCCTGATTTAGAAAACCTAAAGGAGTCTGAGAGGTTCAAGCAATCTGACACTTACGGCCGAGTGTGAGGAAACAAGTACTCTGTCACTAGGGCCTAAATTGCACACACACATGGTAAAGCCAGGGAACATTTCGTTTTCAGAAACACATGCTTTACCTAGTTTTGCAAAAATCATTAGCTGAATATGAAATCTTTGTCTGAGAAATATGGTTTTACAACATTTTGTTAAGAATAAAGCCAAATTGGAACTTAGTCACCAGGAACCAGGAAGAATATTTCAACATTTAGGAAACTCCTTCACAGAAAATTATGACTCAACACAGTTTTAGGGGGAAAAAAAAGCAAAACACATATCAGCCACTTACTGACCATGTTAGAAGCATCTCAAAGTCAATTTATTGTCTTTAAAGAAACAAGATAAAAAATGAGTAAGTGATGTTTATTTAAGATGACCATAGTCATCTTAAACCATAGAAAATTTTCCTATGACAAATCAATATGGTTTAAAATTGTCTTGTACAGGGACACTTCTTTGTACATATGGTTTTTCATTTTTTCCATGAAAGCCAAACTCATTTCAAAACTCATTTTTAGAGACATATAATGTAGTGTAAGAAAAAATCTCACCATAGTACTATTAAGAATTGTGTGCTGTTCTAAGAAGGAAGCCAGGAGAAGAAAAGTACACACCATTTACTTCTGTAATACACTTTAGTCCGTTGTCTTAAATGAATACTCCATTATAGAGCAAAGAAATGTAGTAATTCACCTCCTCATGATCTCCTTCCAAGCTTAGTGAGAAGATAAAAAGACTAACTTCAGGGCATTTGGTTTAGAAGCAGAGCAATAGAAGCTCATTTTTCTTCATACTAAAAGACCTTCAACAGTAGAGCTATGAGACCACTAACTGCTGTGATGCAGCACATCCTGAGGACTGCTAGGCTTAGTACTCTTTTGTCATGTGCACAAGTTCCTTGCCATCTAACTATAAGGGCTATGTGTTAGTTATTTTTCTTATCAGTTGGAACAAAATACCTGACACAGTCAACTGAAGGAAATAAAAACTTATTTTGGCTCATGATTTCTGATACTTTAGTCCATAGTCCTTGGGTCTCTTGATTGTGGGTTGGTAGGAAAGCAGAACACCGTAATGGTGGGAGTGTGTGAGGATGAGATTATCACCTCATGGTAGGTGGAAAGCAGAGAAAGAGTACAGCAAGGAATCTGGATAAGATGTGGCTCCTAGAACATCCCCCAGTGACCCTCATACCTCTCTCTACATCCCAGTGATGCTGTCATAGTATGATTTCAAGTGATTTGTCTAATCAATATGTTAGAGCCCCAATGATCTAGTCATCACTGTAAAAGCCATCATAGGCATCCCAGAGATGGGTTTCATTAATTTCCTATATTGCTCTTGGTCCTATCAAGTTGGCAGTTAAGATTAAACATCACATGATACCAAGTAATTCCTGGAGAATGAGGAGGGAAATTATCACCTTTAGATAATAACTATATTATTACTTGCCCCAGGTGCCTTAAGATGTGTAGATTTCAAAAATCTGGAGAAGAAAAAAGGTGTAGTATTGCTTCAACCAAATTCTTTTAAAGATGAAGTCCTTGCTCTGCTTGTTTAAATTTTCTTTTTTCCATTGAAGTCACCAAGATTATAAACCAAAAATATATCTTGACCTTCATTATGCAGCTCAGCAAGAACACTCTACTCACCTGCTTAAGTACAAGTTTATCTAATAGTAAATATCCTTTGGAACATTTTTCTTGATTTATGACCATGTAATGGAAATAGAAGAAAAGATGGTCAGTTATAAAAAAAAAAAAAGGTTTTCAGCTCAATAGTGTCATTTGTTTTGCTTCCATACTATTTTTATTCTTAGAATCAGTTCTTTTTTTCTCACCGAAGATCCAGTTCTTTGTTTTCTAATCTGTAGTCCCAATCTAAGTAGCAAAGATCTGAAGGCCAATTGTTTTGAATAATTATTACCTAGCTATTTAATTATATTTTAAAATATAATTAATTAAAATATATTTAATTATATTTTAAAATATAATTAAAATATAATTATATTTTGAGTTATATTAGACATTGCTCTAACTTGATTATATAAATTGAAATGTCTACTTTCTGATCGTATAGAATTTGTCTTTATAGTACCCATTATATTTCTCTTTCTTTGGAAATAAAATTAACTACAATTTTAATGAAACAGCACATATCTTTAAAACTATTAGGCTTTACTAGAGCAGAGAAAAATCTGAATCAAACTTCAAATATTTATATTCATAGCTTTTAGATACTTGGCTCAAAAATGAAGTGAGTACATGAAAATTAACAGAGAAAATGTTTACCAGAGTGTTCATATTACTACTTAGCTTTCAATTTTAGGTTCCTCTTTGTAGGTAAATCTGGAGTCTGTAGCTGGGCTGGATTAATGTGGAGAGTCATGCTAAATTATGGGACAAGAAAGACTTTCAGTCAAGTGACAAGGAATGGAATTAAGGGCTATTCAGAGGACTGAAACAACCCAGACATTCTTTCTAATCCAAATCACCAATCAGGAAAAGGCAGAATTCAAAGACTAATATGTGACTGGAGCAAATGAGAGAAACAGACAGTAGTTGAGTGGTCTGGATAAAGGACCACAATGGTTATTAATGTGACATCCATATCTCACCGACGTAAATGAACTGTTAAGAGAACAAGCAGTCAAGGCATTGTGCAAAACATTTGCACATAAAGGCTCATTTAATTTTCACATAAACCCATTCTGAATGTACTAGGCTCTGAATGCTACCACTAGACCACTACTCATGTTCCCTGGTGGCTGCTTTCACCACGGTTTCCTGGTAAAATTATATATAGCACTACTAGTTTTGACTCAAAAGTATGAGGTAGGTACATCTTATGAGTGACCCTAGTTATAAGTTTGCACCTTAACTCAAAGGGAGACTTCGAAATCAATGAACAATTTCAAAGTTTGATTATGAGAAAAACATTCTATTTGCCAAGAAGACTCAAAAAGAAGCAAAATTTCTTAGAAAATAAAGGGAATTTATGCTACAGATCATAATTTTATATGTATATATGTGTTTGTGTGTATGCATGTGTATGCATTTTTATGAGAGTAAAAACAAATCTAGATGCCTATATAGTAAGCAATTCAACAATTACCACCATATAGTCTTTTTTTGAATGTCTGCCATTATTTACTAGACTTAGCTGTTTGAAACAAGTACCAGAAATGCCTTATTTCTAACCAAAAATATCTGATTACACATATCTTAAAGACATATAAAATAATTTGTTACAATATATAATTATATATTAATATACAAATTTAATTAATATATTAGTTTGATTTAATTAAAATATTGATATAATTAATATATAGTTGCATGCAATTATATAATATAATTTTTTATAAAGTTAAATGAAAGTTTTGACCATATACACTTCCATCCCATTCTCTTGGATCCATCCCAGTTTTTGCTACCCCCTCCGAATAAGCCCTCTTCTACTTACATATCTTTTCAAAAAAATCTAGATTGAGAGAAAACATATTTTTATGAATCTGGTTAATTTCAATAATATGATTATTCATTTAAGATAATTGTATCCTGTTGTATCTATTTTCCTACGAATGATATACTATAATTATTCATGTCTCAATAATTCTGCATTGGGTATATAGGTCATATTTTTGTACATTTATTTATTGTTGGACACAAAATCTGATTACATGACTGATTCTATTGAAAATCATCATGCAAAAATCAGTAGTTTTCTGTGTATCCATATAAGGAAAATGTTGACCAAGAAATCCCATTCCCTACAGCTTACAAACTATCTAGTGAACTGGGTACCGATGGCTCTTGCCTGAAGTTAGAGCTACTCAGAAGGTTGAAATTTGAGGATCTCATTTGAAGCCATCCTTAGTGGGAAGGGCTATGAGATGCTTATCTTCAATTAACCACCAAAAAGCCAGAAGTAGAGCTGTGGCTCCAGTAGCAAAGTGCCAGGCTTGAGCAAAAACAGCTAGGAACCATTCCTAAACCATGAGTTCAAGCCCCAGGACCAGCACATGCAACCCACCCACCCTCAACACACACATAGAGTACCTAGTAACAAACGTAACCAAAGAAGTGAAAAAAGTCTACAGTGAAAACTGTAAAACATTGGAAAAGCAATTCAAAAAGACACCGGAAAATGATAGCCTTCCAATGGATCAGAAAAATTAATAGAGTGAAATGATCTACAGATTCAGTTACATCACCATCAGACTTCCAATGTCACTCTTTACAGAATGAATAACCTCAAAATTTATATGGAAGCACAAAACCCCCAATACATCCAAAGCAATCATCAGCAAATAGCTGATTTGGACAGTTGTATCTCCATGGAGTAATTTAAATGATCCTCTCTTCTCCCATTTCCTGGAAACCTTTAGCAGAGTCTTGATTATATCCAGGTGGAAATTTTTAATAAGACTAATTCATTCTGGATGCTGTTTATTCCTATTGCTTCACATCAGGAAGTGTTGAATGTATAAATATCCACTTTTCTAAAGCAATACTAAGATATTTCAGTGGGTTTCAAAAGAGGAAATCTAACTATAGATTTTTCCATCATATTTCTCCTAATATCTAAGTCAGTATAAATTATTAGTGCACAGATTCAAAATAATTCATCATTTGATAATTTTAAATAATAAACTTTAATTCTATCATTTTTTTCTGTTTATTGGTGGTGCTGCTAC
Source organism: Dipodomys spectabilis (assembly GCF_019054845.1). NCBI lineage: Eukaryota > Metazoa > Chordata > Mammalia > Rodentia > Heteromyidae > Dipodomys > Dipodomys spectabilis. The sequence goes on from NW_024870792.1 coordinate 7,904,573, forward strand.
TTAAGAATTTCCCCACATTACATATTTGGTTAGTCTAATGAAAGATAAGCAAATATTTTAGTTTATTTCTTCTTCCTCTTTTTAAATCAATATTCAAATAAAAGTCCATGTTTTCTTTTTCTAGGTTTTGTTTGTTTGTTTGTTTTTTCTGGTCGGGGGGCTTGAACTCTGGGCCTGGGCTCTGTATCTCAGCTCTTCAGCTCAAGGCTAGCAGTCTACCACTTGAGCCACAGTACCACTTCCCTTTTTTCTAGGTTTTAAAAGTTCTGGTCTTAGTTTTAATTGACAAGTGAAACTGTATATTCACAAGATACCATAAGATGTTTTGATGTATTCTGGAATGAACAAATCATACTGATAATCATAAATATCAACTCAAGTACTTGTTATGTCATTCCATAAGAATATTTAAAATCTATTCTTCCTGTCCACAATGATTAAATATCAGTGTAAACTTATAGAATTTTGGTAGTTTTGTTTCATGCATTAATATCACTGCCTCAACTTTATGCATTTTTATTTCCAAATCTGAAATAAAAATCTTTCCCAAATAATCCCACTTGTTTTAGTAGAAAATAGTACTTAGAAAACACCAAATAGAGCTTAATGTTTCTGTATTTAAATTTGACAAGAAGTAGGGAAGATACACAGAAACAGTAAACTGTGCTATATAATTGTCTACAGATATATGCACACATGTGTGTGAAGCTTAAGAAATAAATTGTATTATTAAATTATTATCTAAGCCTTGCATTTCTGTGAAATTTGCTCTAAATCTTATGAAAATAAATGTTAAATATACAAGTAGGAAAACGAAATTGTATTTATTCCTGTTTGTTGATAACACAGAAGCCCAAGACACTCATTTTCTAGGTCATAGCTACTCAAGCTGTTGCTTACATTGCACAGCTGTCCTCAGAAATTTTCATTTTCTATAGCACACTCACTCAGCCAGATATTTCCAACAGTCCTATTGTTCATGGCTCCCCAGTGAATATACAAACATCCTGAAAGTGGCGTGACCTAGCACATTGCAAACACATGGATGGAACAGCGAACTAAAGAGCTGCTATGTCCTGACTCATTGTTTGTTCCTAATTTATTAACAGTAACAAATGTGGGTCACCACATACACAGAAAATAAAATCATACTGTCTTCTCACTTTGGTTACCATTTCACATGTTCTCATTCATATGATATAGACAAAAGTTGTGGGAGATACTAGGTTCAGTTATCTGTGTTAATCATGTGGGCAGCATGAGTTTAACTTCTCTTTTTGCAGATGTGTACATGTGACTTTTTCATTCCATGGAAGTAAGCCTATGAAATAAAAGTTTTCATCTTTTCATTTTGGTATGTTCTTACCATGAGATGTGAATTTAACAGCTTCAGGACAGCATGATATAAGAAGACTTTATTTCTATACACTAGCATAAAATAGACCTGATTTTTTTTTTTTTTTTTTTTTTTGGTCGTGGGACTTGAACTCTGGGCCTGGGTGTTCTCCCTCAGCTCTTTAGCTCAAGGCTAGTGCTCTACTACTTGAGCCAATGTGCCACTTCCGGTTTTCTGAGTGGTTTATTGGAGATAAAAGTCTCGTGGATTTTCCTGCCTGGATTAGCTTTGAACTGCGGTCCTCAGATCTCAGCCTCCTGAGTAGCTAGGATTATAGGCATGAGCCACCAGCACCCAGCTGATCATTTTTTTAAAATCTCATTAAAAATATTAAACACAAAGGTCAGTAAAGACTCTAAGCTAGGTTACTAGTAAATGAGACCCTGGAGGACAGAGATTGGCTATATTACACTTCAGAGAAACTGACTGCATGTAAAAATCAAAAGAAAACTTGCTCAGATGACAAACATTTTCTCCCAGTTGAGACAGAGTCATGAGAACAGAAACACAGGAAACATAGTTATCTCATACAAATACAACTATCAGCTACACATTTTAAGCAAAAGCATAATACAAAATACTAACAAATTTGTATCATTGACATTGAAATATTTTGACCTGTCATTTTCTCTTTTCTTTAACTCACATAGTTGAGCTGTTAAAATCAAAATAACATAAATAACAATACAATAGCTACTCAAAAGCAAATTGCCTTTTCTCACACACTTTATACATTGTTTTAAATCATGACTACATTTTAAAATAAGTAATGTGCTTTATATTTCATGATTACTCCTACAGAATGAAGAAATCATGTCATTTTTGACAGCATAGATGGACATCATGTTAAATAAAAGAACCTAGACACAGGGCTGGGAAGGTGGCTCAGTGGTAGAGTGCTTGCCTTGCATGCATGAGGCCCTGGGTTCAATTCCTCAGCATCACATAAGCAGAAAAAAAAAGCCGGACGTGGCACTGTGGCTCAATGGTAGAGTGTTAGCCTTGAGCTGAAGAGCTGAGGGACAGCACCCAGACCCAGAGTTCAGGCCCCACGACCGGACCCCCCAAAAAAAGAACCAAGACACTGACTGCACTCATGGAATTGAAGTTGATCTCACAGAAATTTAGAGTAGAGTGGAATACTGGAAGCTGGTAGCTATTGAATGTGTCATTCATACCACTATTACAAGTGTGTTTCTTCCCACCAAAACTTCCAGTTGCAGAAAGGTTCTATTGATGTGCTAGATAATGACAACGGATAGTAGAAAATCGTTCTCTGGTGTAGTGTTAAGTTGCACTAATTTTATCATGGCTGACATTGAGCATTTATGCACCTATTCTTGTGTGTCTTCTCTGTGAACTAGTTTATCAATAGTACTAATGATATCTAGACAAGAGAAATAAGTTCTATTTTAAAAATATATTGTAAAAGTGATATACAGAGGGGTTATAGATACTTAAGTGTGTGTTCTGATTTTCTGCTGGACTTTAGGGTGAGTATAGACAATAATATATTACATATATACTGTAGACAACAATAATGTATTATTATTTAACAGGCTAGTAGAAAGTACTTTGAATGTTTAAACTACAAAGAAATGATAAGTATTTGGGAACTAGAGATAACTCATTTCAATATACAGTGTAAACTTGTATAAAGTATTGCATAGCACACATAAATATATATATTATTTATGATTCAATTATAGTATTTCAGTTAGAGAGCCATTCCACTGTCAAATACTAAATTACTTATGGTCAGTGTTATTCTATGGGCTCTGGAAATAATTTCTACTTATAAACCTAACCCTAACCCTAATCCTAAATCAGATAAAGAGTTCATTTCTTTTGGAACCATGTTATCTCTTCCCTTGTTCTCTCTGTTTTTCCTTTCTGTCCCCACCCACAAATTGTTCATTTTTTGTGTTATTTTCTGAGAAAGGAAATTCAAATATGAAGAAAAAGGAGCTTTTATTATGAAAAGAAAATACTCAAGAAGAATTGAAAAAGCCTATATGAAATAAGAATTTGGAAATACAAACAAAACAGAACAAAACAAAACATAAAAGATAGGGATGCCTACTTTATTAGCATAGTCTAAAGAAATCATCTTTTGTTTTCTTACAAAATAAATTGTCTCATACGTAAACTATTTGTTGGTCATCTGTGCATGTTTAATTAGTTTCTGTATGACATAGACAAAAGTGACAGAGTGGACAGAAAACACAGAAGGATGTCATTTATGCTTAATATACTATGAGACGCAGTGTAATTTTGTCTATAGACAGTTCTATAAAAAATATCTTTTTTTACATCTTCATTTGTCAGCTGATTTTGTGACTTATAACCTTAAAGTCTCACTGGAGTTTCACATTGGTGATATTCATAAGGTGTGAGTGACATGTCAAGGAAAGATAATAGTGGCCTTGAAGAGCTAGTCTCATATTTTTAATTCATCCCCATAAACTTGCCTTTCCATTAGAAACATTTGCATTTTCCTTTTGTAGAGGTAAGCTGAAAAGATTTTTAGCAGACTAGCAAAGAAACAGATACTTTCTTTCCCTCTTTTATTTTGAAATGCACTCTGTGCCTATCCAGCTGTACTGGCTGGAGGCCAGGACTATGAGTCATTACCCCATGTTCTCCACACATGAACAAGAACACAAAGAAAAATAAAAGATAATGCTTTTGGGTTTTGCTTACAGCTACACTTTAGGGAAAGGAGTGAATCTTGTGCTTTTCAGTGAAGTCTCATCAGCCATAATTCTTTCAGTTCATGACACTGAATTTGTTAACTGTAAGAGATCAAAGAGATAGAAGTGGAATAAGAAAAGTGGCTTCACAGACACCATTTGACTATATTTTAGCTAGGAAATCCCTTGACAATGTTAACAAACATTTTCACTAAAATGTCATGAAAACAAAACATCAGTGACAGAGTACAGAGTATGGGGTTTCCAAATCCATAAAATATTATAGTAACCAGCCTTGGTAGCATATGAGTGTATTGCTTGATGTTCTTTAATTTCTTATGGGTTGCTTAGAAATCAAATTCCAGTGGGATTTAATCATCCCTATAAAGATAAACTTGGTCAGAATCTAGGCTAGAAATTGGTTACATGACCTTGTCTATTGTAATTTTTAGTAATTCCCTCTATTATTCCTTTCACCTCTGTTCTCAAATCAATAAAACATAATTTCATAGATCATTGGTGGCTGCTATTTAAGCAGTATCTACAGTATCTGATAATTAAATAAAAATTATTTGGTCCACGTCACCAACTTGCACTTGGATTGAAAGTAGGTTAAACACATGGGGTAAATAATATTGGTGGGACCCAGAAGGTTCTAATTAAAGAGCAATTGTACTTCTCATTGCCAATCAGGAGAGAAGCAGATTCACAAACATATTCTCATGCCTCATAGATGAGAAAGCTTTAGTAAAGCCAGTTGGCTGAAACCATATTCTTCCCCCACGTCTTCAGTTCTGTCCCTAAGGAGAAGGGTGAGTAAGAGTCCAAGAGCAAAAGTGAATCTGAGGATTAATATATGCTACGTGCCACGTAGCTCCCAGGGAAAAAGACAAAGTAAAAGGCTTATTCCAGATCTTTCAGAAGAGAAAAGAGAGAATAAATCCACATTCTAAAATTTCAGGCAATTACCTTATCTCTCCAATGCTCTCCAAACTGTGGCAGAATTATTAGTTTGATTACTTATCAGCTTCCTCCATTTCAAAAAGAACAAGAGGTGTGAATGTACTTTTAAACACGCAGACATTCTTTCCATAATGAAAGTAGATCTTCCTAGATTGAAAGCTACTTCCTGGTGACAAATGGAAACATGGGATGACTGAGGGATCTCTGGGTATTATGCAAATAAGGGTCACTTGCTTTGGGTGTTGATATTTTAAATCTACAGGGAGTCCTTGGATAATCTATTTCTGCAAATGACAGTGCCCTAAAAATCTTGAGACAAGTCCATTTCTCTTGGCCACTTTACGCATGGTAAAAATACCTATTTTGTTTTTGCTTCTTATGGGCCCAGAAAATTGTTCAATTATTTCTCATCCTATAATTCCTGTTATTATTTTGCTTTGGATCTTTACAGTGCTCAAATGCTAATTCTATTTACAGAAGCCTCCTCCAATCAAGGTTCTGGAAAGTATCAAGTACATGCAATCAAAAGCAACAACAATGAATGACTTTTGGAAGACAAATGTACCAAGTTGTCGTGTAAAGAGTCTGCTTATTGGAGCTGGGCAGAGGAAGACATGTTACAAGTTTGCACATGAAGGGGAAGGACAACTGTCATTTCAGCCTTTCTTTTTGTCCTCTTTTACTCCAAATTTAAGAGTATTCATAGAGAAGGTATTCTTACATGAAAAAAGGCAAGAAAAAGAAACTAGAAGGATAGAAAGGAGAGAGGTCACAGAGAGAAAGTATGTGCTCTTTTCCCTGTAGAGAAGGGAATCAGCTTTCTGATTTGAAGTAGAAGGTATTGCCTTTTGATTGGAAGGAAGGAAAGAAGGGAAAGAAGGGAAGGAAAGAAAGAAAAAGAAAGGAAGAAAGAGAGAGAAAGGAAAGAAAGAAGAAAGGAAAGGAAGGAAGGAAGGAAGGAAGGAAGGAAGGAAGGAAGGAAGGAAGGAAGGAATGAAGGAAGGAAGGAAGGAAGGAAGGAAGGAGGAAGGAAAGATATCATTATCCAGTTGTGTTTTATTTCATGCTTTCTATTGCGATTCTCTTATTATCTCCAAAGCTTGAGTACGGTCACAAAATAGAGGCTTGGGACTGAGTGATAAAGGGAAAGGACAGCACCCAGCACAAACAGTGAACAAGGAAGTGGTGGTGATGGATGGGAAGCTAGGACTGACCAGAAGAAAACACATGGACCCAGTAATCCCTGGAGACATGTTCAAAGGCTCTGGACTCAATATTTGTCCCTTAGATGAAAGGGAGAAGATTTTGGAACATTTGGTTTACCTAAGAAAATCAAGTTATCCAATTATTTCTGGATTTGATTAAATAGAAGTGGAATTCCAAATATCTATAAATTATGTTTCTAAGTCATCTAATTTTAAAAAGCAAATAATTTTCATCTGAAAGGACCCAAAGGATGGAAGGCAGAGGAGAAAGGATTTCTAAAGACATATTGGTGATATATACAATATGGTTCTGCTGCCAAAGGGGAAATACAGAGTAAGTTTAGGTCAGATAGAAATTTTTAGGGGCAGGCCGAGGCAGATGCTCCATTACCAGGGGAAAAACAGAGTATCTGTAGTTGTCTGCTAGAAATTTCCTTAAGAAAGTGTCATTACTTAAGTCTAGTTTTTTTGAAAATCCATTATGCCTCAGACATCAAAAAAGTGTTATCTTACACCTACAACCCAGGTTGTTGATGTTAATTCTCTATTTACCAACACAATCTCTGATACACACACACACTAAAAGCATGTACTCTTCCAAGGTGATAAATTAAGTTTCTCACACTTGGGTCTCATGCTGAAAAAAGCACAATGGAATTTCTAAGTAATCGATCATAAATATTTTAAGAGCTTCATCTTAACTTTTGCTGAGTTATACTTTGTTGATAAAATTTTTTTTAAAGTAAAGCATCATAAAATTCATAAGCCTTTGTTCCATAGGAAATAACAGTCATCATTTCTTTTTCTGATTCATCTCATCGTGAATGGTGAAGGAACACATTTTAATTAGAGTTAGTATAATTGGGAGTATAATTAAAATTGAAGGAAACTTCTAAGCAGTGAGAAACACACTAACAACACAGTTCTAATATAACCCTGGCCTGGTTTAAAAAAAAAATCTATTGTAACATTAAGCATGGGTGTATTTTAAAGGAGCAACGAGAGTGGTAAAAGTATGCCATGGTGTAATTCATATGGCATGTGTGTCATGGTGGAAAAAGAACGAATGGAATTCCTGAGTGGGTTATGAGATCAGAACTGTTACTGAGGCTTTCTGGTGACACAACGGTCACAATCCCCAAGGCACAATTTTCTTTGCCTCCTGTGGAGTGGCAAAGATACGTTTCATTATGTCTAATGGTCTGTGAATGAATAAGAAAAGTAACGGACTCCCTCCTTACCATTTTCAAAGTTTGGCCTCAAGCTCAAATTCTTTCTGTTTATACTGTAGACTAATACTAGTGGTAGAAAAACAAATATATTATATGCATATCCAGGAAATGATGTAGTGCAGTCTGGAGGTCATTTTACTTTCTACAAATAAAAACACTGTGGATATTAACAATTTAATAAATTTAGGGGTTACTCTGGGACCAAAGCAGAATTCCCTATATACTTTGCTGTAAACTGAAAAGATTCCTTCTGACTCAATCATGTAGCTTCGGGGGCAAATAAAATAGTTCCATATCTGAGACTCCTCACCTCATTTTTTTTTTACTATTCAGTCAATAATTAACATTCATTAGTTACTGGAAAAATGGAAATGTGAATAACTCATTGCTGTTATTATATTGTCATCATTCCTGCTATTCATTAGGTAGGATTTGATCTATCTCTCATGCAATAAAACAATATGTTCTATCATTGAAGTGCTTGAAGTATTTTTATAAAATACTTTCATTGTTGAACATTTAGTACACACTCTGTTCTGCCCAGATTGCATTCCTTGATTCTTCCTACTTGTCCTACCTAGAGCTGAGCTGTCAATTCATTCATCCTAGGACGTTTGCACATAAAGACTACTTATTTAGCACTAAATGACATGCAATTGATGTGAGGAATGCACAGAATGAAACAGACATTTGTATTGGGCATCTTTGCATTGCTACAGTAAAGAATGAGAACCAGAGATAATCACTTATAAAGGAAAACTCTACTTAGTTCAATGTTTGGGATGTTCAATGGCCAAGATCAGATAACTCTATTCATTTAGCCTGTGGTGAGGGTAGCAGATAGCTTCATATCTTGGCCGGTGTACCGTAGGAAAAAATGGTTACATTTCAAACATGATCAGAGAAAAACAAAGGAACAGGAAAGGTAATGCTTTAAACTTTAGAGTATAATCCCTTTCCCTCTCCCCCCCCCCCCCCCCCCCGAGGAAAACTACCTTTCAGTCTTATGTTTCCTGGGATCTACAAACCTTCAAGGAGGCTCCACCTCCTAAGGATTCCATCCTTTCCCCAAACACCACTTCTTCGACCAAGCCATTAATATAACATAGGACCATCCAGGCACTGGTGGCGTATGCCTGTAATCCTAGCTACTCAGGAGCAGGAGATCTGAGGACCTGAGGAGGTCTGAGATCTGAGGATCAGGGTTCAAAGCCAGCCCGAGGAGGAAAGCCCATGAGCTTCTCATTTCCATTTAACTACCGGAAGTGGCACTGTGGTTCAGAGTGGTAAAGTGCTAGCCTTGAGCAAAAAAGCTCAAGGACAACATTCAGGCCCTGAGTTCAAGTCCCATGATGGGGGGAAAAACACAAAACACAAAAACAACCCCAAAACAGAACAGAGGACCTTTGACTACCATATATTTACCAAATGACTTATAAATTGATGATCAGAAAAAAAAAATCTAGACAATAGCAAGGCAAGTCAGATTTAAATATAGAACTGGTCAATTTTCACGAAATAGTTCTTATAGAAGTTGCTAAGCTACAATTTAGAAGAACTTACTTCAAGTACATGAGTTTGTATGGAACCAGAACTGAATAGTTCAGGTAAACCCTGGCAAAGAGTGAACTGTGTTAAAGGTGGTACAAACTCAGGTTCCTAAGATATTTGTCTTGACTTGAGCCTAGGGGAAGAAGAATGAAGGAAATGAGTCTAGATGAGCAGGAGGTTTAATGGGATCTCACCCTAAAGAGACCCCAATACTTATGCTTGTGCCTATAATAAAAACTGTAGGCTTTCACATTTTAAAATATCACCTTGTGTCTGTGTGAAGTGACTTGGAGGAGCACCAAGGAAAGCTGGGAAGCCTTAAGCTCTGAGAAAATTTCTGCAAAGACTCTGGCAACAGCTCATCCCTCAAAGTCCCTACAAACACATCCTGAAGTTTCATGTGGTAATTAAATCACACCGTTCACTAATAGCAAAGCAATTCTTCCCTTTATATGCCAGTGTTATCATTTAATGTTAGCTTATTGTTTCTATCATTTGATCTGCTTTTCTCAATTCTTCCCCCAATTAAAAGTCTTAACATCTTTTTTCAGAGTGGCTTAACATAATCTATCACTTTGAACCAGTACTTTGCTATTAATGTCACAACCTTTTATAGAAAAGGAAACTGAATGATAATAATATTACTAACCAAAATCAGGAAGCAAAATGTGACAAAGGAGGATGGAATTTAGACCTTCTAATCCATTTCTCACGTGTCTCTAACAATGCAACACCTTATATTCTATGCACATTACTGAAGAGATAAATTATTTAACAAAAAGTAGCTAATTTCATACTGTCAGCCAAATGAAATTTGATTGTAAAAATGCATGAGTATAGGTGATAGAGAAATGAAATCCCTCACATTTTTAATGGAAAACTGTCTTCATAGTTTTTTTTTTAAAAAAAGAACTAATCTTTTTCTCTAATTTTGTGGGAAAATATTAGTAAATGCAAGTAAAGTTAGTAATGTGAGTAAAATCTGAGTAGATTCTAATTTGACAGAAAGAGAAAGTTTAAGGCAAAAATCTAGTAAGGAAAAAGCATTAGAAATATAAAACTCAACCAAATGGAATCCAAAAATACTAATATTTCATTATCCGTTCACAATTAAACACATGTTCCCAAAAATATGTCAAGAACAAAAGAATTTGAATACCCACCAGACAGGGATTTTCAAATTGTATCATTCATACTCATAAATGTATTTGAAAATAAAGTGTGTATTATTAAAAATGATATCTTTCATACATTTCTAACTTTGCAAGACCATAAAAAATGAGGGGATGTGTCTACTTTATGTGTGGCTAAGTAGATTCCTTGACTAGTTCACATTTGGATCAGTAATCTACAGTGGTTTTCAGAAAAACTATATTAGCAGTAGCAAAGGGAAGTTTACAAGGTTGTAATTGTTCTCTTGATTTCCCATTGATCCCTGTCTCAAAACCACAGTGTGCCCATCCTCCCAATAAAATAGAGTACTATGTATGGTTGAGAGGACTTCAGCTGATGGGAAAATGTCCTGTAGGAAGACCATGATTGCCCCCACATTGAGTCATGCCTATGTAGTAACAAGGCCCAAAATGTGTTTTTGAAAGATCAAAAATAGTATAAATAGTTTTCATGCAGAAATCACATTATAACCTTTTGCAATTACTTCATAATTTAACTTTCTTTTCTTTCTTTTAAAAAAATTTTTAAAACCAAAACAGGGAAACCATAACTTTTCATTGCTTAAGACTTCAAAAGCTCTTGCTGGCGTCATCTCTTTTTTCCTGTAATACTATTCAAGTTATTAAAAACAAAAAGGAAGAGATTTGATTGTCATTTAGAGCCACAAAGAAAATATCAATATTAAAATTATTTTCAGATTCTGCCTAGAGCTCAAAAAATTAACCTCCTTATAACAAATCCCCAAACAACCACTCCATTAATAAGCCGGCTAAAGAATTTAAAAGAGACTTCTTTAGAGAGGAAATAAGAATGGTCAATAGACACATGAAGAAATGTTCAACATTGCTGGCCATAAAAGAAATGCAAATCAAAACCACATTGAGATTCCACCTCATTGCAGTTAGCATGGCCATTATCAAGAAAACAAATAATAACAGATGCTGGCAGAGATGTGGCCAATAGGGAACAAACTGTTGGTGGGAATGTAAGCTGGTTCAACCACTTTGGAAGACAGGATGGAGGTTTCTCTAAAGACTAAACATAGAACTCCCCTATAATCCAGCAATCCCACTCCTCGGCATTTATCCAAATGTTCTGCAGTGAAGTAAGCCAGACCCAAAGAAACAAAGACTCTATGGTTTTCCTCATTTGTAATAACTAGTATATGCCTAGGATAGTCCTGACAGAGAATCATAATAGTTCAAGAGATATGTACATATGACCATATCAAATAATACTAATTGAAATGAACTCCAAGGAATGGAAACAACAGGTCTTTTTTTCAGATGTCAACCTTGATGTTGCTGTATCTAGTTCTTTCTTCTTATTTTATTTTGTTTTTCTTTTTCCATTGGTTTATCCCTGGCAATTTCTGTCTTTGATTCTGGTACCTTCCATCTTGTGTATACCTTTATCTGATTTGGGGAAGGGAAATAACAAAATAATGAAAGAAGTACAAAGGATGACCCATTGCAACAATGATACTCACAAGACACTGTGGGAAATGAACTTTACAACTTCGGAGTGGGAGCTGGGGGGGGGGGGGGGGGAGGAAAAGAGGAAGGGAAAGGATAGTGTGAGAACAACAATGGAGTGGGAAACTATGTTCAACAAGAAATGTACCTTTCTCATGCAATTGTAACTCCTCTGCGCAGCATCTTTACAATAAAATAAGATTTAAAAAATTGTTTTCAGATTCTGATAAAAACAAAATAAAGCCCATAAAGTAAATCAAAATATACTTTTTGTTTTATGGCTAATGACCATCCTTGAAGAAAATAAAGAAATGTGTTTCAAACTTGACCCTCCTTTTATTATTGTCACATCTTGAGTTGTCTAGTTATCATTTACTAGATGGGACATGGATTATTTTTTCCTGCCACACTCCATGCTGCCTGAGCCACTTTTTTCATTTTCAAATCCTGATGTGACAGATGTAACCTTTCTCACCGTTTTAACTCTTCTTTTCCTGCTCTACTTTATACTTTTAACAACTCCTGTGATTAATTGCTCTTACACAGTGATCTGAAACAATTTCCTTTGTCTTTCTGTTGTTTTTGATGGGAAAGGTTTGAACTGGTCTCTCACTTGATAGGTTGGCATTCTACCATTTGAGCCACACCCCCAGCCTTTTCTCCTTATGTATTATTTTTTAGATAGAATCGATATTTTTCTTATAGCTAGTATCTAACTAGTTATCCTAGTTAGAAGCTCCTGTATAGCTAGGTTGAAAGACATGTGATACCGTACCAAGCTTGTTTTGTTGAGATTAGGTCTTGCTAGGTTTTTGCATAGCATGACTTCAAACTACAATCCTCCTAATCTCTACTTCTAGAGTAGCTTTGATTATAGGCATAAGCCATGTGGATAATTCATTCCTTATTTAAAGTAGCCAATCAGCACTTTAAATTTCATCTGCAACTTTAATGCTGTTGCCATATACCAACATATCTACAGGTTTCAAGACATGCTCTTCTTTGAGAGGAGAATGATCTTCAAATAAATGAATCTTGAAAATAAAAACAGAAAAAAACCACTCAAAGTGGGCCATATTTTATACCTTTGACATATCCAAAATAGGTGATCCTATAACCAGAAACTATATCAGTGTCTGCCTATTCTAGAAAGAGGAATGTTGAGCTGCTAATGGGGAAGAGGCTTCTTTTTCAGGTGAGAAAAATGATGTACAGACAATCTTGGTGACTATGCTAGCTATTATTATATTGTACACTCTAAGGGATGAACTGCATATTATGTATACATCAGCATTGCCTCACATATGAATAAAACTTTTAATGAAATCATATCTATATCTAAAAGAATATGCATACATACTGTATCTTCTTTATACAGGAATGAGGGAATGATGATAGCTGTGCAAAGGACTATAGATAAACATAAGCTATCCATTAAAAAGTTTAAAAAGTAAACTGAGACATTGGAGAAATACAATTATTTGCATGTATTACATGTATAACATGTATAGATATGAATAAAGCACACAGGGTGATTCCAGGTAGAGCTCACTGTAGTTGAGGTTTACTGAAAATTATAGCATGTCATGATCAAGACATTGAAATGTAATTTAAGTCAAGGTTTGTATATACTGTTCCTGTAATGTCTTAGTAAGGTTACCGAGTCTAACTTACAATGATATATCATGCTTCATCCCTAGTATTTGTAACTTGTATCTTCTTAAAATTTTCCTTGTCAGTTTTGCTAGGGGTTTATTAATATCTCTGAACAACTATCAAAGAACTACTTTCATGGATTTCTCTTTGTATGTCTTTGTTTTCCTGTAATTTTATTAGTGTATCCTCTTACATTTCATCATTTTATATTTGATTCTTTCTAGTTTTTGTTGTTGTTGTTTTGGTCGGTCATGGGGCCTGAACTCTAGGCCTGTGCACTGTACCTCAGCTCTTCAGATCAAGGCTAGCGCCCTACTACTTGAGCCCCAACGCCACTTCCAGCTTTTTCTGCTTATGTGGTGCTGAGAAATCAAACCCAGGGCCTCATGCATGCAAGGCAAGCACTCTATCAATGAGCCACCTTCTCAGCCCCCTTCTAGTTTTTCATTTTGCTCTTTTAGTGTTTAGATTCTTGATTGTAAACCTCTTTTCTACTATAATCTCTTTAGTGTTACACATGTCACTCCCTGAACTTTTTGCTATATCTCACTTATTTTAATGATTTTCATTTTTACTCAGTAGCATAGATGTCTTTGATTTCTATTGTGATTTTTAGAACCATGAGTTATTTTATATTACTTAGTTTGTACCAATGTGGGTAGGCATTAGTTATCTTTATATTAGCAACTTTTTGCTTAATTCTGTAATTTTGATTTAAAATATTTGTTGAGGTTTGTTTTTTAGCTCCAGGTAATATCTATGTTAATATGTGTTTTGTGGGTACTTCAAAAGAGGTACCTGCCCAGATACAGTGAGTCATCCTTATAATCCCAGCTACTTGGAGGCAGAGCTGAGGAAGATTTATTTTTGAGGCCAGCTTAGCCAAAAAGTTAGTGAGACCTTATATCAATAAGCAAGCTCCAGCTAGACACCAGTGTTTCATGCCTATAATCCTAGCTTCTACATTCCTATAATCCAGATATATGGTAGCCATAAGTAGGAAGATCATACTCTGAAACTGATCTGTGGCAAATATATAAGACCTTGTCTGAAAAAATAACTAAAGCAAAAATGACTGGAAATGTGGTTCAAGTGGAAGAGTACCTGTTTAGCTAGCACGCGTGAGGCCCTGAGCTCAATTTCCATTACTCTCACTCGCTTACCCCACATAAAAGAAGGTACATCTTGCTGCTGTTGACAGGCACATTCTCAAAAGTAGATTCCATCCTGGCTGTACTGTAGCTATTGTGATTTTCTAAATGTCCCTTCAGTTATTTACAGGTAGATGTTGAAATCCCCAAATATAATAACTGTGGATTTATTTGTATGCCTTTATAATTATCTTTTGCTTCACGTATTTGTGGGTCTGTTGCTGGTTCAAAAATAATGAAGATCACTATGTCTTCATGGTAGACTGACATTTTTGACATTGTATAACGTACCTCTTTCTGGCAATTTTCTTTTAACTTTGCTAATTTAGGTGATATTTACATAGCCCCCTATCTATTGATTCATGCTTGCATAATATTCTTTCTTAAGCTTTCTTCAATCTATTTATTCTTTGTATTTGTAGCTAATATGTTGTAGGTAGTATATATTTGCATCTTATATTTTTGTTCACTTTTAATGTAGCCTTTCTTTTTTAACACTTTTCATTCCCTTTGATTTTATCTTTCTGTATTTTTTTTCCTGTGTGCTATCTGAGCATTCTCTATTTTTGTTTTGTAGTGTGCCTTTTATTTTTCATGGAAATTCTAGTTGCAACTGACAAATAGGCATATGTGTAGGTATAAACATTTTATGTATGCATGTATGTATATATATGTATGTATGTAAACTTCATGTTACACTGTTGCCATTTTTAGTTACTATGATTATCTTAAATATTTTATCTACTTTTAGAACTGCATTTGAAGTTATATCTTTGGCTTCTATTATTGAAAATAAGTTAGAAGACTCAGGAAGAAAAGACGTATTTATTGTACTTAAACTATGTACTGTTCTCCAGAAGCCAAACAGTTCTGTGAGAAGCATGGTTTCCTCAGAATCTTGGGTATTTTGGTGTAATGCTGACTGGTTGGATGGAAAAGCTATTTAGCATCCTTATCTACCACACTTACATTCACTATGGTCGGATCAGATGTCTATAGGAACAGGATGGTGTGACATCCTGGGTTTGCTGTCATTTCATTTGTTGGTCTGGATCCTAGTAGAATTTCAACTTTAACTATTGCCCAATAAATAGGAGAGAGAAATAGTCCCCAATATAACATAGACTGCTTTCAAAATCTGCCAAGCTATGTGAAGTAACAAAACCCTTATCACTGTTAATATGTCAAGGAAATAATAATTTACATTTCATAAAGAATCCTTCTAGTGTGCTGTGTATCCCTGTTTGCAAATCCTTTCCTACTTCTAAAATGTCTATGTCACGGTCATTTCTATGACTCCTACAGCCTCCTTGTACATACCAGATTGACTTAGCATGAATATTAAAGAATAGTGACCATGAAGACTATATCCTATTATAATATGGAAATATGAACTTCATATGGTACTAAATGTAGTCACTACATTTCCCATAGTGTTCAGACTGCTTGTAATTCTCTTTATTGATCATTGTAAAGAGCATATAAAGAAAGGAGCTCTCCCAACCAAAAACAAAAAGAGTCTACCTAGCTCAGAAATTTCTATTAGTACTACAAAATACCTAACTTTGTATTTAAGATCATTTACCACATTCTATCTAGCTTGGGTTAGAGCCAAACAGAAAAGCTGGACCAATGGCAGAGATTATATCCTACATTTTTATGTCTTGTAGAGGTCAAATTTCTGCAGTTTCTCTCTAGATGTTGTGTTTTTTTTTTCATGTCTAGCTTTGCTGTGTGTTTGATTTTACTGTACTGCTCAGTTCCTTCTTTTCTGCTTCTCCTAATCATGGTTTGGGAAAGAATATAGCATGTTGGTGGATATTGTACAGTACTGTGTATCTGGATAATGAACAAATCCAGGAATTGTCTTTAAGTTCAAGGCAATTTATAGGGGATAACAGGTATAACTTTTATAGGAATATAAAATCTTTAAGTGTAAAGTATCAGCATATTTATTTACAGAACCAGTTCATAAATCAGGTTCGTGAAAAATTTTCAGTGTATTACCATCAAATAAAAGAACTAATACAAGTATTTATGTGACTGAGGATAAGTGTCACATTCATATCCAAATTCATTAATTAAGGATTAAATTTCATAACTGGTATTTTTTAAGTGTCTGCATGGTGCACACCCCACTATTATCCATTTCCTATTTGTCAGTGACTAAGATTTTTTTCTTCTGTACTCTTTCGTGCACCTTCAGTGGAATTAATTTTTTTTGTTCTTTTGTTATTGTTATTGTAAAGTTAATGTACAGAGGTTTACAGTTAGATGTCAGATAATGAATACATTTCTTTTTGAACAGTGGTACCTCTTTCCTTCTTTTCTCCCAGTTTTTCCCTCCTGACCTCCCTCTCTCACAAGTGTTACAGTTCATTTCAACATACCATCTAGTAAGTATAACTGCTGCATTTGTTCACTCTTTGTCCCACTATTTCTGGTTCTTCTTCTTTTCTCCTTGCCCTCCCCCAAAACAGATAAACATACATACAAGACAAAAGATACAGAAATCAAAAACAGTGACAAAGGAGGGGAAAAAAAGAAGTAAAATAGCATAAAACCTCTTGTTTCCATTTCTTGGAGTCCATTTTGATAAATATCATTTTATATGATCATATGCAAATAGTTATTGAGCTTTGTGATCATCTCCTATTGGTAAAATCTCTGGGCTCACCTTTTAAGTTCAAAATTTATGATTTCCACTACATATGTTTTACTTCTGAGATTGTCCATTTCTACCAGAAGTGTTTGCCCTTGTGTGTGGTTGGATACAAGTCAGTATTCTCCTTTTGGAGATTCCCTTTCTGATCTTTTTTTCCTTCCTTTCTATAAAAAGGAAAAAACCTAAACATACACCCAGAAATTGACAGACACAGGATTTCTTGAGACGTTACTCAAATGATATAATAGAAAAGCTAATACTTCTGTGTCCCATCATTATTACAGAGTAGGACAGGTTCAATGTATGTGAAAAGGGTGTATTGTGTTTTAATTTGCTTTACAAATCTATCTTTGGAAGAAGCAAAAATCAACTTATAGTTTAACAGTTTTTCTGGAATATCTAAGCTAAGTAGCACTACAAAATGCTTGACTTTTGTAGATTGTGTTTTAACAACATTCAGTTGAGAGATGTTTGGCTAAGGGCCTATGAATACTCAAACCAGTCTCTTCAGTCTCTTCCTCATTCTCCTTCTTCTGCTACCTCTATCTCCTCTTTCCTGTCTCATGCCCTACCATATTTCCAACCCCAAAAGTCTGAATATTGTCTCATCACCTTTCAGTTCTAGATATTTTTTCTTTTCATCTAGGAAAAGAACAGAAAAATAATGAGATACAGTAATATCTTATCTCTTATTTCAATGTGTTCTTTCATCTACAAAAGTATGTTACCAACTTTCAATTTAATCTTTTAACTTCCCTGGCTAAGCTATTCCAATAACTTGCATTTTCTTACGAACATAATACAATAGCTTAAGTGTGGCACAGTAGATTCTTCATTTAAAATATGAATATAATACTAATGTATTTATGTTCTTGTATTACTGACTAAACTGACATTCTGTTAGGATGGTGTAGTGTGTATGTTTGGATGTATATGTGTATGTGATTTTGCGTTTAATTCTCTCCCCACCTCCCAATGAGTTCCCAAAGGTTACCTTATTGTCAGGCTAAAAGAAGCATTTTAATAAATGACTGTTGAATAATGCAATCAATATGTAGTCAGATCTTCTTTTCCAGCAATGTATTTGTTCAGCTTAGTTTAATGATATTATGAAGATTAACAAAGAATATAACAGCCTACTCTTTGACCTCTGTCCCAAAGTAATAAGCACAAAGTTTAATAAGAATGTCCTGAATAAAAGAAGATTTGTTTCTGTTGAATTATTATGAGAGTGATGTTAATAGCATAATGTTCTTAAAAACAGGAACAAGAGCTCACACTCTGGCAGAGCTATAAGAGGATGTTTGTTCCAATGGGTGGATTTAACTTCTTATTAAATTGGCATGTATGTGTTAGTGTCTAATGAGATCTTTTGATCTAGATAGAGCTTTCTAGATAATAGAATCCATATTGTATTGTTTTAAATAATGAGTGCTAATGACACCAGATATGTTTATTTTAAGAGTAGTTTTCACAGAATGTATGGCATTTTCTTTGTTTAGCACTTCAGATTTCAGAAGCTAAAATAAAGAGCCTTCTATTAATACTTTGACATTCAAAGTTTTTGTTTTGTTGTTTTATTCCATGAAAATATAGCACTTGACTGAGGGAGAAAGTGCAAGGTTGCCACCACATCACACCTGGTTCTCCAGGAATGCACATGTTATACAAGACCACCAACAAATCCTCTGTACCTAGTGTTTACACTGAATTGCTTAAGAAAGATTTCCACATCAGAAGGAGTTCAGTGTACAGACTTATGTCAATGAAAACTTTGACCTAGTATCTAAAGCAGCACACAAAATAAAAAGAACAATTTTAAGTTATTGAAAAATCTTGTGGACACATCTTCAAGCTATCTGTGTTGAGTTCTATTCTCTCTCTTCTTCAGTTCACAGTTCAAGTCTTCCGCAGACAAATCCTGTAAAATAATAGAGTACAGCTTGTCTTAACTATGTGAACAGATAATGGAATACAATTGAGGAGCCTCTTTTATGCTTGAATAATTAATTTAGGGATAACTATTGTTCCTATATTTCTCTTTTAAAACCACATTGGATGTAATACAGGATAAATTTGTGTTAGAAAGGCTTTTGAAAATTGGTGAGAAGACAAAGAAGAATACAGGAAGAATAAAAATGTTCTTATAAAAATGTGGTATTGATTTGTTTAAAGAGATGGAAAGAACTAACTCTCTTCAGCGAGGCCAACTGATGAGTAAGAGGGAAGAGGGCTGAAAGAATCTGAAGGGTGTGAACAGAAAACATGGACAGCAAATGGTTAGCATTAGCATTATGCAAATATCCACTGGGTAAGAGAGCAACATGCAGGAGGAATTCTGCTTCTAATAAAAGGATATTTAGACAAAAGCAATTGTCATAAGATGAAAATTTTATTGCTTGAATTATTTAAGTAAGAAATATCAGATGTTTTAGCAACTAGTAAGAAATGTGCCAAGGCCATCTATGGGCACTTCATAGACAATGCAAATTAAACATTTTCAAAATATCATTTTTTCCCTAATATTGTTTAAAAATATCTGACTGCAAGATGGTGAAAGTTTTGTTGTCTCTGGTTATATCTTTTATGGCATCCAGATGTTTATAAAGTGGACACTATGTGTTCTTGCTGACAAAGTCAAATGGGATATAGGCCAGCAGTTTTGAAGCTGCTTGTATAACTAGTATGTCCAAAATTACCTAGGAAAGAGTTATAAAAATTCCATATTTTGTAAAATAACTCAAAATAAAGCAGATCTTAATTTGTTTCATCTTTTAAAAGTCCTAATTGTACAAAAAAAGGATTTTTAGTTAAAATGAGTGCCATGAAATAAAAGCAAATTAAAATTAAGGACCAGTGTGTCAGGCAAGAAATGTAACCTCTGAATGCAGAGGTAGGTCTCTCATTGGTAAAAATTCCCTTGGTAAACTGAGGAGCATGGGTAGATATCCCTCTTGATGATGATTTTTATAGTCCTTAGGATATACATATATGGCTTGGTTTTGTTTCCTTTTAATTTTTTCCAAGACCACTATTTATGGAAGTGACAATTTCTTTTTCTTTAATTTAAATTTTATTTTAAAGGCGATGTTCAGAGGGATTATAGTTACATAAGTAAGGTAGTGAGTACATTTCTTTTAGGACAGTGTTACCCTCTCCCTCATTTTCTCCCACTCTCTGCCCTAAGTTGTAAAGTGTATTTCCAACATAGTGTCTAGTGAGTATCAATGTCGAATTAGTTCACCCATTGTCCCACCATTGTCCCTTCCATTCCCCAAATCAGATAAACTCATATACAAGACAAAGAGTACAGAAATCAAAAACAGTGACATCAGGAAATAAACCAAAGAATAAAAAAGAAAGAAAAAGAAATAACTGCAAACAGTTGAATACAACCCTGTTTTCATTTCTTGGAATTCATTTCGCTAAGCATCATTTTATATGGTCAGACAGATATAACTATCAAGATAAACAGAAAGCCCACAGAATGGGAGAAGATCTTTACAGCTAGTAAAGATGTATCAGACAAGGGCCTTATATCTAAAATATACTTAGAGCTCAAAAGTTAACTCCCCCCAGAATAAATACTCAAAGAACTAACAACCCCATTGATAAATGGGCTAAAGAATTAAAAAGAGACTTCTTGAAGAATAAATAAGAATAAGAATAAATAAGAATGTCCAATAGACACATGAAGAAATATTCAACATCTCTGGCCATAAAAGAAATCAAAACAACATTGAGATTCTACCTCATCCCAGTTAGAATGGCCATCATTAAGAAAACTAATAAACACAGATGCTGGTGGGGATGTGACTAAAATGGAACACTGCTTCATTGTTGGTGGGAATGTAAACTTGTCCAACCAATCTGGAAAGCAGTATGGAGGTTCCTCAAAAAAACTGAACATAGAGCTCCCCTATGATCCTGCAATCCCACTTCTGGACATTTACTCAAATGACCACAAATCACTCAGCACTAACGACAATTTCTTCTAACTAAAATCAAATCTCAGGAACTGACTCTGTAGCTCAAGTGGTAGAGCGCTAGCCTTGAGCTGAAGAGCTGAGGGACAGCACTCAGGCCCAGAGTTCAAGCCCCGTGACCGACAAAAAAAAAAAATAGAAAGAAAATAAAATAAAATTTCATTATTTGATAATCCCATGAGAATGGGTGCAAAATGAGACGATTTCCATTTTGCCTTAGTAATATAAATCTTGCCAGGTTGAGTGTATTTCATATTTGTTTCTGAGTATGGCACCTTGGAAATGCAAAGAGGAAAATAAGACTCATTGGCTTTTCAATTTAATTGTTTACTTGGTGATTAATTGACATTTAATGAGTATTTTAGGATACAGATACAATGCTTAGCAGAACAAACAAAACAAGTTCTTTTAGATAAGAGTTTCCTTAGTAGAGGAAATGTCATTAAACACTAAACTATGAGAATGTGTTAAAGCATTATGAGCAACACAAATAAATATCATTGCGACTTGCCAGTAGTATAATTACCTATCTGTGTAGTTGACTAATGTCCTAGCATTAAAAAATACTGAAACACAGACATTCTAGATAGAGAACTGAGTCAAATATTCACAGATAGATAGGTCAATGGTTCCAGATGCCTGGGACCTACTCATTATGAAGGTGACATTGTGCTACACTCTGGGGACCTTTAAAGCCAAGGTGTTGAGATGCATGGACTTACATGGAAAAGCCGAGAAAGGTCTTAACAGGCAAGGAACACAAACAAATTATACTCTTTAGAACAATTAACTTTCCAGATGTGTACAAGAGTAGCTGAAGTGGGCAAAAGATGTTGGTATGCAAATGACTTTATAATTTTAAACCACTGAATAGTCTTAAAATAAGGGAAAGTTCTGAACACATGACTAATGAGAATGGCAAATGGTAGACAAATGACAGGAAAAAAAGAAGTTTTTCCATCTTAGAAATAATCAAACATATCAATATGTTTTGCTTTTAGCTTGCCCAAGTGTGAAATATCATTAAATTTTACTAATTAAATTAGTGGTAATATTTAGAAGCAAACTACACTCTTGTATAATGGTAATTAACACCTGCCTACTTATATTTTGAACAGCTTAGTTATATGCTTTATATTTTAAATATACATATATACCGATATTGGAATTCCTAATTCAAAAAGTTCAATGTTTAATTTTGTTAGAATTTGAACAAATTAAATTTAGTTAAAAATGTGTGTTCTTAGGTAGTCATGCGTATCTTTTCAGCTATTTGGGAGGTTTGACCATTTATATTCAGATTAAATATTAAAAGAAAATGGGAAATTTTTCATCCTCTTCCAAAGCTCATAGAGATAAAAACTGAAGCTACACCTTTTGAAAAAGAGCTTACAAAAAATCTACCAAGTTCATTTATCACTGTTTAAATTTTAGTCAGAAAATACGTTTTGGGAAATAACTCTTAAGAATTTACTATTTGTAAATAGTTTACTATATTTGTAAATATAGTTTACTATATGTAAACTAGTAATTTATACTTCTGGAGACAAAGGAAAGCATGAGATGAAGGGATCTGAAGAGTCACAAAGCATGGAGAATAAAATCTAAAAACTTGATAAAATGGTTTAGGCCAGCTCCTATGGGTAGGTAAGTCTCCCCAGTATTGCCAAGAGAACTCACAATCAGTACTACTGTATGTCTTTCAGGAGATGAGGGAGGGTGGTGTGTGGACACACTCAGCCAGTGTCAACGGTCAATAAACTCAGAATCAACTTCGTAAGCTGTGTACCAGATTTCTTACAATAATAGTTATAATTATTATAATAATCACAACCATTTGGATTGGTTGTCCAAAAATCTTCATGGATGTTCTTTAACGAGGTGCTCTTATTATCATCTGGAGGTTGGATCTTGAGTGTTCCTAAAGATCAAGGGAGAAAAGGTTTCTTCATTACTTAGGTGATGCTACTAAAAAGCAGCAGCAGAGGCTAAGAGATGGGGCTTACTGAGAGGTCTTGAATCATTAAGTACCTGCTCTGGTTGGTGACTTATTTTTACTTCAGCCTCTTTTTTCTTTTACATTTGCAGGTCAGGAAGTTAGTGTCTTTGCTTTACAGCACATTCCCTACCATTATTATTAGATTAAATGATCCAAAAATTTGATCCGTGATGAACCTTTTCTCTATATAACTTGATTGCCTCAGGTTTTTGTTATGTAATAGCAAGCTTCTTAATGTACCATCTTCACAAATAAAGATATAGATGCTCTGAAAGGTCAGCATCACAAACCAAACCGGGGTCTAACCAGAGTACATCCTCTTCCCTATCATATGATCTGACTCCTTATCTTTATTCCCACAGAGAGAGAGTACACACAGAAAGAATAAGAAAGGCTTTCTAATCTGCTATTGTGGTACATACCTGTTATCCCATCTACTTGGGATGTAATGGAAGATAGAATACAAATATTACAAATATATAACAATAAATAATTAAATTAAATAAGTTTATAAACATGTTTTAAAGCATCATGTTTAACCACCTGAGCCACACTTCCAGCCAAGTATCTTTTAGAGGTCTTCAAATAGTTCACATTAAAATTCCTTTTGGGAAATTTTTTCTATACAAGTTTTATTAAAACTATGAGTTTTGAAAGAAATGCAATATATATTTGTGTCTTTGTCATTAATAATATGTTTTAAAATTTTAACACAGTGTGATCTCAAATTCTTTTTAAATAGATTTTTTTCAGAAGTAGTCTTTTTTTAATTTCATTACTCCTCTGTACTTCAAATGCACTTCCAATTACCATTAAATGTCATAGTTGCTGCTGTTAACATCTGGGTAGATACATATAGATTCTATGCCAAAGACAATAATATGTGGAAAAATCCTCTTGACATTCTCTAAACTTTTCCATTTCACTAAAATCAGGCTTTGCTTCTCTATTAAACAGGTATGAATACATCTCATTAGCTAATTTGTTTTCTATTTAATGTTATATTGACTATTTTATTTCCTATGTTAACATTCCTTCAACATATCAGGGAAGCTAGTCCTAATAAAACTGAAGTACTAATTATTTTCCTTTTTTGTGTATTTTTCC
Organism: Dipodomys spectabilis; assembly: GCF_019054845.1. Taxonomy (NCBI): domain Eukaryota; kingdom Metazoa; phylum Chordata; class Mammalia; order Rodentia; family Heteromyidae; genus Dipodomys; species Dipodomys spectabilis. Next base: position 7,928,825 of record NW_024870792.1, read on the forward strand.
ATTTTTCTTTTGTCCAGAACTGGGATTCAAACTTGGTATATGATACTTGCATTCTACTCATTGACTGGTGCTCTACCACCTGAGTCATGCCATATATATCTATATCTATATATAGATGTATATGTATATATATATATGTATATATGTATATATACATATACATATACATATATATGTATATATATATACATATATATATACATATATATACATACATATATATATGTATATATGTATATATACATATACATATACATATATATGTATATATGTATATATGTATATATATATACATATACATCTATATATAGATATAGATATATATGAAGAGAATAAAAATCTCATTGTGTTTGGCTACAAACATTTTGGGGTCAGCTTTGTAGTGCCCAGCACTACAATCCTCCCTTCATATGCACACATCCCATGTTTGTGAGCTTATTCAACTGTGGCTCATGCCTATAATCCTAGCTACTGAGGGTGCTGAGATCTGAGGACTGAACCAGCTTGGGTAAGAAAGCCCATGAAACTCTGATCTCCACTTAACCAGCAAAGAGCAAGAAGTGTGAGTGTGGCTCATGTAGTAGAGAGCTAGCCTTGAGCAACTAAGGACAGTATCCAGACTTGACTTCAAGCCCTAGTCTCTTCTCGCCTCCACCACACACACATACACAAATACTTAGGGAAAGTATTGCATGCATAGTAAACACTCAAGCACTGTCACCAGACAGTGAAGATTCCTTAGTGAAGATTCCCTTTAAATGTAGGAACAATTCACTTAGGGTCCTTGACTATATTTTTTAAGTTTTCAGTTTTTAAATGTTTTCCAAGTGTTTTCAAGGATATATTAAAGCATGTCAAGAAAAAAATGCTGAGTTCACTTACAAAGATTGCCAAAACAAACTCAAACCATTTATATTACACTATGTAAACAGATGACTATGAATTTCACAATTTGGTGCCACATCTAAAAATTACAATGACACCTGGAGACTTCAGAATCAATAAATTAGATCACGCACATGATGTTAACATTTAATAGTAGAGACATTTACAAAATTTATACTTTGCCTACCAATTATTGTAAGGGAAATCAAAGTATATAAAGAACCTACAAAGGCTTATCTTTTTTATTGTTATTATAAGTGTAATGTACAGAGAGGTTAAAGTTACATAAATCAGGTAATGAGTACATTTCTTTTTGAACAATGTTACCTCTTCCCTTGTTTTCTCTCAGTTTTTTCCCTCTCAAACTCCCCCAACAAGTTTTATAGCTCACTTTCAACATAGTGTCTAGTGAGTACCACTGCTGCATTTGTTCACCCTTGGTCTTACCATTTCTGTGCTCCCCCTTACCCTCTTCAAAACAGATAAGCTTACATAAAGACAAAAGGGACAGAAAACAAAAATATCAACAAAGATGACAAAAACAAAAAGCAGAATAACAACCAAAAAAACCTTCTTGTTTCCATTTCTTGGAGTTCATTGCATCAAACTGAAGAGTTTCTACATGACAAAGGAGATAGCTAACAAAATAAACAGAAAGCTCACAGAGACAATCTTTACTAGCTATGCGTCAGATAAGGGCCTCATATCTAAAATATGTTTGGAGCTCAAAAAATTACCTCCCTCCCTCAAATAAGCCCTCAAAGAAACAACCCAATTAATAAATAGGCAAAAGACTTAGAGATTTCTCTGAAGAAGAAATGAGAATGGCCAATAGACACAAGAAGAAATGTTCAACACCTCTGGCCATAAAAGAAATGCAAATCAAAACAACACTGAGATTTCACTTCACTCCAGGTAGCATGGCCATTATCAAGAAAACTAACAACAGATGCTGGTGGGGATGTGGCCAAAGGGAATTCTACTACACTGTTGGTGGGACTGTAAACTTGTTCATCCACTCTGGAAAGCAGTATAGAGGTTTCTGAAAAGACTAAACATAAAGCTTCCTTATGAACCAGCAATCCCATCCTTGGGCATTTATCCAATTGACTACAAACTGGCCTACACCATGTTCATTGCAGCATTGTCCCACAGCCAAGATATGGAATCAACACAGATACTCCTCCGTAGGTGAATGGATCAAGAAAATATGGCATATATACATAATGGAATTCTATGCTTCCATCAGAAAGAATGACACTGCACCATTAGTAAGGAAATTGAAAGACTTGGAAAAAATTAGATTAAGCCAAGTAAGCCAGACCCAAAGAAACATAGGTTGCATGGTTTCCCTCATGTAATTAGATTGTGCCTATACCTCTACAAATAAACACACTGGATGGCAAAAGGCTTGATTTTATATCAAAACTTTAATAATATTATGAACTATCTAATTAATTTCAGCTATATAAACCTAAATACTGCCAAGTGCCAGTGGCTCAGGCCTTTAATGCTAACTACTCAGGAGGCTGAGATCTGAGGCTCATTGTCTGAAGCCAGCCCAGGCAGAAAAGTCTGTGAGACTCTTACTTTCAGTTAACCACCAGAAAACTGGAAGTAGTGCTATGGCTCAAAGTGGTAGCGTGCTACCCTTGAACAAAGAGCTCAGGGACAGTGCCCAGGTCCTGAATTCAAGCCCCATCACTGCCAAAAAAAGAAAGAAATTGAAAAAAAAAAACCACCTAAATACCTAGTAAAGAATTACAAGACCAGGGAAAACATTTTACCCACTGTAGTTTAAATCAGTTATTTTCTGTAAAAGCTATTTCATTCAGACTAATAATTTATTTATTCATTTATTTTGCTTTTGGGAATTTGAACTGAAAGCCTAAGCCTTGGAATTGCTAGATAACTCTGTACCATGCAAATCACATACCTTTTCCTTTATGCTTTAGTTTTCAGAAAGGGCCATGTATTTTTGCCCCAGATTGACTGTGAATTCTTTTTTTCCTATCCTTTGCATAGTTCAGATTAGAGACATGCATCATGCTGCCTAGTCCCAAAATACAATAATTTTCTCTAAAGCACTTCAGCTATAGCATTGAAAACCAGCACTTTTCCTATCACATTCTTGGTTTACTTTCCCTCCTTGCATTGCAGATATTATATTTTCTTGAAAGAATCCCATATGATTACTTCAACAGAATCACTGCTTGACAATCCCAGGCTTTTTTCAAAGTATGCCATTTTCTTAATTAAAAACTCCCTGTTCACAAAGCTGAGGAAGAAATATAAATGTTGCCTCATATAGGTATACTTGCCAGTTTCACTCACCTATAAAAGATACTTGTTTGACAAATTAAAAGTTTTCATTACTGAAAAACGTCTTTCATGTGAGAATAACTTTGGGTATTTGGACTATTTACTGACCTCATATTGTTAACTTATGGGACCGTTTAGTAAAATAATGGTATCCACACATGTAGCTGACAAGTTTACTGGCTTTGTACCACCTTTTTACTATACCTTTACAAGCTAAAAACTAGAGAGAGTACTGGACACAATTTTTGATTTAGTACTACATGTTTTAGTAATATCAGTGCCTGAATTTCAATGACAAATAGTGTTAGAGATATTTCTTTGTTCCTGCATCATGAACTATGATAAGACCTCTACTTACTCATTATTGGCTTGCATATTATTGGAACCCTATCTAATATACTTAAAAAGTATTACTATAATTAATTTGTTTTTGAAAAATAGTAAATTTTACACTTCAAAGAAACAGCTTTTATTTTCTTTTGTCTCCATTCACTTTTCCTCTAACATTCCACTTGTAATTATTTTCAGTATCAGTGAAAATATCATAGATTTACTTTAATGTTTGTAAATTGTCTCACTTAATTTTAATGAGAATTATCATTCAGTTTATTTGATAACTATCATACCAAATAACAGCATTTCAATTTTAGACAGGATAAAATAATCAACAGAGTGAGTTGATTATGATACAGTCTGTTTTAGTAGATCAATCAATATATTAAACAATTAACTACAGATGAACTATACTTATCTTTTTATTTATATCTTTTACTACTTTCATTTAGTTGTTTTGACCCAAATTAGTTATCTTACTTTTCTTTGTGTTCTCTTTTAATTTTTTAAAAGTTATTTATATTAGTTATAATAGTCTAGATTGCTTTCTGTGGTTTGTTGATTTTTAAATATGCCATTTCACTAGAAGGGGCTAATCTGATCAAAACATATGTATATATAAAATATGATAAATTATATGTGTATGCTTAAATAGTTGAATTTTAAATAAGATATCATTTCATGGTCTTGTGAATGGAATTTTTTAATCCAAAGTCTTAGGAAATTGCTTGTGATTGTGTACATAAATGTACATATGTGAAAATGTTATATTTTAGGTATTTATTGTTTTTTTCCTTTGGATTCCTTAAACATTCTCATTTTACTTTCAGTACTTCCAATGTGATTTGTCTAGGTTACTTACATATACATAGCATTCATTTTGTTTGGTTTACTATGAGTTTCTTCCATTAATGGGACTGTGACTTACATTGGTTTTGGAAAATTCACAGGCCTCAATACAGTATATTTTTCTTTATGTTTGCTTTCTTTTCATTTTAGAGTGCTGAATATTGTTCCTAACATCTTCCATTGCTTAGGGTTTTTTTTTTTCCAGTCATTCATTAATACAACTAGGTCATTTTCAGTGGACTGTCTTCATGTTTACTTACTTTTGTTTGCTTTGTCTAAGACATTGTTTCTTGTATTTAGCATTGCTATTTGATTACTTTATATACAGTTCACTTTGATAAAATTAAAATCTGTTCTTATAGTTTTATATCTGCTATAGTATACACATGATATACACCTTGTGTGTGTGAGAGAGAGAGAAATAGAGGAGGAGGGAAGGGGGAGGGAGGGAGAGAGAGAGAAGAGAGAGAGAGAGAGAGAGAGAGGGAGAGAGAGAAGAGAGAGAGAGAGAGAGAGAGAGAGAGAGAGAGAGAGAGAGAGAGAGAATGTTTTGGGGCTTCAACACAAGGCCTGGGCACTGTCCCTGAGTTTTTTAACTCAAGGCTATGACTCTACCACTTGAGGTACTACTCAACTTCTGGTGTTTTGGTGGTTTATTGGAAATAAGAGTCCCATGGACTTTCCTGTTCAGGATTGGTTCAAACTTTGATCCTCAGATCTCAGCCTCCTTAGTAGCTAAGATACTGGCTTGAGTCACTAGTACCCAGATTGATATCCATCTTTTCAATGAGTAATTTAAAGTTATTTCAGTTGACTTTTTGATTAATAATAATATTTGGGTCTTTCATAGTTCTGATTTAATCAGTTCCACTGTATCTTGTAACATTTGTTGTCGTAGGTTGTTGTGGTTGTGGGGTTAAACTCGGGGCCTGGGTGCTATCCCTGAGCTCCTTTGCTCAAGGCTAGCATTCTCCCACTTTGAGCTACAGCTACACTACTGGTTTTTGAGTGGTTAATAGGGGATAAAAGACAGAGACTTTTCTGCCTAGACTGGCTTTGAATTGTGATTCTCAGGTCTCAACTTTCTGAGTAGTTAGGTGGTGCATTTTGTGTTTTTATGGCATCATTAGTCTAGGATTACTTTTATGAAATGATATCCATTATATCTAAGACAACACATAATGACATAAGTGTTATTCACCACTTATTTCAATGCTTTTCATGCTTGGTTGTTAGTGTGGCAGGTTGAGTTAATCCAGTCAAGTCAAACAAAGCTAGTGTTGTAATGATTTCAGGGCACCAGTAGCTTCAAATTCTAGTTTTGCTGTGTTTCTAATTCCACAGAAAGCCTTGCTCAATGATTGTCTTCATTTTATTTCTAGAGTTCTCTACGGATCCATAAATCAGGAAAATCCTTTTCTGCATAAACTTATTTTACTCATCATGTATCATGTGGAAGTCTGTGAATTGGGTTAAAGAAGGGTTTCTCTTGTCCTGTTTTATCATCAGCCTTAGATGAGTCCTGTATTCCTATATATGGAATTTTTTAATGTCCCTGCTAGATTACCAGTGATAAAGAATCCTTAATATCGTGCTTTGCCCCAATATTGGAAAGGTTTTTGTAAACTTCTATTTTCTCATCAAGCAGCAATAGATTTCCACATGTTACCTAAATGCTTCAATATCTCTAATATCTTGTTGTGACTTAAATATTCCTCATGAGCCTTTGGAAAGGTGTGTACAGTAAGCTTGAGATTAGGTCAATTAATTCTTGTGTCTGTGGCTAAGATATTATAGTCTCATATTAGCAATAATCATACTGTGAAATATTAAAGATTGTAGTGTATTTTCTTAACATTTTGTTTAAAACCCACCCCATGTCCCTTCCCATCATCCTTTTCAGCAGATAAAATTTTCATCTGCTGAATGATGTTTGCATCTTCTTTCTTCTTGGAAAAACCAGCATTGCTTTGGATATATAACTACTTGATTATTTTCTTATCTTAGCCCTGTGGCAGGTTCAAGAACATTTGTGATTTTTATAAATTATCCAACTTTCTATTATAGGAACAAAGCCCTCTGGAGCTTTTCATATCTTACCACAAAGCCAGAATCTTTATCAATGACTTTTGAAAATATAACTATAAGATTAAATGTAATGCCATAAATTTCAAAGTTTAAGTTACCTTGAAATACTATGTCAGCATAATTTTCCTCATCTTAAATTCTCAAAATGCTGCTAAATAAAAAAGGAAAGGCCTATTAATGTAGAAAATTGGAGCCATTCACCAAATATTTGAAACCATATCAAACATAAGATTGACTTGTGTACAACTTAATTCAGCATATGTATGATATGAATGTATGATCTTAATCCTTGTATGATTTTTTAAATAACTAAATATGTTGTAATGCTTAAATAAATAACAAATACCTTTGCAAATCCTAAATTGTTTAGTAATACAATATGGCATTGTATGGTGCTCAACATATGCTAATGATTTGAAATGATTATTTAATAGTAATAAACTTACTTTGAATCACTGTCATCAATTAATTTAATATCATGTGTTTAATTCATGAAATGTCATCATAAATTAGAATTTAGCTCTTTAGTCAGATGTTAGTTTCAGCTTTGTTTTTTTGGCTGACACTAAAGTAATTCAAATGATTTGTGTTTACAAATATGAGCAGTATTATTAAAATTTTTATTTAATTTTAGTTAATCCTTTATGTCAACCCTGTAACAATTATTTCATGCTTTCATCCTAATATTTATCTAAACTGAACCAGTAAAATGTGCAATAAGATTTCAAAAATAAATTCTTCTTTAAGAAAATTGATAGTCACTCGGCTTTGGGGCTTATGTCTATAAACCTAGGAGGCTGAGATCTGAGGTTTGAAGACAGCCTGGGCAGAAAGTCCATGAGACTCTTATCTCCAATAATTTACTGGGGGGAAAAAAGCCTGAAGTAGCTCTGTGGCTCAGTGGTAGATAGCTACCTTTGAGCCGAAGAAGCACAGAGATGGCACCCAGACCCTAAATTTAAGCTCCAGGATGGACCAAAATAAATAAATTAATTAATTAATAAGTTTATAGTCTAATACATACTGAGTGGAAATCCATTCCATTTTTATGACAAAAATGATATTTCCCTGCTTTAATTCAACAGTATTCTCAACAAATATTTATGTGGTATCTTCTATTGCCTGGCATTGTCCTACATTTATGAATACATGGGAAAATGACACAGCCCTGAAATATCAAAAAGTATACATACTTATTCATAAAATTATAAATAGTGACTACAGAATAGCAAGAACAAAAGTCAAAACCCAAACCATAACCATAACAGAAAATTGAACTAATCTTTATTTATTAACAAAGGTCCTAAAAATGAAAAGGAAAACCAAAGCCGGTCGCTGGTGGCTCACGCCTGTAATACTAACTACTCAAATAGGCTGAGATCTGAGGATTGCGGTTCAAAGCCAGCCTGGGCAGGAAAAGGCCTGTGAGACATTCCAATTAACCACTAGGAAACCAGAAGTGGTGCTGTGGCTCAACTGGTAGAGTAAAAGCTTGAGCTGAAGAGCTCAAGGACAGCACGCAGGCCCAGAGTTCAAGCAACATGACTGACCAAAAAAAACCAAAAAACAAAAAAAAAGAAAAACAAAACTCAAAAGTCCAATTATAAACGGAATAAATTCCATAAACAGTAGACAAAAAGAATAAACTGGTAACTTTCAAACTGAAGTTGCAATAAGGGAAGCAGAAAATTAGACTATAAGCTATTTTTCACCGATCTCATTGATAGAGCTTTCTTAAAATACAGTAATGAAAGAGAAATTGATAACTTCATATAATTTTGGTGGGAGGGTAAATTGACATAATTTCTTTGGAATACGTTCTTTTAATCTAAATAATGTGACACAATATAAATAATTACAACTAAGAATTTGTTTTATTCTTCAAATTTTCAATATTACATGGCTATAAATACATATTAGAACATGTTTTCTTTTTAAAATACATATTTTTATTGTAAAGATACTGTACAGAGGGGTTACAGTTACATGAGTAAGGTAATGAGTACATTTCCTATTGAGCATTGTTACTTCTTTGTTTTCCCCTACCATCCTTCCCCTCCCCACGTCCCCCATTCAAAGTTGTAAAGTTCATTTTCAACATAGTGTTTACATCTCACTGTTACAATGGGTCAACCTATATCTTTATTTCAGCATTTTGTTATTTACTTTCCCTTCCTCAAATTAGGAAAATGTATATACAAGATTCAGGGTACTGAAATCAAATACAGTGAAAACAGGGGTTATACCATGGGGGAAGAACATACAAAAGAAACAAAAAAACCACATAGTACATTGTAAGTACATTAAAAACAACAGCAAGAAGATAAAACCTCTTGTGTCTTGGGGTTCATTTCTTTTATTATCATCTAGGTCATATGTACATAGCTTTTTTAAAATACATTTTTTTACTTTTAAAATACTGGACAGAGGGGTTACAGTTACATAAGCAAGGTAATGAGTACATTTCCTATCAAGCATTGTTACCTCCTCCTTTGTTTTTCCCCTACCATCCCTTCCCTCCCCTCCCACCTCCACAACTAAACTCCCCCCCCCCCACATTTTTCGACATAGTGTCTTGTGCATCTAATTGTTACAATGGGTCAACCTATATTCCTATTTAAGCATTTTGTTTTTTCCCTTCCTCTTTCCAAATTAGAGAAGTGTATATATAAGATGTAGGGCACCAACATCAAATACAGTGAAATTAGGTGCTGTACCATGGAAGAAGACATACAAAGCTTCTGACCTTTTCTGCTTATCCTAGACTTATACTAGTTATTGCAAATAATGGAAACCATGGTACATATGTTCCTTTGGGCCTGGCATACTTCACTGAATATAATTTTTTCCAAGTCTCTTCATTTCTACAAATGGAATGATGTCATTCCTTCTGATGGAGGCTTAGAATTCCATTGTATGTATCTATGTATGTATGTATGTATATATCACATTGATCCATTCATCACTGAGGGGCATCTGGGTTGGTTCCATATCTTAGCTATGGTGAATAATGCTGCGATAAACATAGTTGTGCTGTTAGCTTTAGTATGGCCTTGTTTGTGATCTTTTGGGTAAATGCCCAGAAGTGGGATTGCTGGGTCATCAGGGAGTTCTATCAAAAGACTATACATAGAATATGTTTTCTTAAAATAACCAAAAATCTGGAAATATGTCACTTATTTGTTAATAAGACATTAATTTGATTAAAAATACAATGTAATAAGAAATATATGTTGTACAACATACCAAATATATTATAAACTGTTCATGATGGATAATAATATGATACAAATGAAACAAGTGTTTATTTTGTAACTCCTATGGAATTGTCTCTAAGATATGTTGTTAGTGAAATATTTAAATTGGAGTTCATTATTAAGATAACGTGTATAAACTAACATGAGTTAATATGCTTTGCACTATATATAAGTAAATTTATGTTTGTATTTGCCTGATATTAATTTATCCATCTATGTGTGCTAACAGTGGAGCTTGAACTCAAGACTTCACATTCTCACTTAGCATTTACACTCAAGGCCCGGTGTTCTACCACCTGAGCCCCACTTCTACTTTCAGCATTTTGCTAGATAATTGGAAATAAGAATTTCTTGGATTTAAGATAAGGACACAAGTGTTTTTTTTTTCTTTCTTGCTATTGTTTCTAATATATTTAGATTTTTTTTTTGTTTTGTATGTCCCTCTCCCATGGTATAACCCCTGTTTTCACTGTATTTGATGTTGGTATAATTTGGGAAGGGGAAGGGAAAAAACAAATTGTTTAAATAAGGAAATAGGTAGACCCATTGCAACAATGATATGTACAAGAAGCTATGTCGAAAGACAAACTTTACAACTTTGGCGAAGGAGGGTCTAGTGTAGTCGCGAAGATGGGAGGGCAGGATGGTAGGGGAAAAACAAAGGAGGAGGTAACAATACTTGATAGGAAATGTACTCATTACCTTGTTCATGTAATTGTAACCCCTCTGTATGGTATTTTCACAATAAAAAACTTATTTTAAACAAAAAAGAATTTCTTGGATTTATATACTCAGACTGTCTTCAAACTGTATCCTCAGATCTCAGGCTCCAATATAGCTAGGATTATAGTAGTAAGCCACTAGCTTAGGAAAGTATGTAGGAGAAAGCATTTTACCTTATATAATCAGTCTTTCTTAGCTGTATTGGTTATAGATGACATTCTAATGAACAGTGTTTCATTCTGTTGCTGTGGTGAAATGCACAGCCCAAACCACTAGAGAAAGGACTTTTGCTCAGTGTTTCAGATGGTTCAGTCCACAGTCTTTGGCTCCATGCATTCTAGCCACATGGTGAGGTAGAACATCAGAGGCTACTCACTTCATGGCAATCCAGGAGAAAGTAGAATAGAGTAGGAGAAAGGCCCAGAACAAGATTGTTGGTGGGAGTGTAAACTTGTTGAGCCACTTTGGAAATCAGTATGGAGGTTCCTCAAAAGACTCCACATAGAGCTCCTCTATGACCCAGCAATCCCACTTTTGGGCATTTACCTAATGATAACGAACAAAACCATACTAAAGCTACCAGCACAACTATGTTTATTGCAGGATTATTCACCATAGCTAAGATATGGAACCAACCCAGATACCCCCTCAGTAGATGAATAGATCAAGAAAATGTGACATACATATATATAAATACACACACACACACAATGGAATTCTATACCTCCATCAGAAAGAATGACATCACCCCATTTGTTAAGAAATGGAAAGACTTGGAAAAAATTATATTAAGTGAAGTAAGCCAGGCCCAAAGGAACATAGGTCCCACGGTTTCCCTTATTTGCAATAATTAGTATACATCAAGGACAAGCAGAAACGGTCAAAAGCTATGTACATATGTATGTATGACCTTATAAGACGATGCTAAGCAAAATGAACCCCAAGATAGGGACACAAGAGGTTTTATCTTTCTTGCTGTTGTTTTTAATGTACTTATAGTGTACTATGTTATTTTTTTTTCTTTGGGATGTTCCTCCCCCATGGTATAACCCGTTTTCACTGTATTTGATTCTGGTGCCCTGAATCTTGTATATACATTTTCCTAATTTGGGAAGGGGAAGGGAAATAACAAAATGCTAAAACATTGACCCATTGTAACAATGAGATGTACAAGACACTATGTTGAAAATGAACTTTACAGGAGCGATGGGTGACAATGTTGTCAGACACCTTGTATTCATGTACTGTTTTGTAGAATGGGAACTTCTTTGTATAACTACTTAAAGATAATACTAATACTACTACTAATAATAATGTTAATAAAAAAGAAAATGAACTTTACAACTTCGGGGGGAGGAAGGTGTTGGGAAGGTGGGGAGAGAAAATATGGGAGGGGAAAACAAAGGAGGAAGTAACAATGCTGTATAGGAAATGTACTCATGACCTTACTCATGTAACAGTAACCCCTCTGTACAGTATTTTTTTTTAATTTAATTTAATTTTATTTGTGAACATACTGTACAGAGGAGTTACAGTTACATGGGCAGGATAATGCGTACATTTCTTACCAAGCATTGCAGCCTCCTCCTTTGTTTACCCTTCACATCCCTTCCCAGCCTCCCCCCTCCCCCCCTAATCCCAATCCTTCTCCTCCCCCCTTCCCCCCCTTTCCCCCCCCCCCCCCCCCCCCCCCCCCCCGCACTAACATTGTAAAGCTCGTTTTGGACCTGACAACTTGTTCTGTACAGTATTTTTACAATAAAAAATAAAAAAAAAGATTCAGCCCCCTCAAACACCTCCTCAGTGACTTACCTCCTTAAACCAGGCCTCACCTTCTTACTAATCACCAACCCTCCAAAGCACCGAGGGCCACACCTTCAATAATAAACCTTTATGGGGGAGGGGAGGTATTTCATATTCAAATCATAATCATAATGCTGTAATTTGGGTAGCAAATTCAAATAATCATTTAAAAAGTTTAATCAGTTGCTGTCATCATTATATTGGCAGTTAGAAAACAATATGTGAAGGTGACAAATTCCTGGCTGCATATCTACTGAATGCAGTCATCGAATTCCATCAGAATTTGCAAAATCTTCACTTCATGTTTGACTGTTGTCAGTCTTTAAAGTTCTATCGCTATAAATGATGTCTCCTTAGTTGCTTTCAGAAAAATGCATCTCATTTATAATAAACAAATATAAATGAGAAATTACCTGCCAGTCTGTCAGTGAGTACTACAGTCTGGTAGGAAGCAGCAGGTACAGATGCTCATGCAGGTCAGAGTTTTAGTGGATCTGTCTGGGATATGGGACAGAGTGGGAGAGGGGGGCGGGATCCTCAATGGGGATCAGAATTTTTATTCATTTTGTTTAAATCTCTTTTGCTCGTGCGTTGATCAACTTTTAGAACATTCTTACATATTAAGGTAATAGAAAACACATCTGAATTGCTAATATAATCAGCAACATCTGATATATTTAAATGAAAATTTTTTATTAAAAAGAAAATGTATTTCCATTTCAGCATCTGCTCTAAATTATAGTCTATATCCATTCTGTCCTAAGTCCCACACACTGTGACAGAAGCATATGATAAATGTTTCTTTTCCTTACTACTGAGGCATGTCTGAATGCACTTCTTCCAACTTGGCAAGGACTTATTTTTCAGTTCCAACATTAACTATTTTAATTCATTAGTTTGGCACATGCTGATAATATGTAATATGGAACATATTCTATGCCTTAAGAACTGGCCATAAAATTACCAGCAGAGAACATTTCTAAAGCAGTCCCTTGAGTGGATCTTGCCAAATGTGACCCAGCTGCTCAGATAGTATGACAGAAAACTCTGGTCTTATTATATTATTTTTCACACCTTCCATCCAACCAGCCAATCATATATAAATGACAGCATACATTTATCTGTTATTCAACTATCAAACATCATTCCAATGCTTAATAATGATCCCTTAAAATACATGTGATATAAATTTTTTGTAGTTAGGTATGATAATACCTGATATTTTTCTTTCTAAAATCTTCAGTTTGTGTATACAGTGTTATATATTTCCTTTTGAAAGAATAATCAAGTCGTGTAATGCAAATTATTCATTTTATTCTTATAAGTAAGTGTAAGCAAAAATTTGGAAGAATTTTTAAAACATAAGTATTTCATACTAAAAACATTATAAATCTAAAAACATTATAAATCTCTAAACATTTTTCTTAGTTTAGCTAGTCTGGATATAATTTGGCAGTTCCTCAAGAAGTTACATATATGATCACATGACTTACACACTCCATTTATTTCAAATGCAAGAAAAATAAATAGATAAATCTACACAGAAGCTGAACACAAATATTTAAAACAATATTACTTATTATTAATAATAGAAAAAGATATAAATAATCCAAATGCCGATTGCCTGATTACTTGGTAAACAAAATGTTGTTTTAATATACTATTAATTCAGCCATATTATTAATACTATTAATATACTATTATTCAGCCAGAAACAAGGAATAAGTAGTAAAACACGATGCAACATGGATAATTTGTTTTATAAAAACTTCCTAGATGAAATTAGTGATCACAAAAATACATTAATTATATGATTCATGCATTTGAAAGTCCAGAGCAAGGATGTTTATGGAGTCCTAAGTGTGTTAGTGGTGCTCAGAGCAGGAGGATATTGAGACTAAAAGGTCTAATGAAGTGTCATGTGTGCACTATCCTGGACAATGAATGTAGGAGTCAGTTTTTTATTGCTGTGACAATTTCTGTCAGCAAAGATTTATTTTGGCTCAGAGTTTCAAAGGTTTCCATCCACAAGTGTTTGTGTCATTTCTGGCCCACGATGAGGCAAACTATTGTGGTGGGAGGGCATGTGTTGCCTCAGTGCAGTTCACCTTATAGCAGCCAAGAAACAGAGAAAAAGAGAAGGAGCACCAGCCACATTTTCCTGGGCTCAGCCCCAGTAAGTTTCTCCCTCCAAGTCCCTACCTCCTGCTTTCTACCACCTCCCAAAATCACAAATTCATCAAGTGATTCACCTATGGACTAGGTTTGATCTCTCAGGATTCATATACTATCACTTCTGACAGCCCATCCTCAAGCTACCAATCCCCAATTGTCTGAGCCAGTGGAGGAATGTTTTCTATTCCCACCACAATACTGAACATGTATGAAAATAAAGGAAATTTAAATAAAATAAGTCTCATTTCAGAAAGCTAGAATGAGAAGAGAAGGAGATAGCACAATTAATAATTTTACTGAAGCATTGTGCTCATGAAGGTGCAAGTACAAGACAGCACAAGCTATGATAGTCACCAGAGAGGTGACCAACTCAACTTATTAAGAATGTCTGAAAGACCAGTCATTAGTAAAGTGAAAAAAATCACGAGGATTTAACACAAGGCAAAACATCTTGTCATGTATTGTAATTATTATTGGGAGCCTGTTTGCCTGAAATATAAATGCAAGACAGTTTAATGATGGATGGAATTGCAGAGGTAGGTCATGAAAGATTGATATTCATTACTCCTCTTGAGAAGTTGCAGCTTTAGAACTGAATAGGAAGAAGTGTACATTAAGCAATAACATTACCATTCACTAAATCACATAAGGTGAATTTGATGACTAAGACCAGGGCAAATAAGTTATGAAGATAATAATGTTGAAAATATGGCTGGGAAGGTGGCTCAGTGGTAGAGTGCTTGCCTGGCATGCATGAGGCCCTGGGTTCGATTCCTCAGCACCACATAAGCAAAAAGAAAAAAGCCAGAAGTGGCGCTGTGGCTCAAGTGGTAGAGTGCTAGCCTTGAGCTGAAGAGCTGAGGGACAGCTCCCAGGCCCACAGTTCAGGCCCCATGAATGGACCCCCCCCAAAAAATAATAATGTTGAAAATAAAAGTTCTTTTTAAAAAGAGTTCCTGAAAGTTAAGATATAATTTGTTCACACTACATTATCTACAGATAAACACTTCAATAGAGCTTATGTTCCTAAATTTAAGACTAGATAGAATAAATTAGTAAAGTTAGTGTGCTTCACTTTTCAATTAAACTTACATACATTTTATCTTGCAAGGACAGACAGGAAAATAATAAAACCTAAGAAAAGCTTATATTTGTAGAAATAAAGGAAAACAGAATGTTAAGAAAATCTTATCTTTGCAGAATAAAGGAAATCAGACAGAAAACAACATCAGTCTCAGAAGGTAGGGTAATTAGACTCAGAAAGTAGTTTCATTTATGGTTAGGTAAAAAAGGGAATATGTTTAAACAAGGTTTAAATGTATTCTGATAACTAGCAATTCAGGAGACAGATGAGATATATGCCTGGTGCATGGGAAAGGTCATTATCTCAGAGCCCTCGCTATTAGTGTTTTGTTTATTTCATTTGAGGCCTTCCAAGATTCACACTCTATAAAATATTTGATTTCTTGCCATGAACAGGACTGCTTTATCTGGTATTGTGGAACCAATTTCAGAACTTACTTTGCCAGAATCTCTCTGGCTATCTAACCCCTCTACTTACTAATGAGCAAAGTCTGAGTCTCTGGCTCTAACTGTACTCCTTGATTTCATCAGCATTTTTTTCTCTCTATCTAGGCACACCTGCTTCTGCAGTTTTGCCCTGTGAAAACTGCAATAGGTCACAGTGGATGGGTATCAGTTACATTTAGTCCGCTCTGCAAATGTGTACTCAAGTTTAGAAATCACACGTTCTGCTTTTACTGGGTGGAAATTGCATCTGAAATATGTCAAGGTTGAGGTCATTGAATCTCATTCCCTTCATTTTGCAGGTTAGTCACCTCACTAAGTGCAATAAATTTTATATTCTTTTAGAGACATGATCACATAACCACAGAGAACTTTGTAAACACCAGGCCTATGAAACTCTAGCAGGTATATTTTAGCATAGGCTTAAGTTTGAGTGAAGGCAGTGGAAATAATTAGTTTTG
This sequence comes from Dipodomys spectabilis, assembly GCF_019054845.1. Lineage (NCBI taxonomy): Eukaryota > Metazoa > Chordata > Mammalia > Rodentia > Heteromyidae > Dipodomys > Dipodomys spectabilis. Next base: position 7,945,248 of record NW_024870792.1, read on the forward strand.
CTCCCTGTGATGATACAACTCATTACTGCATGTACTGAGTAACACATACCAGTGACAGGAATAGTGCAGACTTTTAGTACACTTCTTCAGAGGTGTATTCAAAGCCAAAAACATTACTGACTAGTTTCTACTGCACCCAAAAAAACCTGTGGTTAAGTCTCCTGTGCTTTGGGAGAATAGATTCACAATATTTTATTATTACAATGACTGACTCAACTAACTACATCCCATATGCATGGAATGAGGTCCAAATAATGGATTATTTTTGAAACTTAAAGCCAATTGTAATTATCTGGTTTTCCTATTGTCCAGAAATAATCTCTAGATAAGAAATTCTACATGAATTTGTGCAAAACATAGAAAATTAACCTCCCATTTCACCTTCTCATTTTTCAGTTTTTGACATAGAAACAAGCACATTTTCTTTCTTTTTATTCCATATTTGTCGTTCTTTTCATTCCATATTTTAGTAGCATCAATTAGTTCTACTGCGGGCTTCACTTTGTCATGTCTACATATGCACAAACCATACTGATCACCCTCCCTCCCTCTGTCACTCTCCAATATCCTCCTCTCCCCAAATCAATCTCAGCAGGCTTCCTTGTCCCATCTCTACACATGTGTGTAAAACACCTTCTCCACTCACCTTGCCCACTCCCATTAGTACCCATGCCCCTGAACAGGATCTATATTGAACCGATAATCATTCATTATTAAATGCATATTAATTGTTCTAAAGCTTTTCTCTATGATACTTGATATATGCACAAACAGAGCTTTAATCAGACTGATTCTCATTCGTTTTCATTTACATCATTTTCCATTTCTTAAGAGAGCTGAAAGTCTACTATATTGTGGCAGTAAGAAAAAAATCTCTTTTTATTTTTATTAGTAGTAAATGATATGTAACACCTTCATTAGCTAGTAGGGGAAAGTTGTGAATTATTCTATCAGTAAGGCAAACAGTTATCCTTTGATTATATATCCAATGAAGTAAATGACATGAATAAGTGCAATATTAAACAGTTTGACACAGATGAAGAGGGAGACAGAGAGATACAAAGAGAGGAAAAGACAAATCCACAGAGAGATAGTTATGTGAAATCACTGGAAAATAATTCTAATAAAATCAATATATTTTGGAACTCTGTGTCTTGTATATATGTTTATCTGATTTGGGGAAAGGAAGTAGAACAACAAAATGGTGAGACAAAGGACAAAGGGTGAACCAATGTAACAGATACTCACTAGACAATATGTTACAACTTGGGGGGGGGGGCGGGAATCACAGAGGAGAGAAAGTGGGAGAAAACAAGGGAGAGGGTAACAATGTTGGACAAGAAATGTATTCATTATCTCATTATATAACTATAACCCCTCTATATATCACTTTCAGAATAAAATTAAATTTAAAAAATTGTACTTAGGGGCTGGGGAGGTGGTTCAGTGGTAGAGTGCTTGCCTTGTAGGCATGAGGCCCTGGGTTTGATTCCTCAGCATCACATAAGCAGAAAACGCCAGAAGTGGTGCTGTGGCTCAAGCAGAGACAGTGCCCAGGCCCAGAGGTCAGGCCCAACAACCAGAAAAAAAAAATCAATGTATTATTTGATTGCTCTGTAGACAATCATATCAAAAAATATTAACTTTCTTGACATGATTCCTGTTGATTCCTCAACACCATTGTATAATGTACAGTGATTCACACTTGCAGAACTTGTTTTTACCAACCAAATCTGGTTTTTATACAATTTCATAGTCACTCCCCTGATCTGGGAGGCAAAAATCTGTGACTCTTTAATTTAGTTATATTAGAACTAGGGAAAAAATTGAATTCAAAAAGCCCACATTATTTACTTTTATTTTTTAATATCTTTATTGTAAAGATGATGAACGGGTAATAGAGTTATAGTTACACAAGTAAGGTAATGAGTACATTTTTAATAAGGGTTTTTATTGTGAAAATACCGTACAGAGAGGTTACAATTACATGCGCAAGGTAATGAGTACATTTCTTATCAAGCATTGTCCCCTCCTCCTTTGTTTTTCTCCCTACCATCCCTGCCCTCCCAACTCCGTGACTACACTCCCCTTGCACCCCCCACAAAGTTGTAAAGTTCATTTTTTAACATAGCATTTTGTACATCTCATTGTTGCAATGGGTCCACCTGTATCCCTATTTAAACAATTTGTTTTTTTCTCTTCCCCTCCCCAAATTATACCAACATCAAATGCAGTGAAAACAGGGGATATACCGTGGGGAGGGACATACAAAGCAACAAAACAATCACCTTATAAATATGTTAGAAACAATAGCAAGAAAGAAAAAAGCCACTGTGTCCTTATCTTGGGGTTCATTTCACCTAACATCATCTTATCTGACCTTTTCTGCTTGTCGCAGGTTATTGCAAATAAAGGAAACCATGGGACCTATGTTTCTTTGGGCCTGGTTTACTTCACTTAATATTATTTTTTTCAAGTCTTTCCATTTCCTAACAAATGGGGCAATGTCATTCTTTCTGATGGAGGCATAGAATTCCATTGGGTATATATACCACATTTTCTTGATCCATTTATCTACTTAGGGGCATCTGGGTTGGTTTCATATCTTAGCTATGGTAAATAATGCTGCAATAAAAATTCATATGAACAATAAAAGACCCTATATAGCAAAAACGATCCTTAACAGAAAGAACAGTGCTGGAAGAATATCAATACCAAATTTCAAACTCTACTACAAAGCAATAGTAATCAAAACAGCTGGGTACTGGCACAAAGACCTCAGGACCAATGGAATAGAATTGAAAACCCAGAAATGAACCCACAGACCTATAACCATCTAATCTTCAATGAGGGAGCTAAAAGAAATAGAATGGATGAGTACATTTTTAAAACAGTCTTACCTCCTCCTCCAATTTGTACCAGTTATCCCCCCATTCCCTTACCCCTCAAGTTGTGTAGTTCATTTCCAACATAGTGTTTAGTGAGTATCATTGTATTAGTTCATCTTTTGTCCGGCTGTTCTGTGATTCCCTTTCCCTTCCACAGATCAAATAAATTTATATAATAAGACAAAGGGTATAGAAAGCTAAAACAGAAAAAATAGAAATAATTGCATTCAGGACATAATAAGAACCTCGTTTCCACTTCTTGCAGTTCATTTTGATATGCTTCATTATATATGGTCCTATGCACTTAGCAATTGGGCTATTGTGTATTGTGAACTGCTGTTAAGAATATCATACACAAGGTCTGGAAAGGTGGCTCAGTGGTAGAGTGCTTCCCTTGCATGCATGAGGCCCTGGGTTCGATTCCTCAGCACCACATAAGCAAAAAGAAAAAAGCCAGAAGTGGCGTTGTGGCTCAAGTGGTAGAGCGCTAGCCTTGAGCTGAAGAGCTAAAGGACAGTGCCTGGGCCCAGAGGTCAGGCCCCACGACCAGACCCAAAAAAAAAAATAAATGAAGAATATCATACACATAATCTAGTTATTACAAATGAAGGGAATCATGCAGTCTATTTATTTGTTTGTTTGTGTATTTTGTTGGTCATTGGGCTTGAACTCTGAATCTGGGCGTTGTCCCTCAACTCTTCAGTTCAAGGTTAGCACTCTGCCACTTGAGCCATAGCACCACTTCTGGTTTTCTGGTGGTTTATTAGAGATAAGGGTCTCACAGGCTTTACTGCCTGGGCTGGCTTTGAACCGTGATCCTCAGATCTCAGCCTCCTGAGTAGCTAAGACTACAGGCGTGAGCTACCAATGCCAGGCACAAACTACTTTTCTATGGGCCTGGATTGCTTCACTTCATGTAATTTTTTTCCAGGTTTTTCCATTGCCTTATGAATGGGGCAATGCCATTCTTTCTGAAGGAAGCATAGAACTCTATTGTGTATCTATACATATGTGTATATATACACATTTTCTTGATCCATTCATCTACTGAGGGGCATTTGGGTTGGTTACATATCTTAGGTATGGTAAACAATGCTGCAGTGAACATGGTTGTTCTGGTAGCTTTAGTGCAGCCTTGTTTGTGTTCTATTGGATAACTGCCCAGGAGTGGTATTGCTGGGTCATAGAGGAGCTCTATGTTTAGTCTTTTGAGGCACTGCCACACTGCTTTCTAGAATGGCTGAGCAAGTTTACACTCCCACCAGCAGTGTTGTAGTGTTCTCTTTTGACCACATCCCTGCCAGAATCTGTTTTTATTAGATTTCTTGATAACGGCCATTCTAACTGGGTTGAGGTAGAATCTCAATGTTATTTGGATTTGCGTTTCTTTTATGGCCAGAGATATTGAGCATTCCTTCAGGTATCTATTAGAAAGTTCACATTAGATGCCAGCACTATTGTGTGAACTTAGGCATGTTAATTATCATCTGTAAAACTTTAATTTTAGTATTGGTTGAAAATTTTTGTAAGTAAAATCAATGCTTTTTTTGGAGAATTTGAATAAAATAGCAAGTATTAGATTGGTAGTAAGTTGTTAGAAAAAGAATTGTTACTATACAACAAAACTCTTTAGACAAACAGCACAGGCTGTGAATTGTAAAATTCTACTCACATTAGCATATTTAAAGCAATCTATTTTATTTAAATTTTGAGTAACTCCTTGCTTTGCCTTTGAGTCTGCCCAATAGAACAGAGGTTTCTCTACAGTGCTCATTTTGACTCAGTTTGGGCCCATAAATTGTTTTAGACAAATGAATGTTGGTATGTATGATATAAGGATTTTTGAATACTTACAGAAGTTACTTCAGCTACTTTGAATTTCTACACCAAGAAGAAAACCTTCCCCTGTTTGCTACACATCAAAACAAGTACCCAAAGTCAAACTCAAATGAACTGAACTGAACTCTAACCAATCTAGAGTGGAATAAATGAGAAAGTTTCATGCTATTGTTTTAACTTACTTATTGAAACTTTGAAATTATTACATGGAATTATTGTTGCTGGTCCTGAGAGAAAGAGTGTAAAACACAGCCTGGTAAGATTCATTAAAGAATGACTGAAGTCTTTACCCAAGAAATACATACAATTTTGAAGAGAGGAGGAAAGCAGATTAATGATCATCCAGAGGCTGAGAATGAGATGTGGCCATCATAGAAAAAGAATAAAACCTCTAAACAATGGATACTATTAAAAATTTCAAAAAAAAGTCCTTGTGTAATTTCAGTACAAAGAATAGATTTAGGTACTATCTAAGTAGATTCAAATTTTAAAATCCCTCTCTGATATGCTAAACCATTTGTAAATTCTATTATGTATGGTCAAATGCTTTATGAATACGAGTACAAAACTTGTATATTTTCGATGTATATAAACGAATAATTAACTAATATATTTCAGGAGATGAAGAAGAATATTCTGCCACAAGAAATAGAAGTGAAATAAAGAATGCAGGGAAGATGTAACTACAATCTAGAAATTACTGTACAAATATTAATGCAAGAGAGCTGGCAGAAATATTTGGCAGAATAATTGACTTCAGATAAAAATTAGCTAAAGATTTTCTTTTAGTCCTATAAAAATATCAGATGATAGAATTGTATTTGTTAAAAAGTATTCAAAAATTCTCAAAGAACACTCGTATTACTACAGAACTAGCTTATCAATCGAAGCAGTATATAGTATAAGGTCTATCACAAGTGCTAAGTTTTACTAGACATACTATGGTAGTTGCTAAATGTTTTTAAAAATAAAATTAGTATATAGGTTCTTGCAAGAAATAGTTTTCTTCCTGTAAGTTGTATAAGGAATCACATACTGATCATCACCTTTAATACAATCATCAGAATTTGAAACTTTTAAGAGAAAATCCATCACAGACAAGTTTCAAGATTTTCTTAAATTGACTTGCTTTTTTTGGTTGGTCATGGGGCCTGAACTCTGGGCCTGGGCCCTGTCCCTCTAACACCCTACCACACCCTCACTTCCAGCTTTTTCTGCTTGTGTGGTGCTGAAGAATCGAACCCAGGGCCTCATGCATGCAAGGCAAGCACTCTACCACTGAGCCGCCTTCCCAGCCCCCTTTTGTTCCTTTTAAAACTAAGTCGTATATACACTCCAGTATATACAAATGATCATGAGAGAGGGCAGGATCGTTCAGGTAATATTTGGGAAGCTTTTATTGGCACTCACACATTCAACGCCATCAAGCATTTCAGCTTTCATAGCCTAGTCACCCCTCTTCCTATGTTCCCCCAGCCCCAGCACACTTTAAAATCAAAGTGTGAAAGTATTACCATTTGATTAGAATCCTCATGAGTGGAAAGACTTGGTTATAAAAGGAACAAATGTACTAATAAAATGAGTCTTGCAGTTACTACTTTCTATCAAATATATGTTTTTCATAGAGAATGTCTGTTAGATTTCCCTAGGATTTATTATTCACTAAACTCTTCTTTTTTTCTTTATTTTCTTTTCAGCACTGTGGATTTAACTCAAGGCTTCTCATTTCCAAGCAACTAATATCTTGGTTGAGCCATAATCTCAGCTCTTTTAGCCTTAGTTTCCTTTTGTTTGTTTTTTCAAATTGGTTCTCAAAGTTTTGTCTATGCTGTCTTCAGACCATGATCTTCCTATCAATCTCTTCCAGCTGAGTAATTAGTATTATAGGCTTGCACCACAATTCTTAGACCCCCCCTACCTTCATAAGTATGGAGATTTTAGCCCTTACCTTCTTAACATATAACTTAAATATTAATTATTGCATCATTGAATGATTCAACTGTTATTGCAAGAATTTCTTCTAATCCTGAAAATAACTTGCTTGGGGAATTTATTATACCAGTTGAATTTAAAGTTTCAAGAATTCCTTGGGGAAAGTTTTATAAAATGCCCAATAAATCATTTTGATATATTGTAAAACAAAAATTACTGTTTCAATTAATTACAGTATGAATAGCAACCTGGTTATTAAGAATCATGTCCAAATTAACATTTATACCTTAACTTTTCATTCTTAAGATTTAAAGTCTTCATGACATATTCAACAATTTCCAAAGAAATTTTAATATTAAATGAGGCTTTGGATAATGAGATATTGCTATTAATTTCCTCAAAATGTAATTCAAATCCAGAAATGTGATCAGCATGAAAAGTAATTTTATAAGGAATATTAAATTCTTTCAGTGTTTGTCATTTTTTTCTCTTTTTAAATTTTATTTTATTTTGTTGGAAAGGTGCTGTACAGAGGGATGACAGTTGCATAAGTAAGGTAATGAGTACATTTCTTGTTGAACCTTGTTACTGACTCCTTTGTTTTTCTCCTACTATCCCTCTCCCAAAGTTGTAAAGTTCATTTCCAACATAGTGTCTTATGAGTATCACTGTTGCATTGGTTCACCCTTTGTCCTTGTTTCACCATTTTGTTATTTCCCTTCCCTTCCCCAAATGAGATATATGTATATACAAGATTCAGGGTGCCAGAATCAAAAACAGTGACTCGGGGGTTAAACCAAAGGAAAAAAATAAATAAATAAAAAGAAAGAAGTTAGTATAGTACATTGATGACAACAAGGTCAACAACAACAAAAAGTTCTCTTGTTTCTATATCTTTGAGTTCATTTTGATTAGCATCATTTTATAAGATGATATGCACATAGCTATTAAGCTATTTTGATCCTCTTCTAGGGCTATACTACAGATATACTGTTACAAATGAGGGAAACCAAGGAGCCGATGTTTCTATAGCTGTGGCTTACTTCACTTAATATGATTTTTCCAAGTCTTTCAATTTCCTTACGAATGGGGTGATGTCATTCTTTCTGATGGAAGCACAGAATTCTATATATATGCCACAATTTCTTGATCCATTCATCTACTGAGGGGCATCTCAGTTGGTTCCATATCTGAAACTTCTGTGGAAAAGAATAAGAATGGCCAATCAACACATGAAGAAATGACCAACACCTCTGGCCATAAAAGAAATGCAAATCAAAACTACATTGAGATTCCACATCATTCCAGTTAGAATGGCCATTATCAAGAAACAAATAATAACAGATGCTGGCGGGGGTGTGGCCAAAGGGAACACTACTACTCTGTTGTGAATGCAAACTGGTTCAACTACTCTGAAAGCAATATGGAGGTTCATCAAAAGACTAAACATAGAACTCCCCTATAATCGATCCAGTAATCCCACTCCTGGGCATTTATCCAAATGATCACAAGCAAGGCCATACTAAAGCTACCAGCACAACTGTGCCATTTTCCTTTCTATTGCCTTTTATGGACCTAACCTATTTCACGGATTTCAGCCCTAGAATTCATTGTTTTTAATCAACCAAAACACTTTAAGAAAAGAAATACTTTCTTTTTTATTATTATTGTGAAAATACCATACAGAGGGGTTACAATTACATGGGCTAGGTAATGAGTACATTTCTTATCAAGCATTGTTAGCTCCTCCTTTGTTTCCCCTTCCCATCCCTTCCCATCCACGTTCCACCCTCCCCCCCCCCCCCCCCCCCCCCCGCCAAAGTTATAAAGTTCGTTTTTTGACATAACGTCTTGCATATCTCATTTTTGCAATGGGTCCACCTGTATCCCTATTTTTTTTCTTAATTTTTTTTGGGGGGGGTCAGTTATGGGCTTGAACTCTGGGCTTGGGCGATGTCCCTGCGCTCTTCAGCTCAAGGCTAGCGCTCTACCACTTGAGCCACAACGCCACTTGTGGCTTTTTTTTTTTTCTTTTTGCTTAGGTGGTGCTGAGGAATCGAATCCAGGGCCTCATGCATGCAAGGCAAGTGCTCTACCACTGAGCCACCTTCCCAGCCCCACTTTCAGTTTTCTAATGGTTTATTGGAGATAAGAGTCTCACAGTTTCCTGCCCGGGCTAGCTTTGAACTGTGACCCTCAGATCTCAGCCTCCTGAGTAGCTAGGATTACAGGCGTGAGCCACCAGTGCCCAGCTTGTATCCCTATTGAAACCATTGGTTTTTTCCCTTCCCCTCCACAAATTATATCAACATCAAATACAGTGAAAACAGGTGTTATACCGTGGGGGAGGGACATACAAAGCAACAACGAAATATCTGATTAATATGTTAGAAACAATAGCAAGAAAGAAAAAAAAAACATTTGAGTCCTTATACTGGGGTTCATTTTGCCTAACATCAATTTATCTGACCGTTTCTGCTTGTCTCAGGCATATACTAGTTATTGCAAATAAGGGAAACCATGGGACCTATGTTTCTTTGGGCCTGGCTTACTTCACTTAATATAATTTTTTCCAAGTCTTTCCATTTCCTAACAAATGGAGCAATGTCATACCACCTCACCTCAGTTAGAATGGCTATAATCAAGAATTCTAATAACAACAGATGCTGGAAGGGATGTGGACAGAAGGGAACCCTACTGCATTCTTGGTGGGAGTGTAAACTTGTTCAACCACTTGGGAAAGTAGTATGGAGGTTCCTCAAAAGACTCCACATAGAGCTCTCCTATGACCCAGCAATCCCACTTTTGGGCATTCATTCAAATGATCCCAAACAAGACCATACTAAAGCTACCAGCACAACTATATTTATTGCAGCTTTATTTACCATAGCTAAGATAAGGAACCAATCCAGATGCCCCTTAGTAGATGAATGGATCTAGAAAATGTGGTATATATATATATATATATACAATGGAATTCTATGCCTCCATCAGAAAGAATGACTTTCTCATGATGCATTTTGGAATGTTAGATTTTATTATAAGTCTTCATATATGTCAAACAAGCATGAAAGTAAATAGTGTTAGACAACTTACATTTAAATGAGAAGAACTGTTCTTTCTCTCTTGTGGAATCAGTTTTATATGGTTTTGTTGAAGTTACAGAAGAAAGGGTACCTAGAGATAATAGTACTTTCTCTCATTAATACATTATTTAATTAATTTTTCAATAGGTTACCATTGTTAGACTTAAATAACATGAGTTTATAAATAAGATTTGGATCAATCAGTCTTTAGTATATTTAATCTATAGGGTTTCTGGAATTTTTATATGCTTCTCAAATAACGGGTTGCATCCTGTTCAAAATAAGGGCATTTTATTTCATGTCATTGACAATGTCTTATCTAACTTCAAATTCATGTAAATAAACAGAGCTCTTTTGTATTATTGATGGTAGGAGAATTTGGAAAATATTTTATAAAAATAGCCACAATATAAAACAATAACTACAGTTACTGCATTCTTAGAAACAAGAGAATATTTTGTAATTAGGAATATTGAGAATGTAAGTTTAAAAGGTCATTTTAAATCATGTACAATCCAACTACTCATAGCTATTTCCATGAACTAAGTAAATCATCAAAGGAAAGCATTCGTTGAGAATACAAAGCTCATTTTAAAGTTTCTCATTTACATATAACTGTACAGTCTTTTTAAATTATTGGTGTACACAAGGAATAAAAATTATGGAATATATATCTTTGTTGATAAATATCTGTGTCAACATTTCATGCATGTAACACTATGATCAACATCTACTGAATGTCAAATAAGTATAAGAGATGTACTAAAACCTTTGTATGTATTAATCTTTAACTTAAGCCAAATGGAGTTCCATTGTGCACTCTTATATGGCCACTGATCATTGATAAATTGTCATTTTCCCAGTTTGCACCAATAAATGTTAAACATGGATTAATTGCGCTTAAATGTAAATTCCAGATCCCAAACTAATAGCCACAACACCTCTCTATGTTGATACTGTATCCTGAATTTCAGGTGAAAATATAATAGTTTTCAGGGAAGTCACAACATAGAATTAAATATATATACATTTATGTGTGTGTGTATAAACACATATAATTCTGAAGTCTGTGTGCCTCATTAAGAACAATTTTTCCTTGTTTTTATCTTTAATATCTACCATATTATCTGAGGAAAAAAGTTTTTAATTTCAAAAATATATTTTTATATTCTCATAATTATGAAAGTAGTATAATATACAAGAAAAAGACAATTGAAACAACATACCGAGGCCATGAACTGATGAGTCATACCAATAGTCACACTTTGGAAGGTAGGAGTGACTAAGAGTTGCTATTACAAGAATAGGATTTATTGATTTACATTGGACCTTTAAGGTAGAGTTTAACTGATTTGTGTAAATTAATTATCTATTATCCTAGGAATTAGTTATTCAAATTAAATCTGATTATTTAAATGATTAGCTAATATTTGTAAATTAGATCTGAATTCTTGGTAATTCCCTTCATATATTAAAGAACAAAAAATAAAATAACATTAAATTGTTCACCAATGAACAAGTAACAAAAATCTTCTATTGACTATATCTTGAAATAAAAACAAAAAATCCTACAATTACTTTAATAATTTACTCCCTAAAGATATTCTAAATATTCTTGAAAAGGTGAATAGTATTTATGAAGAAAATCCAAATTATTAGTTTTAATTAGGAAATGTATTTGACTTACTCATTGATCCCAACCTATATATTTCTCTGCCAGAGAACTTGGTCAAATATATATTCATAAATTTTGGCACCTTATGGAGGAGACATCAATCTAACGGTGGCCGCAGGTAATAGCATCCTTACTGGTCACAGAGAAAGAAGACTGAGGGAATTTGTTGTATGTTCAGTCAGTTCTGTTTCTTCTGAGTCATGAAGGGAAGCCCTCTGTCCACCAACCTGATGAATGAGTGTCTAAGGTCGACCTGCAGCTGCAATGTCACTGTTCATCACAGGCCACGGAACCAGAAAGCCTGGCTATATGCCTCCTGGCAATGCCCATACTATATGGGCTTAGATTCAATCCACTCAGGAGGGTTTTCATGCTGCTACCACATCAGAGCAATCACTTCAGCCGTGTATGTCTGAAGACAAAGAAAGAAGAGTTTTTTCCCCCTACATCGTACTTGAATTTTATAAGGCTAAAGGGAGCCAACTAACTCCCCACCCCTGCGTTCTACTCCAGTTCTGATATTGCTGTAATCTCTTTCTAATAGCTTGTAATTTCATACCCCAAATATTTTATTTTTTCTTCTCCTTCATCCAACATCAACCTCCCTCCTTATTCCTAAATAGGTCCATTCTATATTCTTTATTATTATGGAAGGCTTTTGTTAAGTTAGATAATCATTAAGCTGTGATGACTTTCATGTAAAGAAAAATATAGTTAAGTCCCACTCTAAAATGCTGACAAAATAAAAATAATTTTTAGTTATGTTAAAGATTTCAAAATCTTATATAATGCTTACTGTAATATTAAGTAGTATAATATTTCTAAAATATGAAATTGAAGTTAATGTCAAAGTAACATCAAAGGTAATTCAAAGTAACTTACAATGGAAGCTCCAAGAAATGAGACAGATATATTAGCCTGAATTCAAACAAAATATATCCCTATAACAACACATGGCTGATTGAAAAGACAGAGAAAATATTTACAAAAGACATCAAGGATTTACAAATAGAGTATATTTTTAAACAACATATTGAAAGAAGCCATTAGATGAATAGAAAATTCACCGAAAATGAAGTAGAATTTGGCACGAATTCTCTAGAACAAAGGTTGGGACCATCTTGCCTGTGGGTGGTAAAATCATCTTCTCTGGCCCTGCCAAGGCAAACACAGGTGGAACTCAAAATTCACTAAATCTATGAGCTGTTTTTGTAGCAGCATAAATTTATATTAAGTTAGTCATAAGATAGCATAAATTTTGAGGAACAAGTATACCCTATTAAACATCCATTATGGGACAGACAGGACACATCGGAATCCATAAAAGGCTAGACACATATGCTTCTCATCAACTGCCCGCAGCCCGTCTGTCTGTACAGTGGTGACTCAGTGTGAGGCAGGCTGGAGATGTATACATGAGTAGCACAATGGCACAAAGCTAAGGCAATGTGGTAATGAGCAAAGATGCAATGAGATGAATCTTCACCACATTGATGACTCTGCCTCCAATGATCAATGACAACAGTGTCTGTTTCTTTGCCCTTGTAGACAAAAAGTCCCATCGCACACAGAAATTTTCACAAAACTACCTGATTCGATAGAAGACAACAGCGATGAGAAAAGAAGATATAGGGCCTAAAAGTAGAACAGAACTCAATATAGAGTGATTGTAGGTATAGGTAAATATGAGCATGACATGCTGCCCCATGGACAGAGGTGCATTTGCATTGGTGATGGACAAAGATGGTAAAGGATCCGTTCATGAAAGTGTGATGCTTCTAATCTAAGTAGCTGAGCAAAATATCAGATTTTTATTTGAGCTATGAGCACTACAACCTATTTAAAAGTATTTTTTTACAATGTAAACTAATTAAAGGCTTATGGGTTTTTTTTAACGTTGTTGTCTCTACTAACTCATCACAGAGTGAGTACTTACTATTTGTTCCCTAAATAGTGGTAAGATTAATAGAAGGAATAAATCTGAACTGTGGCTAGGAAAAGAGTTGAGCTAACCTCTCTGAGTTGGTACTATGGCAGCTACCAAACTAACCAGTGACTCTTTGTCACAGAGATGGCCTCTAACAGCTAATTCTTCATTTCCCTTGCTTATTAATCTGAGTGTAAGAGAGAGACAGAGACAGAGACAGAGAGACAGAGACAAAAAGACTGAAAAAGGGAAACAAAAAATGTAAGAAAGGGGGAAGGAATGTCTTTCCTGGCAAAGGCCAGGGACAGCTCCTTATTTAGTCCTTTTTCCACGGATTATTATTCAATATCAAAACACAAACACTTTGTATTTAAGAAAATTTGAGGCATAAATTGCCATCATGCATGTGGACAGGACAAGTATTTACATTGTAGGAAAATGAAATAGGTCTGTTCGCTGTGTTTTGCTCCATTGACCTGTCGTGTTGGTAGTCTAAATCCAGATCTAGCATTGGGAAGGCATTCATTGTTCTACTCATTAAGAAACTCATTAGGAAACTCAGAAACTTTTACTCTAGAATCACCCCAGCATTTAAACTATCTAGATAGATGCTCAATATGCATATTTGAAAGCATTACCGTACATTTGACAAACTGAGTGAAAATTTTGTTTAAAATATACTACTACATAGTTGTTAAAAATGAAACAGTTGCCAAGCCCCAGGAACTCTTGTCTGTAAATCTAGCTACTCAAAGAATGAGATACAGGAAAATCGCCATGCAAAGCAAACCTAGTAGAAAGTTATTTCATCTCTGAAATAACAAAAAAGCTAGACAAACAAGCAAGCACAAAAAGCATCATGAATCTTGAGTTCAAACCCTGGTAAATACAAAGAAACAAAAAGTAATTATAATTAAATTAAAATCAACTATAAGATTTAGTGAGATGATTTATATTACATGTTAGATATGAAGGAGTTAAGATTTACTGTTTCTTAAAAATGTGTCAATTACTAATAAATGACTTAAAGAAGGGAATGGAAAGCACACTGCTAAATGTTAAGAGGAGAAAAACAACATTTTAGAGCCATACAGGAAAAATTAAGGATGAGTCTTGAATGCATTTTAATTGACCAATTCATCTTCCTGTTTTTTTTTAAAAAATTTAATCCAATAGGTTTTCATATTTGCATATTTAAAATTTAAGTGGACAATGAAGATCAAAGAAAATATTGTTTACATAGTGGGAAGTGAGACTGTTCCTGTGAGTGGTCTGCCTCAAGATAGCTTTCAAATGAATGTTACACATTTATTCAATTTTAATATTCTTGGCAAGTGTACACAAGCTTTGTTCCAAATTATTCAAGTTCAGCTATAGTATCCTGAAACTTATTCAAGATTATCTTTCCTCTAGACTTATTATATTCAACTTCTATTAACACTCATATCCTGACATGAAAGAAATGGAATATGAACTGTCTCAGTTTTATCAAATAATTTAAGAATGATATAGTAGACAGTTAAAAATAATGCTTGCAGAAATAGGAACGCATAAATAACTACCTTTTCTACATAACTTCATACCTATTAATGCTCATCTTAAAATGAAATGATACATTTTGTTAAGTGATAAAAGTCTACAACCAGAAAATCTTAGTAATTTTTCAACTTTTTGATTGTAATAGAAGAGGACAGGAAGCTTGTCTTCAGACATGAATACAGGTATGTGCATAAGTTTGGATTTTAAATGTGCTTGTTTTCAAATCATTTCTTTTGTTCAATCTTTATATTAGCCTTGCACAAAGGCGTTTCAAGTTAACAGGTCAGATTGAATGCAATGCAGCTTGGTCAATATCACCTCTCCAATCATTCTCCCATCTCTTCCAACTCCTCCCATCTCCTCAAATAACCTACTTTCATTTATACATGTGTACATTATTTGTTTTTAACTGGCATATGAGCACATAACATTTTACATATTAATACAACAGTGTGATGGTTCAATGTACATATATTGTGTAATATTTAATCAAGTTAGCTATATCTATCTCATTTATAATTTCTTTAATTTAAAATTTACAAATTAAGCTGGGCTCTGGTGTCTCATGCCTGTAATCCTAGCTACTCAGGAGGCTGAGATCTGAGGATTACCATTCAGGGCCAGCCCAGGCAGGAAAGTCCTTGTGAGACTCCTATCTCCAATAAACCACTCAGAAAACCTGAAGTGGCACAGTGGCTCAAGTGGTAGAGCACTAGCCTTGAGCTGAAGAGCTGAGGGACAGCGCCCAGGCCCAGAGTTCATGCCCCATAACCAATCCCTCTCCCCCCAAAATCCAAATTAAATGTATAATGAACTTTAGATCTATTTACAAAATTCAGAGTCTTTATGTCTGTGTGTCTTCATAGACAATTATACATGTGTGTGTGTGTGTGTGTGTGTGTGTGTGTGTGTGTGTGTGTGTATGGATGTGAGCACACATGAGAGAGAGCAAGAAAAATAACAGAAATCCCTACTTTTATCTCCTTGAACAATGTTTTTTTCAGTGCATAATGGTATAATTTTGAAGTGAACTGTTTTAATGTTGTACTGAATTTTCTCATTAATAAAGCTAATATCCTGCCTTTAGTAAAATAATTTCGTTAATTTTTTTTTTTTACTTTGAAGTTCAAATAGTTCTATCAACTACAATGTATCTGTTTCTTTCTTTTAAAAAAAAACTGATTTCTTGCCAACTATCCAGTGGACTGCATGTAGCTGAGAGTGAGATATGGATGAGAAGTTGTTGTACAAAGGTAAGTCGGCCTCTAGAAGTTTTTGCAAATATTGTCATATTTCAGTAGTAAGGAAAATAGATAGTTGTCTTCTGTAATTCAAAAGACTGATGTCAACACTAACACTATTTTGGTCATTTAAATCAAGTCATCAATTTATGACAGAATGGAGTTCTTCCTATTAGGAAGTAGTCAAGGTAGGTGTATAGAATCTGTAAGTAGAGAATTTACTGCAAAGTGACTTTGAAATGCTTTGAGATGTTGGAGACATTGAATCTTCAGCCTCCAATAATCTGTTACATTTCTGTGAACTGTGAATTAAGTTTTGCTGCAAAACTTACCTGACATGAAACTGTTATATGTAAAAGTAAATGCAGTCTTAGCTTTCCTTTTCTTGTCATAGAATAGTGTTTGTTGTATTCTCTCTAACCGTTTTGCCATTTATTTATTCTTTAATCCCTTCAGCAAGCATTGTGCCTGACACATAGTCATGGTAAATAAATAACACTTTATGTTACTTTTTCTCAGATATCCTTAGAGAAAGATATGCTTCCTTAAAACAGGATGGCTGATACTTGAAAGACTACAGTTGAAATAATATTTTTACAGAAAACATCCAGGCATTGAGAATGGGCCAAAATACTCTTGTCAATCAGATGAAACTCCCACTGAACTTCTGTGTGCACTTCATAGCAAAACCCAGACTGTATGTAGAACCAAGAAAGTTTTTAATGTAGACAAATCTTTTACTTGTAAAGTGAAAGTTAATTATATTTACATTTATAGTACATGAGGTAATATGATGATTTGCCTAAGAAAACCAACTAAACATTTAAAATAGTATCTTGATAGAAATGTTATGGCATACTTATTTTATATCTATTGAACAGGAAGCAGTTTCTTAGCATGCATAACTTTACATAAAGCCTGCCAAATCAGAGTGGGGAGCTGGATGATCATATTCAGTCAGCCTCCTGCAAGAAAATGAATCATCCAAGGAATTTCTTACTTTCCTTATCTTATAAAAGGGAACAAAAATATAATTAAGTATTTGGTTTACTCTAGTATATATAAAGTGGAAACATTTTCCCGTTTCTAGGTTACCCCTACTTCCTGTATGATTTCATATTACTGGAAAACAAGATAGGGAAAACTGGAGATGAAGTAAGAGAATTCATAAGCCAGACTTTTTCCCTCTCTTTCTCCACACACCCAGTCTCTCTTGTTCTCTTCCCTTGTTATAACTGATTTGCTTTGCTTTGCTTTTTGTTTCTTCTATTTTGTTGCAGATGTTGTTAATGATGCATCAATCGCTGAAACCAATGTGGAAAATATTTCACAAAAGAAACACTATCTGTTGGTTTTATTGCCAGGCATAAATTGATTCCATATTTTCTGGCTATCATTCTTGTTGATTTTTTTTTCCAGAATTGTATTCATTTGCATGGACATTTGATGTTTTAGTTCTCACTTTCAGTTGCTTAATTTCGGGATATATGTAAGTAGATAAGCAGACAATATTGAATTTATCTAACTGCTGAAACTTTGAAAAATAGGAAATGATTATTAAAATGTCTCACAGAATTTGCTTTATTTCTAAACTTGTTCATATTTTACATTATTTTTAATGGCAAATCATGTTTTGATTTTTTTTGGTCGGTCTTGGGCTTGAACTCTAGGCCTGAGAGCTGTCCTTCAGCTCTTCAGCTCAAGGTGAGCATTCTATCACTTGAGCCACAGTGCCACTTCAGGTTTTCTGGTGGTTTATTGGAGATAAGAGTTTCACAGACTGTCCTGCCCGGGCTGACTTTGAACTGCAATCTTCAAATCTCAGTCTCCTGAGTAGCTAGGATTACAGGTGTGAGCCACGGGCACCGGCTCATGTTTTGATTTTTTAAATGCAGTTTAAAATTCTTCAAGCTCGGTGGTTCAAACCTATAATTCTAGCTACATGAGAAGTGATTAGGAGAACAGTTTAAGGCCAGCATAGCAAATAGTGGCTGGGTGCATTGGCTCCTGCCTTTATCCCAGTTATTGGAAACAGTGTTATCCCAGTTATGGGTACAGTGATGTGCACTTGTTTTTCCATTTATGTGCAGGTGAACAACTAGGAGGATTGCAATCTAGGCTAGCCCAGGCATAAGGCAAGATCCTATCTCAAAACCCCACCAGTGTAAAAGTAGCAAACCAAGTGACTTCAGTGGTAGAGTGCCTTGCTAGAAATCATAAACCTAAGTACCATATGTCTTATGATAATTAGCAGTTATTAAATGTTCCAATAATCCTTTTTAAATGCATGAGTTTATATATATATTCCTCATAGTTTTCTCATCAGTAATGTTTTATACAGTGAAGATCCCACAGCCTTTACTTAACTTTAGTATATCTATCTAATCTTTAGATTATGAAATATTCGCAAATGATTTAATACTTGAACAAATGATAGCAATGATGTCTATTCCCCTGTTGCGTTTATGCAATAGGTTCATTTCATGAATTATAGACTTGGAAATATTACTGATAGAATCTCTCAAGCTTCCAAAGTGATTAACTTGGCAGTTTTATGATGTGTATTTTGAAGAGGTTGAAATCCAGAAAGAAAGATGTTATCTCACATATGTCTATAATAATTTATTCATTGTGAATAAGATGTGTAAGGTAAGGTCATGCTGCATCTTTCAGATACTTGAAAGACAGAGTTAAATGTTCTCACAGATCTTTCTTCTTCATATTTTTTTATCCATAAATGATGTAGTTCATACTTTAAGAGATAATGAGAATTTGGAATGTGATGATGATTTCCAATGTATCCCTCCCACTCCCTAAAGCATCTTTATTTCTCTTCACATTGTTCCATAACACTCCTTAAAAAAGAATTACAAAACACACAAGTATAGTTTCAGAAAAGTCACATAGCCAATACTAACAGAATACATTTTTATAGTCATCTTTTTAGACTAGCATATTTAGAACTTCTCACTTTTTATCACTTTTGAAAAATCAGGAAAAAGAGTAATCAAATAAGATTACATTTCTCTGTATCCAAATAGAATAATTTTATCTTATGACTTTCTAATTTTTGTATAATAGAGGGAGATTTCAAGAATGTATATAATACTGTCAGTCTTTCCAACCAAGCTCTGGGATGCTTCTAAAAGTTGGATTTTGACAATAGTGCTACAAAAAAAATAGGGAATTTAAAATGTCTCTTTGAGACTCTACTTTCAATGTTTTGGTGCATTACCCAGAATTGAGATTATTGGACAATATGAATGATCTATTTCTCACTTTTTGAGAAACTTCTGTGCGACTATCCAGAGTTGTACAAATTTCCATTCCTGCCAACAATATAGAAGAATTCCAGATTCTCCACAACCTCAAAATCACTTATTTTTTCTTTCTTTAACACCTGCCATCTTACTCAGAGAAAGTGATAGCACAATTATGCTTGTGACTTGCATTTCACTGATGATTTGCAATGATCATTGATATACTTACTGTCTATCTGCATGTCTTCTTTGCAGAAATCAATTATAAGAATACACAGTTACATCTCAGTGTTTGCTACAATGTTCAATATAAAGGCAGCAAAAGTACCATGGGCTCACCTGACTGGAAGACACTTTGCTTATGCCTGACAGTCTTACCTAGATAATTCTACTTTAATTGTTTTGTCTCCAAGAATATTTGCTTTCTTCAAAATAGAAATTTGTTATTTAAATAGAAATTTCAGACTGTGTTTCTTATTTTCATTTTTATTACAGTACAAATTGCAAGGTGGTGGCATCAGTCCTCTGGGGCTGGTGACATTGGCACGTCTATGTTCCTTGGCTACAAGATTGGTTCACCATGAGCAAGTACAGTTGACAAAGTTGGAATTGATCCTAGCTTTGATTCTGAAGAGTAAAGCTTCCATTTCTGGCATGAGAATGGTTCCCACAATGCCACCAGCAGGCTGACCTCCACAGTTTACCTTTAAACTTTAAAGTGGTAAAAATAAATAAAATGTATATATACATTTATATATATTTACATAAAATAATAAAAGTTATATATAAATATATCTATTTATATATATTATTTATTTATATATATTTATTTATATATTCATATATATTTATTTATATAAATATATAATTTTGGGGGGTTGTGAGGCTTGAACTCAGGGCCTGGGCTCTGTCCCTCAAGGCTCAAACTTGTGCTACATTGTCACTTTTAGTTTTCTAGTGGTTAATTGGAGATACGACTCTCCTGGAGTTTCCTGCCCATTCTGGCCTCAAATGGTGAGGCTCAGATCTCAGCCTCCTGAGTATCTAACATTACAGGCATGAACCACCAGTGCCCAGCTATCATGACTTTTTTTAAATTTTTATTTCATTTTTTAAAATAAATTTTTATTGTGAAAATACTGTACAGAGGGATTACAATTACATGAGCAAGGTAATGGATAAATTTCTTATCAAGCATTGTTGCCTCTTCCTTTGTTTTTCCCCTACCATCCCTTCCCTCCCACATCCCCAAATACACTCCCCCCCTACCCCCCCCAGCCCCCCCACCACACCCCCTGCCTAAATTGTAAAGTTCGATTTTGGACATATGTCTTGTACATCTCATTGTTGCAATGGGTCCACCTGTATAACTATTTAAACAATTTGTTTTTTCCCTTCCCCTCCCCAAATTATACCAACATCAAATACAGTTACAACAGGGTTATACCGTGGGGGAAGATCATGCAAAGCGACAAAAAAAAAATCACATGGTACCTTATAAATATGTTAGAAACAATAGCAAGAAAGAAAAAACACTTGTGTCCCTACCTTGGGGTTCATTTCACTTAACATTATCTTATCTGAACTTTTCTGCTTGTCCCAAACATATACTAGTTATTGCAAATAAGAGACACCATGGGACCTATGTTTCTTTGGGCCTGGCTTACTTCACTTAATACAATTTTTTCCAAGTCTTACCATTTCCTAACAAAGGGGGTGATGTCATTCTTCTAATGGAGGCATAGAATTCCATTATATATATATGATATATACACACATATACGTATATGTGTGTATATATATATATATATATATATATATTTGTACCACATTTTTTTGATCCATTCATTTACTGAGAGGCATCTGGGTTGGTCCCATATCTTAGCTAAGTAATGCTGCAATAAACACAGTTGTGCTGGTAGCTTTAGTATGGTCTTGTTTCTATCATTTGGGTAAATGCCTATTGAGGAATGTTCCATGGATTCCTTCCTCTTGTTGATATGATGAATTATATAAATTGATTTGCATACATTGAACCAGATTTGCATCCCTGAAATGAATCCTGTTTGATTGTGGTACATGATTTTTTGGATGAATAGTTGAAGTCAATTAGCCAAAATTTTGTTGAGATGTTTTGCATTGATGTTCATCAAAGAAATGGATCTATAGTTCTCTTTCTTTGATGAGTCCCTGCCTGGTTTGGGGATGAGAGTTATGATGGCTTCAAAGAAAGAGTTTGGTAATGAACTTTCTCTTTCAATTTCATTGAAGAGTTGCAGGAGTATTGCTTTGAAGGCCTTGTAGAATTCTACTCTAAATCCATCTGGTCCCAGGCTTTTCTTAGATGGGAGGTCTCTGTTACTATTTCAATGCTTGATATGGGCCTGTTAAGTTGGTATAAGTCATCTTGGTTTAGTTTCAGCATGTCGATATTGGCTAGGAAATTGTCCGTTTCTTCCAGGTTCTCAAACTTATTAGCATAAAGATTTGAGAAGTATTCCCTTATCATGTTCTGAATCTTGGTTGTGTGGTGATGTTTCCTTTCTCATCTCTGAGTTTGTTTATTTGAGTGTGTTCTCTTCTTTTTCTGATAAGATTTGCTAAGGGTCTGTCAATTTTGTTAATTTTTTTGAAGATCCAACTCTTTGTTTTGTTGATTTTTCCTATGGTTTTTTTTTTTATTCAAATTAGCTTAATTCTGCTTTAATTTTAATTATTTCTTTCCATCTACTGCATTGGGGTTTAGCTTGCTGCTCTTTTTCAAGGAGGTTCAGATGTCTCATTAAATTGTTGGTTTCAGATCTCTCTAATTTGTTGATGTAGGAACTCAGAGCTATAAACTTGCCTCTGAGTACTGCCTTTGCTGTGTCCCAGAGGAGCTGGTAATTTGTGTGTTCATTTTTGTTGAATATCATGAACATTTGAATGTCCTTTCTAGTCTCTTCCAAGACCCACTGGTGATTCAACAGTGTGCTGTTCAGTCTCCACGTGATACAGGACTTTCTTTGGTGGCTTTTGATGTTGAGTTCTAATTTTATTCCCTTGTGGTCTGAGAGAATACAGGGCATAACTTCAATGGTTCTGAATTTGAACAAGTTTGCTTTGTGACCTACAATGTGGTCTATTCTGGAAAATGTTCCATGTGCTCCTGAGAAAAACGTATATTCTGATGCTGCTGGATGAAATATTCAGTAGATGTCTGTTAAATCTAGTTGATCTATGCAGTTGTTTAGATCTGCAGTTTCTCTGTCCAGTTTTTGCCGAGTTGATCTATCTAGTGGGAATAGTGGTGTGTTAAAGTCCCCAACAATTAATGCCTTTGGATCTATGTGAGATTTGAGGGAAAGTAGTGTTTTTCTTGCATGAATTTGGGTGCTACGTTGTTTGGCGAATAGATATTTAGAATTGTAATATCCTCCTAAAGGAGACATTCCTTAATTAGTATGTAGCGACCTTCTTTATCTCTTTTCACGAATTTTAATTTGAAGTCTATATTATCTGATATTAGGATTACAACTTCCTCCTGTTTATGGGGCCATTTGCTTGATAGATTTTATTTCAGCCTTTCATTTTCAAAATATACTTGTTTTTATGGGCAAGGTGTGACTCTTGAAGGCAGCAGATAGAAGGATCGTGCTTTTTAATCCAACTGGACAGTCTATGTCACTTAATTGGAGAGTTAAGTCCATTAATATTGAGAGGTAGGATTGAGAGGTGGTTGGCAGTTCCTGCCATGTTATCCACCTTCTTGGGGAGCTGCGACAACTGGGCTCTTCCTATGGTTCTTGGATTCTCAGTTTGGGTGCTGTTTCTTGGCCTTTATTGTGGTCTTATTTGTTTTGTATGTGTAGGACACCTTTAAGTATCTTTTGTAGCGCTGGTTTGGTGGAGATATATCATTTCACTTTTTCTTTGCTGTGGAAGATTTGTATTTGACCTTCTGTTATGAAGGAGGGTTTAGCTGGGTACAGTATTCTTGGTTGATAGTTGTTTGTCTTTAGGGCGTGGCATACATCATTCCAGGCTCTTGCTTTGATTGTCTCTACTGAGAAACCTGAAGCTATTCTAATTGTTTTCCCTTTGCAGGTGATTGATCTTCTCTCCCTGAGAGCTTTAAGGATCCTTTCCCTTTGTCTGAATTGATCCTGTGTGAATTATAATGTGATGGTGGGAGGTCTTGTTCTGGTCTGGTCTATTTGGGGTTCTAAGAGCTTCTGGTATCTTTTTGCATGTTTGGGAAGTTCTCTGCTAGAATACTGTTAAATAAATTTCCTAGGCCATTAACTTCTGTCTCTAGGTTCTCCTCTACACCCATTATCCTCAGATTAGGCCTTCTGATGTTATCTTCCAAATGTTGAATAGACCTATCATATTTCTTGGATTTGTCATGGATAGTTGTATGCTCTTTCTCTATAATATCTAGACTGTCTTCAGTCCCCGAGATTTGACCTTCTGCATGGTCTAACCTACTGTCAAGCCTTTCTATTTTGTTTTTTATTTCCCTTCCTTCTAATTGGTTGGCTTTGGTGGCTTCAAATTCTTTGTTGGAGCTTTGTTTTAGATCTTGTATGAACTTCTTTACTTCCTTAATTTGGTGTTCAGTGTTTATTCTCAAATCATTGAGTTGCTTGGTTATGGTTTCCTTGGATTCCCTTTCCTTCTTACTGACTCCATTCAGCATTCCCTTTGTGGTCTCCCTGGATTCCTTCAGCTGTCTGTTTATGGATTCCATGAATGCCTCTATTAATTTTTGTCTATTCTCATTCTGCTCATGCAATTCCTGTATTACTCTTTAATTAGCTTCCTCATGCTCATGCAATTCCTGTATTTCTCTTACTGTTCTCAACCTGCTCACACAATTCCTGTGTTTCTCTGTTCTCAGGCTGCTCACACAATTGTTGTATTAATCTTTGAGTAGCTTCCTCACACTCACAAGATACCGGGAGTAATTTTTGGTTAGCCTCATCATGCTCATGAAGTTCCTGTATTAATTTTTGGTTTGCCTCATCTCACCCTATGTCTTGATTGCACTGAGTCCTTTGCAGGTTTTCAATCTTTTCATTCACCATGTTTACCAGTAGTGTTTATAGAGCTTTTTGGGAACTCTCCTCTGGATTATTCATTAACTGTCTGTCACCTGATTATCCCAAGTGGGTGTTGAGATACTGAACTTGCCATTTTTTTTTTGTGTTTCTCTGGCTTGTTCTGCCATTTGGTATGAAAGTAACACCAATTTTTTGCTAGAACTCTATTTTAAGGCAAGCATCAACCAGAGTCCTGTAGTTGCACAATAAAAATGGCTGCAGATACAATCTAGTTCAACAAATACAATCTATTCAACATCAAGCAATTATGGATTAATGGGCTAAGAATATCCAAGAGGGATTCAGCAAACCAGAAATTATTAGGTTTAGGGATAATTGTGGGGAACAATAGGATTAGAAGGATGTGGAAGGGTAAAAGAAAAGAGTGAATTTAACCAAGTCTTAATCTCAGAGAGGGAAATGGATAGGACAGAATGATAGGAGAGAGATTAAACAAAGAAAAAAAGAAAAAAATAGAAAAAAAATTTAAATTTAAAAAATGAAGCACTTAAAAATTATGTAAGTATAAAGAAATGATATTGAGAGAAGAAAAGGATAGCATGACAGGAAGAGAGAGATAAAAAGGAAAAATGAAAAAATAAAAAATAAAAACTCTTAAAATTGAAATACTTGAAAATTATGTAAGTATAAAGAAATAATACTACTATTAAAGAAGTTAATCCTAAGAGATTGTGAATTGAGTACTAAATTTCTGGATTAAGTATGTACACAGTGAGGGATAAGGCCTAATAATCGACGATGAGCATACATCTGGGGTTCAGCAGAACAGCAATTAAGTCACACAAAAAAGAAAGAAAGAGACACAAAAAAGTACTGAAAGGTCAAAAAAGAATTACACACATACATATGCACACACACACGTGCGCGTGCGCAGGTGCACAGGCACAGGCACACATACACACCTAAACTAAAAATTATGATAGAAAAAAAATTAAACAAAAAATAGGTAGAAAAAATAGTTCTTTGATTTTTTTTTTTTTTGAGGATGGGGAAGATCTTGTATCTTCCCTGTGTCCATAATCAGTCTATTGGTGGAGTCTCTGGTCCATTTGTGTTGTTTGGGTTTCCTGTGGCTTGATTGGTTTCTTAAGTCAGTTTGTTTGAGCAGGCAGAAAAATGCTGTACCTTACTCAGGACTTTGTGATCCTCCTTCCAGGCTAGTTCAGTGGGAGGGAAATCTACTTTGAGTATCACAAAAGAGGTAGATCGCTGTTTCCTCTAGCTTGGAGTTGCTGTGATGAGGCTAAGTTCTAGGTAGGATTCAGGCCTATCAGCAATCAGTAGCTCTTCTGTGAGAGGCTAGCTCCTGAGACACTCACAGAGCCTTGCCTGGAACCATTCTCAGGATTCATGTTTATTGAGTTTCAATTGCTTGTCTAAGCTGCAGTGGGGAGGGGCAGCCTCTGGCTCTGTTTACCCAGAGAAGAAAGTCACTCCTCTGGAGTTGGAGCTTTCTCTGCCTGGGCAGGGTGACTTTCCTCTGGGTGGAGCTGAGTGATGTCAGGTTCCTGTGACCTGCTGAATGGCTCTTATTGTTTTCTTCCAAGTCCTTAGTTGGAGCTACCTGCTCGGAGATGGAGATTTTCTTTTTTTATTTTTTTATTGTGAAAATACTGTACAGAGGGATTACAATTACATGGGCAAGATAATGGGTACATTTCTTATCAAGCATTGTAGCCTCCTCCTTTGTTTCCCCTTCTCATCCATTCCTATCCTCCCCCCGCCCCTCCCCCCAATCCTCTCCACCCCCACCACCCCTCCCCCACACCAAAGTTGTAAAGTTCGTTTTCAACATAACAACTTGTACATCTCATTGTTGCAATGGGTCCACCTGTATCTCTATTTAAACGATTTGTTTTTCCCCTTCCCCTCCACAAATTATACCAACATCAAATACAGTGAAAGCAGGGGTTATACTGTGGGGGAGGGACATACAAAGCAACAAAGAAATAATCTTATAAATGTGTTAGAAACAATTGCAAGAAAGAAACAAAAACATTTGAATACATATCTTAGGGTTCATTTACCTAACATCACCTTATCTGACCTTTTCTGCTTGACTCAGACATCATATACTAGATATTGCAAATAAGGGAAACCATGGGGCCTACGTTTCTTTGGGCTTGGCTTACTTCACTTAATATAATTTTTTCCAAGCCTTTCCATTTCCTAAACAAATGGGGCAATGTCCTTCTTTCTGATGGAGGCATAGAATTCCATTGTGTATATATACCACATTTTCTTGATCCATTCATCTACTGAGGGCATCTGGGTTGGTTCCATATCTTAGCTATAGTAAATAATGCTGCAATAAACATAATCGTGCTGGTAGCTTTAGTGTGGTCTTGTTTGTAAACATTTGGGTAAATGCCCAAAAGTGGGATTGCTGGGTCATAGGGGAGTTCTATGTGGAGTCTTTTGAGGAACCTCCATACTGCTTTCCAAAGTGATTGAACAATTTTATACTCCCACCAACAATGCAGTAAGATTCCCTTCTGTCCACATCCCCTCTAGCAGAAAATTGAAGATTTTCTCTGGTGTTGGGGGAGGGGCTACCTTCCCACCACTGCTCTGTGAGAAGGAGTGAGAATATCAAGGTTCTACTCACTCCAGACTCCTGGTTCCTGGGCCATCCCTGGTCTCTGATCAGCAGGATGAAAATTTCTGATTCTTGTCAGTTCTTGCTGGTGGTGAGTAGAATTCGTTCACACACCAAATCTGGCACCTTTCCCCATACTCTCTCAGTTGATACGGAGGCTGCAGCTACCAGCAAGTGCTTAGATCTTTCTCTTTGACCAAGCTGCCTGGATTTTCCCTCTCTGGCTAAACTGTCTGTACTGTAATGGCATACTTGGTGTGATTTTCTAGACTAGGACTGTTATTGGAACACTAAAACTGCTTTCTATGTGAGAGCTTGTTTAGCCTCCAGCTTCTCCTCTGCCATCTTCCTCCAGACTCTATTTTTTTTTAATCTTTAACTTCTTGAATGTATATTGGTACCCTAGGTGTTGTATATATTTTTATCTTTACCAGGGAAGGGAAGGGAAGGTCAACAACAACATGGTGAGACAAAGGACAAAGGGAGAACCTATACAACAGCGATACAATATGTTGGAAATGATCTGTACAATTTGGGGAGGTTTTGGGGGTGAGGGAAAGAGGGAGGAAAATGAGTGAAGGGGTAACAAGTTAGACAAGATATGTAGTCACTACCTTACTTAACTGTAACCTCTCTGTACATCACCTTGACAATAAAAATTTTTTAAATGTAAAAATACAAATAAAAATAATAAAAATAGTAGAACTTTGTGTTACAAATGGGTATTTTTTTAACTTCTGTTTATGGTGGGATTCATGTACCTGGAATCCATTTTCCTCATTCTATTTGTACTGAGCCAATGAGTATATAGCATTTTCCTCATTCTATTTGTACTGAGCCAATGAGTATATAGTTACATTTGCATTAAGGTTAATCCCTTCCTCATATCAAGTATTTCCTGTCTCTCTCAAAGTTAATTATCCACTTCTCCCATGGTTTTCTGCTTGCATATACACTTTTCTCACATTTTTTTCCCTTATATCCCAAACTTCAAGCCATATCCTTTTGTTCTCAATCCAGAGTGCTTCCCTTCCTTTAGCAAACAAGGTTCTGAGCACGAAGTCTATAGCAATATTTAGTCAGATATTGAAGTGGAATTAGAAATCAAAGAGATTTATTGAGAAATGATACTATAAGGTCTGCTCCTGGAGAGCGAGCAGCTTCGCAGCCAAGTCTCTGCGCATTACCCGCATTGTCTAGACAACTGGCACACCTGGAACAGGTCACATCTGCATCTGCTGAGGTCACATCTGAATTTGGTGTGGCCACACCTTCTTCCTCCCCTTCCCCCCTGCCACCCTAGATAAGGCCTAGCTGAGGGTCAGATGCTCTCTTTCTCAGCCCCGTGGAGTGGAGTTCCAACATGGCCTTGTGTCAGCCCAAACGATGAATAAACCTACCCCTTACCTGAATACCACATGCATGGTGTACTTCTTACTCAGCTTCTTCTTGGGAAAGGCTTAAAGTCAGGATAGGTAGGATTCCTCTCTGTTGTTTTTTTTTTGTTTGTTTGTTTTTGGGTTTTTTTTTCATTTTTTCCCCATTTTTTTGCTCTGAAGAATACTCCAGTTCTGACTGCCTTTTTGAGAACTGGTCTGCTGCAGACACGATGCAGCAACACCATTGCTGTCCTCTACATCCACTTCCATGCTTCTACATTTTGTTGAATGAACTACTCTCTAAGGGTTCTCTATTGCTCAGTCTCTCTCAAAACATGGTATCATGCCAAGAACCTGCTAGACCTTTATCTGAAAGGCTGGTCACCTCTGGAGTCCAGGACTTTGACTCTGGTTGCTTGAGGGCTTGCCCTAGAGGGCTTGGTGTTGTTGGGATGCCACTTCCATCCAATAACCCCTCCTTCATTTACTAAATTTTTCTCTCCTATGCTTTTTAATGGGGTGCTGTGTGTCAACTCCTGAGCTGTGAAACCCCTTTGAATTGCCTCCTGTGCTCCCTGGAAAGCCAGAGCATCTGTTCTCAGATTTAGACAGTTTTGCCACCACAATGATCAGAAGTCTGTTTACTTTCAGGCTCTCTTTGCTCTCTCTGCCAATCATGTCCAACTTTGCTATCTCTCCCTTTCTCTTTTCTACAACTCTTTGGCTTGTTACCTGAAATCTGTGATGGAGGCTGGGTCCTGGGGACCCCCTTCTAGGTTCCCTCTCAAAGACTAGCCATTCTAGGCTTGAAATTTGTGTTTCCATACGTTTAGATTTTCTTTGCATTTTTTCAGAAATTCGCCATCTTGGCCACATGGTGGGTTAAGGGTTTGGTCTCATCTGACCCTTAATCTTCCATCAAGCTTACTACAACTCGACCCACTTATTCTAATGTGCCTTGCTAACAAGTTGCTACCTCTTCACAGGCCCTTGAAACTGAGACCTGACCACCTAATGTGCTTTGTTAGCAGAGCACATCATTGTTGTCAAAAATTTGAGGTTTTGAGCTTTGCCCTTGTTGTTTGGTGTTGTGTATTCTAGTACTGACTACGTGGTTCTAAAATATTGGGCCTATCTATGCTAAAATTCTCATCACATCTAATGAGTTTTGTCATTGCCGCATATTTGTTGGTCAATTCTTGATAAGGAGCAAGTATTCTATTTGATCTCCTTGTTGATTTAATTGGAAATAATACAGGGTTTTGTGGCAAAGATTGCAGTTTAAAGCAAACCTGGGCTGAAAAATCCCTGAGACTCCATCTTCCCAACTAACTTGTAAAGAGCCAGGCTGGAAGCATTCTTAGAGACACTTATCTCTAACCAGCCACACACTGGATGTGGTACTATAACTCGAGTTGGTAGAGCACTAGCCTCAAGCAGAAGTGCTCAGGGACAGTGCCCAGGCCTTGAGTTCAAACTTCTGTGAATATCAACTGGGATGAGCTATCCCAGCAATGATTACCTGGACCCATGGGACTCAGCCAGTCTGGGGAACAAGGGACCATGGAGTGGAGTAAGAGATGATGTCACATCACCTACTTTTTGCCTGCCCTTCCAAAATTAACCAGAGCTGGGAGGTCAATAGAAGTAAGAATGTCCATACTTGTCTACCTTTTAATTGGACAGGAATTTACATTCTTGCCTTTGTCACCTGACGTTCTCCCCTACCTAGTCGCCAGATGTCAGAAGTAGGGATATTTCTACCAACTCCAGGACAGCCTGGAATGCAGAAGAACTAGCCATTCTAGCCAAGTCATCCAATTTTTAATTTTCAGCCCCAAGTCCTTCTTGCCATTTATTTGCTCTTCAGTATTTTTTTTCAGCCCCTCAATGCCTCATGAGACTTTCTCCAGACTTCATTCAAGAGACTTGCCTCCTCCAGACTTCATCTAAGGACTCATCAAGGGATAGCTGCTGCTCACTGCCTTCTCTGGGAGGGGACCATATTCTGGCCTTTACACCTAATGTTGACACCCTTTATCAGCAGGAAGTAGCTAGTGCAAATCTGCACCTTATTTCATGATTATTAAAAGGCTGGAATGTAAGGTCTGCTCCTGGATGGTGAGCAGACTCTGCCCTCATCGAAGCCAAGTCTCCACCCACTACCTGCATTGCCTAGACAACTGGAACACCTACCCTAGATAAGGCCTAGCCCAGGATTAGATGCTCTCTTTCCCAGCCATGTGGAGTGCCAACCTGGCCTGGTACCAGCCAGAATGATGAATAAACCTACCCCTTACCTGAATACTATGTGCATGGTGTACTTCTTACTTGGTTTCTTCTTTAACAACCTAACAGATACCTTGATCACAGGCAGTGGAATTGGGTAGAAAAGTCTCAGACTAGAATGCATTTTATGAAAAAGCTCCTTAGCCAAAAAAGGAGTTCAGAGCAAAGGTGCACCAGTTAGAGATGTTTTACATTGTGTAGAATTTTCAAAGTAGGCCCTTCAATCTTTACTGTTACTAGTCATTTCAAGGGGTTGCACTGGAAAAATTTGATCTTGTTCCCAAAACAATGGAAAGGTAGGCATTAGTGATTCACATCTATAATCCTAGCTATGTTAAAAGCTGAGATCGGAAAGATCATCGTTTCAGACCATACCATGCAGAAAAGAAGACTCCATCTAAATGGAATATGCTGGTAACATATCTGCTATTTTAGTGATGTCAGGATGCCTAAAATAGAAGGACTATGGCCAGGTACATATGTCTGAGAAGAAAATTAGGCCATATTTCAATAATAACCAGTGCAAAAGAGATGGAGGTAGGACTCAGTGGAAGAATACTAACCCAGCAAACACAAGACCCTTGACTTCAGGGTTCTATGTAGTAGAAAACCCCTACTCAGGCAGACAAGCTCACCTAGTTGTCTGGAGAGACAGAGCCCACTGCCACAAAGTTGTTAACAAAGAAGCAACTTTACTGAGAAGGTTCCTACACTGACTAGTCAGGGTTCCAGCACAGGCTCGGGAGCTAATACTGTGACCCCAACCTACCCACATACTTTGGTTTTTAAAGGCAAAATCCATGTAGTTAAGCCCGGTCATGCATAGGTGACTAATGGGATCATAACACACACAAAGGATTGTACAGTCATACCAGACCACACACAGGTGGCCAATGAGGTTACAATTTATCCATAATGTCTGTTTATTTTTTTTATATATTCACAAATGGTTTTATTTCAGAAAGAAATCATACATCAAAAGGAGACATGTTTAAATCAGCCTATCACCTTGGTTTAAAATGGCATGCAAATTTAGCGGATAACACAGGGTCTACCTTTTGGTGGGCAAAAGGCAGAGTTTACCCATAAGCATGTGGAAAAGGTAGGGTTTACGGTAAGCACCTGGAATCACCAATTTAAGCCAGATTACAACCTATCTGTTTTATTGGTCAGTCTTTAACTGAACAATCAAGGGTGGATTAAGTTGTTGAGGGGAGGGAAACCTGAAACATTTTTTTCATTCTAGGAACTAGGCCTGTCTAAAATCCCTAAAACAAAGGCAAAGCACAAAATGGAATCATACTAGCTTAGGCCCCATCTCAGGGTCCACTTCATCTATATCACCAAAAGAAAAAGCTGAAGCAAATTCTAAAGTCAGCTACATAAGCTTTTTGCAAGTGAATGTCAAGGTATTCATTAAAATTCTGCAAGAGCATTTAACACTTACATGAAAATAAGGGTGAAATAGGAGTTGTAAAGCTAGGAATGAGGATGCAAAGTCAAGCAGCTAATTTCCACATTCACACAGACAGATTCTCTCAAAGGGCACCATAGACTGTCCAAGACTGGTTTGGAATTGTATCAAAGTTACATATATTTAAAATGTTTTGTTTCAAGAAAAGCGTTCTGCACCGAAAGTCTACATAGTTCATATTGGCTTATGAATTCGTCTTCTTTTACCAAGAAACTAAGTTGGCCCTGTTTAATGATTTTTGAACAATCTTCAGAATATGAGAAAATAATTCCTTGTGAGTCACATAATTCTATTTATTACCCTTGTAAGCAAATTTATACATGAAACATGACAATGAAAAACAGTTGGTCTCTAAGTTTCATAAACAAGAAAATTTAAGAGTCTTAATACTTATAGAATATGCAAAATGGCTTATAATTATTTGTCAAAAGTAGACTATTGAAAAGCATTTCCAACATTAAGATAACTTAATTATTAGTGAAAGTAATATTGCTAAAAATTTAAATAAAATGCAACTTTTTTGTTGTTGTTGGTAGTCATGGGGCATGAATTCAAGGCCTGGAGCTTTTCTCCTCAAGGCTACTGCTATACCATGTTGAGCCACAGCTCCACTTCTAGTTTACTGGTAAATAATTGGAGATGAGAGTCTCATGAACTTTCCTGCCTGGGCTGGCTTTAAACTGTGATCCTCTAATCTTGCCTCCTGAGTATCTAGGATTACAAGTGAGAACTACCATCACAAAGCTACAATAGACAGTAAGTAATGAGGTCTCTATAATTTTAAAATATTTCCTATGAACTTTCTAGTCAGAAAGTCCAAATACTTTGAATTTTAACTTTAAATAAAAATTATTAATGAAAACCATAATTAACTGCAAAAATTTATAGTAAAATTCACATTCTATGCCTGTACTGACTTAGCTCAATAAATAACAAGAAAACAATACAACTGATTTTTTAAAAACTAAATATGTCATATATTAAAAAAAATTATTCAAAAGCTGGGCACCAGTGCTAGCTACTCAGGAGGCTGAGATTTGAGGATCGCAGTACAAAGCCAGCCCAGGCAGGAAAGTCCCCATGAGACTCTCATCTCCAATAAACCACCAGAAAACCAGAAGTGGCACTGTAGCTCCTTGACAGCACCCAAGCCCAGAGTTCAAGCCCAATGACTGACCAAAACAATAAATAAATAATTCTAGAATGAATATTTTATAATGAGGTATTTTAAAATAAACCTACCCTTCCAATTGTCATACTCAAATAGAAATGGAATCAATAATGATGATTATTAAATACTACATTCATTATGATTTCTCCAATACATAATGATTTTCAATTTTAGCTATTTTACTCTTGTTTTTTGAAGGTGCTTATATTAAGGGCCTGGTTCTGACTAGTCAAATGTTCTTCCATTTGAACCTGGACCACAGCCCCACTATAAATTTTAATATATTTTCATTAATCTTTAAGTAGTTTTACAAGGAGCTGTCATTCAACAGCTTATGAATAACAGTTTATGCCTCTTGAATAATGTCACCCCATTCATCATTCTCCCCATTCCCTCCCAAACCATCCACTTTCATCGTTTTGTTTTAAATTTTGGAGGATATGCTTTGAATTTTATGACTGCATTCTTTCTTCCTTCCTCTCTTTATTCATCTACTTTCTCCCCTTGATTCCATCTCCTAATGTCTTAAAATATTCTTTGCTTTCTAAATTTCATATTTAGATTTTACATTCAGAGTTCTAAATTTTTTTCAGAGAAGTAGGCACTTCCTAAGCAACAATCTAAAGGTGTACAGCTATTATTTAACCTATCTTCTAGAGATACATATACATATATATGCATTCCCAGGAATATGTTGCTATTGAAAAACAGGATTGGCTATGTTATTCACATCTGATATTATAATTGGAATACTTAAGGTCAAATTAATACATTTCAGCAGCAAAAATAACTGTGCAAACAGTTCAGATCCAATGAGTTAAATTTATGAAAAAAAATAAATTTATACAACTTCTAAAGAAGATCAAAAATACAACTTTCACAGGTTATAGTATAGTTCATAAACTACAGTATCTTCTCTCAATAGCTTACCTCCTTTACCATCTTTCATTGGTTTTTCCAAATATGCTTTGTAGATTTCCCCCTTTATTCCCTTTGCTTGCATCTTTCCTTATGAAAATTAGAATATTAAATCTTCAGCAAGACAGACATTGGTATTTGAGAGTGAAGAAGAAAAACATAGGCTGGCAATGACAACTTTCTTTTTGAGTGAGGGCTTCATGAATATAAACAAGATAATATAATTTGTATCATGATATATATGGAACTCACCTTAAATTCACAATTATACAAAATGTGTATATGTTATAGGGAAACATTTTTAAAATATGATTCAATTTAGCAGTGTATCTTGAAAAGATAATTCATGGTTATTACACCAGTATCAATATGTTCTCCTTAGCCTCAATAATCTATGAGTTTATGTGCCTTAATGACAAAATCATAAAGGTTTGAAACTACTGTAAAATACATCTTACCAGCATCCAAGGCCTAATCATCCTTGGAATTCTTACTATTCCACACATTTGCCTTGGTTGTCACTAAATCCTCAGAAAAGTCACTAACTCCTCAGATAACATCTGGCCTCTCTTGCACTTTGCCCTTAGGTCACCTCCTGCTGGCTGGAGGTCAGCATTCCAAAGGCTTCTGCTGCTTATACTATGCACACTTATCTCTGTGCACAGGCACGGTAGCGCCCCACAATTTATTGCTAAGATTCTGGTGACAATATTGTTTTATTTGAAAGATTGAATTATAGGTTAATTTTAAAATGCAGAAAAATTAACTTCAAATGAAGTATTTTCCCAGAAGTATATGATACAGTATTTATGCAATTTGTATAACTCTAAAATACAATTTTTGCAGTGTAAAAAATATTATTTATTATGGAAACTCAAATAAATCTTGTGAATTTAAGTAAACATACTCTTGAAAGTTTTTGTTTTTGTAGGAATTTTTTATCCAGGAGTTTATGCTACTTAAATGTCCATCTATACTGATTGTGATTGTACATGTAAACTAATGTTTAATTGAAATAATATTGTTATGATTTCAAGATAATAAAAATACATTCACTGTATTTGATGTTGATATAATTTGTGGAGGGGAAGGGAAAAAACAAACTGTTTAAATAGGGTTACAGGTGGACCCATTAAAACAATGAGATGTACAAGACATTATGTCGAAAAACAAACTTTACAACTTTGGGGGGGGTAGTAGGGGGGTGTGGAGAGGGGAAGGGATGGTATGGGGAAACAAAGGAGGAGGCAACAATGCTTGATAAGAAATGTACTCACTATCTTGCCCATGTAATTGTAACCCCTCTGTATGGTATTTCCACAATAATAATAATAATAATAATACATTTATTTACCAAATAAATGTCAGCTAGCGGTCTACCTCTTTTGTAGACATTTCATTAGTTCTATGGTCAACCAAGGATTTCTTTGAACTCATCAAGCATAAACAATGCTAATAGCCAGGAATGACAGCTAGATCAATGGAAGGATTCTACTAATTATAATAAAGTAAAAGTTCTTCTCTACTGGGTATATTTGGAAACTGACAAAAGAGGAAATATATGAATCTACTAATTCAAACCATATTTAGCTATATCAACAAGTCTAAGAGTTCTTGTAAAATAAAGCCTGAAGGTTTCCTGCCTTATTTCCCCAGGTCAATCAAGACACCAGGTGCACACAGTCATTCCAACCTTGGCCTCCACATCCCAGGGCCTGGCTAAGGATACCACCCTTGTCCTCCAAGAGAAAATAGCCCATTTTTATTTTCTGTTTCCTTGTTAAGCCCTATATAAGCCCACGCCAAAGTCCAGTGCCCTGCACAAACCTCCAAACCCATGGGAAGATCTGTGCCCCTTCTGGCAATAAACAGTCTGTTTATTGGACAATCAGGTCCAGGCTATTCCTTTTCAGTTCTCCTCCATTTTCCTAATTTATGGTGCCGAAACCTGGGAGAGGAAAAGCACCAAGAGCAACTGGGTTCCCTCGGCCTGCCTCCTGGCCACCTCTCATCCAGCCTTTTACCTTCTCTTTCCGAGGCCTTTCTCCATTGGGAGGGAGCACAGAGCCCTCCGAGATTACTTTGGGCTAAACAGCCACCTGAAGCGACCTTGTGGCTTTTGCCTATATAAGCGTGCAAGCCTAATGGACAGCCACCTCGCATGGCTTGAGGTATTATTGGTCCCCTGAGTAAGCCCAGACAAGGCCTATTCTCTCTTCCTCACTCTGTCCCTGGACTCTTGATCTCCAGGCAGGAGGCTCTTCGCTGTTTGAGCAATTCCACCCACCACCTAATAGCCTTCAGGACCGGTAACCAGCTTTGGTCTGTGGTGGAGGTACCACCACTGGGACCTAGGGACTTCAGGAGTCCCCCCTTCCTGTCTGAGACTCTGGGAGTCTCTCATGCCTTGCTGACCTACTGACATCCTTTAATTAGGACCTTTGGGAATGCCATCTCTGAGTTACTGGAATCCATTGCTTTCCCAAAGCCATGTCACCTTGTCAGCCTTTGACCTGATCTCACCTGGTTCTGCCATCTTGTCAACCTTTTGCCTGATCTCACCTTTTTCAAGTGTCTCTTTAACAGGATAACAGCCCTGGATCAGAACACCACCTGGGAGTAACAAGGCCATCCTATTATTGCAGCCAACCGGATGCCTCACTTACACTGCCCTTCCCAGAGCAGACCTGGACCCTGAAAACCCCAGCCCCAGTGGCTCACTGATGCCCCCATATCAGCAGGAAGTATCCAGAAGGACAACCACTGACCCCTTTCCCTGGTCTCCTCTCTCCACCCAACATTTTTATGTATCCCAAGACCCTAAGTGAAGTACTTGCCTCTCCTCTCTCAGACCAACTTTTCAGGTATCTAAAGATGGAATATGAAGGATTCCTGCCTAGGTCAAGCAAGACACCAGGTGCACACAAATAGGCTTGACCACGTGTCTGTCTACGCGAATAAATTGAAACAATTTCCCTTACACAATAAAGGGTTCTACTCCATTTTATAAGGTTATTTTTAATGTCATTGTCTTGTGATATGTCAGCATTTATATCAGTAAAGAGTTGGAAGTGATGCCATTTAATATAGATCTAAGATTTTCAGAAAGCATGGAGCTGAGAGTGATGATGCACTCCTGGAATTCCTACTACATGGAGATAGAGAGAAGAAGATGGCAGTAGGAAGCCACTCGCCCTGTGTAAAATCAGGATAGCCTAACTAAAAAGAAATTCAAAAGTCTTGGGGATCTGTGTCAATGTGTCTCAGATGGTAGAATGCTTGACACCTTGACACCTTGAATTTAAATTTCAGTACTATTTAAATAAATAAATCCATAAATAAATGTAAATTTTATATATCATTTACCTGCATTTGTAACAGATTATCAAAAAAGTTTTCAAGTGCAAGGAAATTATTATATTACAGCTAGCTTTTAGCCTGAGTTATCAGTTTAAATAATATAGAATGTTTATATCCTAGGTTTGCGTAAAGAAAAACAATATATCAACTCTAGGTTACTTTAGGTACAATTTTTTTTTAATAACACAACATGATACAGTTAAGGCAATGTATTGACTTAGCTAATATTTTCCCTGTGTAAAAATTATGTCTTAGCATGAATATTCTCTGATTTATCTATAATCATATGATTATTTATAACAACATGAGCCATCAAATTGAATTGAGAAATGAGGATGTATTTTTTCTGTGAAAATCATATGATTACTTATAATCATATGATTATAAGGTAATAGGCATGTTCACAGAAAAAATACATTCTCATTTCTCAATTCAATTTGATGGCTCATGTTGTTATACACCCGAGATAATGAACAGAGAGGGAAAGTTGAATTTATTTTGTGAACTTTGTTTGTATTTCTAGCCACAATTTGCAAACTGTTTTTGTTTTTGTTTTTTCTCATGATGATTCTTTTCTCCAGGTAAGGAATCAGAAAACTCTCTTTCAGCACAGTTTTTGTTTCTTTTAAAAGCTTACTTAAAAGTATATACCAAAGCTGTGGTAAAGAAAGAACAACCCTGTGGGAAATAGTAACCATATAATAAAAATAGAGAAAGATTTTTGTCTCATAGTCTTAAACTTTCAAATGCATTTTGTTAATAAGACAATTTTTCACCCAGTAAAGAAACAAGTCAATAATTATCAGTGTAAACATTTTAAGATACAATTTGCTATCCAACTAAGGTATAAATTTAAATGTGACAAAATTAATTTTTCTTCATTTATAAACTTTGATAAAATATATTCCATTTTAAGCAGTGACATGGTATTTAATATATAACTTTGTTTTTTATCTGTTAATACT
Source organism: Dipodomys spectabilis (assembly GCF_019054845.1). Lineage (NCBI taxonomy): Eukaryota > Metazoa > Chordata > Mammalia > Rodentia > Heteromyidae > Dipodomys > Dipodomys spectabilis. The sequence goes on from NW_024870792.1 coordinate 7,983,895, forward strand.
ACGTTAATAAATGAATGCTCATAGTCCTGGAATCCCTAGCCAGGCCAATAAGGCAAGAAAAAGACATTAAAGGGATCCGCATAGAAAAGAAGAAGTTAAACTATCCCTTTTTGCAGATGACATTAAAGTATACCTTCTTGATTCCAAAAACTCCACCCCCAAACTCTTAGAAATTATAAATCACTTTGGCAAAGTAGCTGGATACAAAAATCAACACACAAAAATCAGTCTCCTTCCTGTAAACTAACAATGTACAAGCAGAAAGGGAAATAAAGGAAGCAACCCCATTCACAATAACCGCCCTCCAAATAAAATATTTAGGAATTAACCTAACCAAAGATGTAAAAGAACTATTTAGTGAAAACTATAGAAACTTAAAGAAATTACAGAAGACACTAGGAAATGGAAAGATCTCCCATGCTCTTGGATAGGCAGACTTAATATAGTGAAAATGGCAATACTGCCAAAATTAATATACAAATTCAATGCAATTCCTATTAAAATCCCAATGACATACATTTCTGAAATACAGAAAACAGTCCAAAAATTCATATGGAACAACAAAAGACCTAGAATAGCCAAAACAATTCTAGGCAAAAAAAAGACAACTTGGGAGGGTTCTCAATGCAGGACTTCAAACTCTACTATAGAGCCATAATAACAAAGACATCATGGTACTGGCACAAAAAACAGACCCGAAGACAAATGGAATAAAACAGAAGATCCAGAAATAAAACCACACGCCTACAGTCAGCTGATATTTAGCAAAGGAACCAAAGACATACAGTGGAAGAAACACAGCCTCTTCAACTACTGGTGCTGGGAAAATTGGGAAGCCACATGCAGAAAACTAAAAGGGGACCCCAGCCTATCACCATGCACCAACATCAACTCAAAATGGATTAAAGAGCTTAACATCAAACCTGAATCTCTGAAACTACTGCAGGACAGAGTAGGAGAGACCCTTGAACTTATAGGCACGGGAGGAACTTCCTGAACAGAGTCCCAGGGTCACAACAAATTTGGAGAGAGACTTGACAAATGGGACTACCTTAAAATAAAGTTTCTGCACAGCTAAAGCTATGGCAACCAAGCTAGAAAGACAACCAACTAACTGGGAAAAAGTATTTACCAGTAATATAGCAGACAAGGGGTTAATATCCAGTATATACAGGGAACTCAAGAAACTAAGCCCTCCCAAACCTAACAAACCAATTATTAAATGGGCAAGGAAACTGAAGAGACACTTCTCAGAAGAAGAGATAAAAATGGCAAAGAAACACATGAGGAAATGTTCACCATCCCTGGTTGTGAAGGAAATGCAAATAAAGACAACCTTGAGATACCACCTTACCCCAGTCAGAATGGCCCACATCCTTAAGTCAGCTGGAGGGGATGTGGAGAAAGAGAACCTTATTACACTGCCGGTGGGAATGTGCACTTATACAACCACTTTGGAAAGCAGTCTGCAGGGTCCTCAGAAAGCTAAATACTGACCTCCCTTATGACCCAGTCATACCACTTCCAGACATCTATCCTGAACAACAGGAACCAGTATACAAGGACACATACACCTCCATGTTTATTGCAGCACTGTTCACAATAGCCAGGATATGGAAACAACCCAGTTGTTCCACCACAAATTAATGGATCCAAAAATTGTGTATCTATACACAATGGAATATTATGCAGCCATTAGAAATGACAAAATAATGTCATTTGCAGGGAACTGGATGGGGCTAGAAGAAATTACATTGAGTGAGGTAAGCCAAGAGCAGAGACAAACGGCACATGGTCTCTCTCATAAGTGGATGTTAAATCTAAAATGTAAGGTGATACGACAAAATTAACAAGACTTAAGAAACAAAAGATTTCCACTCATCTGGTCGAATCACTACTAAATAACCCCATGCTGCTCATCACATATATGGTATGTATGGCATATATGTGCATACTGGAGGGAAACCAGGAGGACGACACAGAACTAGAGGGAAGCAGGGAAAAACATAAAACAGCGGGACCCATCAGCTGCACTGGACATTGACCAAAATGAACTAAGCAACTCAATGGTAGTGATAGGAGGGTAGGAACAAGTGGGAAAGAGGGAACAGCTGATGCTATGCAAAACAAAGGAAATGTACATATCACCCAATGTGGAAGAAATAACTGTATTGCAAAGCTCATAGAACTCATAAATGTTATAGACCATGATAGACAATTTGCTCCATGAAAGTTAGAATGTGTTTGTGACTTTAACTAAGCATCACTATCCCATAATACTGTGAAATTTGGGGAATTATGTAACCACTAAATCACAATAAAAAATTTGAAAACAAAAGAATGCTCACTGAACACCAGTAGCTCTTACCTGTAATCTTAACTACTCAGGAGGTTAAGATCCAGAGGATCAAAGCTTGAAGCTAGTTTGAACAAAAATCTCCAAGACACTCACTCTGTAAAACAGCCTATTCATATAGAACAATATAGAACAATAATAACATAAAATGTAACAATGTGGAACACAGAACAAAAATAAAACAGAATTTTTTTAATGGAAGCATGACTCAAGCAATAGAGTACCAGTTTTATCAAACAAGCTAAACAAAAGGAAAACCCTGCATTCAAATACCTAGAGAATCAATAATAAGTAATATTTTTCATATATGCATATTCAAGTCATAAGAAATCTATAATACTGAGTCATATCACACTACCAATAGCTCAAGTATCATTTTTAGAAAACCATTTTTCCTTAAGAGAACTTTCTTATAGTTAAACTTTTGGAGTAAGTTTTAAGGAAAAAAATCATTCCTAGAGAACTGAATACACTCATAATCTTTTTATGCTATTTTCCAAAATCATGTGAAATATTAAGGGTTATCTTTCTAATATCACCACTAAAACTTGCTACTTCTCAATTTACAAATAGCCCAACATTCCATATCAAACTTGTGTGTCATTATTTTCAATTTTCTTCTCAAGTATTATAGTATTTGTAGAGTATCTAATGTTTCCTTTTTCACATCCAAACCTTTCTGTTTTGCCTTAGGTTCCATGTAAGCAAATGTATATTTTGTTTATGATTGCATTTGTATGTGAGAGAAACACATTTCCTGCCAATTTGGGGACAATGTTCCTTTTTTTTTTGGTTCTGAATTTGTTGAAATTCTTTGACACCTATGAGAGTGTTTCTGCTGCTGATGCACTTAAAGAACATTTTCTTCCTCCCCTGATACAAGCTCTCAGGTTCGGTCTCTTTCTGCTGAAATTTGGTCAACATCATCCGCAGTATAACTCACACTGCTGTCTGTTGAAACAGGTTGCCCCATTCTGTCTGGATACCAATTAAAAGTGCTATTAACACCTGAGACATAGCTGTTGGCCATCATTCTCCACAAGCCTTCTCTGGTAAAGGAGTGTTTTCAGTTTTTCAATTGAAACTTTTCTTTTTCTCCATATGTGAATACAATGTGTATTCTATGCATTCTGTTCTCTTCAAAATGACTAATCATATGTGGCCCAGAAGTGCTTTATTTCCACATTTTAAATGTTTCATGCTCATTTTTAATTACTTCCACTTCTGTTACATGTTTTGGCTCAGATGTGTCCACGTATTTTGATGTTCTTTTCAATAACTTTATTCTTTTTTTCCGACAGTGCCTTTTATATAGTGAATCACTGCTTTTCCTTCCTCATACTTTTTCTCAAATTTTCCACCTGCACTTTTCTATTACTTTCTTCCAGTCTCATAATAACTTTTAGCTCCTTCCTTCTTAAGAAAAGTTTACATCAACATGTTATTGTTAGGTCTTCCCATATTTTGGTAAAACAATTTCCCTCAAGTTATATGATATTTATAGTTTGATTTTGAGTCTACTTATTCTATGTCAACAGTTTTATGTACAGGAACTTCATTGGTTTACTTCTGATTAAAACCTCTTTTTCAGGAATAATTTTTCTATTGTTATTATACAAAAGAGTTTCATGGAGATATTTACCACATGCCTATCATGCATTTTGATCATGTTCATCCCAACTCGATTAGTTTTTCTTAACTTCCCTTTTCCCCTCCTCCTCCTTTTAAGCAGTTTTTAGTGAGTTTCTTTGTTTTGTTTTCATGTGTATACAACATACTTCTGCAATATTCACCCTGTCACCTTCTCTTTTCCCTTTCCACTCACTTAATCTCCCTTTACGATCATGTTATATTATAAATTTTTAGGGTTAATTCTTGCAAATGAATATATAATATTTGTCTTTTTGTAAAACTAATTTTTGATAGATCCCTAGCCTTGAACAAAATACAATAAGAAGAGGGACAATGAAGAAGAGGAATAGAGAGAGGTCATTTTCTAAAATACATGCTCTTCTTTTTTTCTTTTCCTTCCTTCCTTCCTTCTTTCCTTTCTTTTTTCTTTTTTCCTTCCTTCCTTTCTTTTTTTTCTTTCTTTCTTCCTCTCTCTCTTTCTTTGAGTCTCACAATATTTTATACATTAATTTTTCCTACACTTTTGCTCTTTGAGAGACTTATGGATGTCTCACAAGCTCTCCTTTCAGCCTCTGTTTTGAGATCTGCCTTTTTTCATTCTGTTTCACTCTCTTTAATTTCTTGAAGCTTAGAAAGTCAACTCTAAGCAAAAGATATTACTGTCAGCTTAGTTTTTCTCTTATCTTCCTGATTGAGTTATTCTGAACTGTTATTTTGGACATCCTACAGAAAACCCATAGCAATTGTAGAATTGAACTGTAGCGCTGTTGCTTCTCATTAAGGTGATAAGGTTTGGGCAATGTGTGCAGGGCTGTGTTTGGCGGCACTATGTGAGCTCTCAGCATGCCCTCCTCTGGGTAGAGGCTTCATGGTGCTGCCAAGTACATGCAGTGGTTTGAGGTTTGAGGTTATGGTTGTCTTTTCATATGACTGAGAGATATTTTCCCCCCTTTTATATTCCTTTCTGTTTGTTCAGTGAGCTTTGAAGAATAGTGAATTAAAGTTTCCTTATTCTCTCACTTTCTCCACTGCTTATTCTGTATGGTTGCTTTATTTATTATACAAATAATTAAACTTCATCACACATAAATCTTTGATGCTCAGCCAGTGTTGAAGTGTGCTATATATAAATAAAAGCTATTAGAAAAGATACTGAACATTTTCACAGCAGAGTTATAATAAATGTTTGAGGATATGGACAGGTTCATCTCAATTTGAGAATTATACAATTAGTACATGTATCAAAACCTCGCATACTTTGAAGTGACACTGTAGTTCGACTGGAAGAGTGCTCACCTTGAGCTGAAGAGCAAAGGGACAGCACCCAGGCCCAGAGTTCAAGCCCTATGACAAGACAAAACAAAAACAAAAAAAGTCACATAGAATACCATAAATATACATATTCTTATGAATTTGGTAAAATTAATATTAACAATTTTTTGTAAAAATTGTTAGTGAAGTCCTACTGAAAGAGTATTGCCCTCACCCATTAATATTGGATCTCCTAAATTTACAAGCTATGTACTTTTCTGTAATGACTTTGTTACATTTTGGTTTGGTTTGATCAGCTTCTGAATCCTATTCAATATCAATTTGGATAGTTCCTCTTCGATACTGGAAAATAAACATTTACTTATTTTCTCATTTCCCTCCCAAATCACAGTAAAATACTTAGTTATTTAAGCTTTTTAATTAACTTAATTCACAGTTCAGCTCTCAAATATCATGGGTAATTTTTAAGGTAGGATGTAAGTTAAAGCAATTCAGACATCTATGTTAATATTGGAAATATTTGCAATTATTGAACTAGAGTTGGTGCTGTCTTTCACTTTCTTTACATGAGTTTGTCCCCACATTTTTATTAGTATCGGTTTGTAGTAGGAGAGGGTTCACTTTGATAGGTCCATATGGTTGTACAATGTTCATGGCCGAACTTCACTGCTTGGTCACTCTTCCTCATCCTCCCCTTCCCAAGCCAATTTCAACAAGCTTTATACCAATGGAGAACTGGAAAAAAATAACAAGTCCATTTACAACAGCCTCATACACCATGAATACATAAAATAAAAGACCTAGGGGTAAGGAAGTGAGAGACTGGAACAATGAAAATCTATATCACCTTGAAGAGGAATATTGACTAATAGATCAGAAAATGGAGACTTTCTTTCTGTGTTCATACATTGGCAGGATTAACGTTGTGAAAAATTTTATCAAAAGTAACCTATAAATTTCATGCAATCTTCATCAAAAACCCTAATGTCATTCTTCACAGAGATAATGTGAGTTTTGCTTGGATATTAATTTTATCATGAAAGTAATTTTGTGTCTTTCTGGCAAGCTTACTGACATAAGAAACCCTGTCAAGATATCCTGGATTCACTAGCAACTTTGCCTGAACATCATTACATGGTTTTCTACTGTTCTGTCTTCGTAACTTGAATTACATACTGAGGTTGGCTTAGTTTTAGTCTCTGTATAGGTTGTGTGTGTGTTTGTGTGTGTGTGTGTGTGTGTGTGTGTGTGTGTGTGTGTGTGTGTGTTCCTGGTTAAAGATATTCTATTTGCTCTTGAATTTCAAAGCTGTTATATAGATGTTGCTCAATGCCCACTTCATTGTATAATTACAGTTTCTCTGAGGTCACTTCTACATTGGAATTGTATTTTCCACTTTTCAGCTTTCTGATACTTGAGGATTACCAAGTTCCTGGGGAAATATAATTTATACACAATGACTCCTCATCACATTATCCCCTAATTCCATTTAATTAAATTCCTTGCTCATGCAAACTATCCATCCTAGTAAATGCATTGTTACCACTTCATTCCTTTCCTAGATCTTCTCTAAATTATATTGTATTTTCAGAAATCATTTTAGCATCTATGAATTTGTATGGAAATAAAGTATATATTTAACTAACATTTAACTAAAACTTGGCACTTTCTTTGGTAGTAAATATTGGTTTAAAATGTAATATTTTTTACAATAAAATATAATTTATAATAATACAAATAACAATTATTATGTATAATATGGAGCTATAATGTACTTGGCTAATTTTAGCATTTGGGAGGCTCAGCAGAGGAATCATGCTTATTCACTGGACTGTTTCATGTTCCTCCTGACCTGTTTTTTTCTCTCTCTCTGTCTCTCCATCTCTGTCTGTCTGTTTCTCTGTCTCTCTTGTTCCCCCCACCCTCATCTTTGGCCACCATGATATGAGTTGCTCTGCCCTGAATGCCTTCCTGTAATAATGTTCTAAATCTCTAAAACCATAAGCCAAAAATAAATCTTTCCTTCTTTCAAAAAATAAAATAAAATAAAATATAGTAATAATAATTTATCTTGTCATCAGTAGAAAAAATAAAATAAAATATAGTAATAATAATTTATCTTGTCATCAGAAATTAAATACATATTCCTATATTATTACAGATGTTGCAGGCATTTCTAACAATTAACTCTGAACATGACTGTGAAATTATTTACAGAAATACTTACTTTGTAAAAGGAATATATCATACTTTGATAACATAATTTTATTTTATTTTTGGGGGGGGGGTCTGGTTGTGGGGCCTAAACTCAGGGCCTGGGCGCTGTCCCTCAGCTCTTCAGCTCAAGGCTAGCATGCTACCACTTGAGCAACAGTGCTACTTCTGGCTTTTTTTCCCCCTGCTTATGTGGTGCTGAGGAATCGAACCAGGACCTCATGCATGCAAGGAAAGCACTCTATCACTGAGCCACCTTCCCAGCCCTGATAACATAATTTTAATACTTAATAAGTACCTTGAAATGTAATTGGTTTTCTTTGAAATTCTCACTATTTTATTTTAGTTTATAAATTCAAAATCATTTTTTGAAACAAAGTCTGCAGGCTTCCTCAGATGGGCACAGGCATCCAAACACAAGTAAATAGTACCTGGTGCAATGGGCCTGAAGGGGAAGAGTCAAGACCTGTGGAAGAAAAAGAAAGATGAATTCTACTTCAAAGTGCTTCATTTAGGGAACAGAGACCATTGTCAAGAGTCAGAGGTCTCCAGGAGAAATGGAGAGTTTAAATCCAAGATACCTGAATTAAAGAGCAATCTAGATTCAGAAGTGATGATCTTCTTTAATGTGATCTTAACCTCTGTGTTGCTAGTTCATATGTTTCAATTCCAACTTATCTTGCCTTTCTTTTTGTGGTAGCTACTGCTCATTATTTATTCTGTGTTTTCCCATTAAAGCTCAAAGCTAGGTTCCTGATGGGCCCACTATAGCTATTGAATATATGATCATATAAAGCAAATGAAGAGAAGTGTTATTTAATTGTATGAGATAATTGCTTACTTAAATAAAATTGCCTTTTGATAATGTCTTAGCTTTGAGTGTCAATGGATTATGAGTCCAATGAAAACATAATGGGAGTTTTCCACTAAAAGCACATTTGTAGGTACATGTTGTATGTAACACCTGCTTGAATTCTTTTTGTCTCCTTTGGTGGACCAATAAAAGAACTGCATAGATAATTTTGAATCTGCATAGATAATTTTGAATTTTAATGGTTTCCTTCACTAACCAAGAAAGCAATTGTTTGACTTAACTCATTTAATATAATCTATTCAAATTGGAATTTATAATTAATTCAAAGAACCCTCAAATCCCCTATAATAACAATTTCTATGATTAAAAGGAAAGTTAACTTACTAACTAGAATATTACATTGTTGAATAAAATATTTAGTGACTTGATATTCAAGGGGGTAAAATAGACTCCTCAGTATAAAATATGACAAATACAACACTCAAGTCAAAATGAGTTCTTGAAAGGTAAGCTCTATTTTCTGAGCTGTCAGTAAGACATGAATCTACCAAAATTTGGCAAAAATGTCAAGGAAAATTTAAGCTGAATCCTTATAGTAAAATGACACGAAGATAGAATCATCGTCAGAGTTTTGGCTGCTGATTTGAAGTGGCCAATTATGATTTAACTTCTTAATAATGCATAGTTAAGAATATATTCATGACCAGATTGTGATCACCAGATGTAAAATTAATTCTTTGGTTTGCATTTTAAATTCTCTCTATGAAAAATATTACATGCGTGCTATAATCTAACCATGTGATTTTACAGCACTGAGGCAACACACAGCAATACCACCACGTTGTAGAAGGGAAGGTTTGACCAAATATTACAAATTTAACTATCTAGTGAAGTGAATCAATGAATACCAAAACAGACCACTCATAGAGAAAGTGATATATAACAAACAGGTAATAATTTCCTTGGAAAAGGGATTTAGGAAATACTTGATTTTGAGTCAGAGCTATAGAAGAAACCCATGTAGAACAAAATTGCAGTCACATGTCAGAGTATTTTTTATATATTTGCACATTTATTTTTTCATTTATACTGGTTGCTGTCACAAATTGCATTCTCAACATTTTTACTTCATTCTTCTCTTTCAACCTACCCACCACTGATAACTGTTTACTTACAAGGCCATTGATGCAAGCACAGTAACAGGATAATTAAATGCAAAGCATAAAGAGAAAAAAAGTTATAAATGATTCTTGGTCAATAAGAAGCCATCATTTACTTACTATTATACATGTAAATTACTGGGGTCAGACTTTGTTAGGATTATCTATCCCAACAATGACAGAGTGACTCAGATTTTTCATCTGACCCCATAAATTACAATGTTGTTCTGGAGAATGACTAAGGGTATTTGCCTAGTCATTTAATTGTATAGTATAAGGAGAGGAACAAGAGTGTTTTAGTATTCTTTTCCAAGTCTTGTTTTGTTGCGTTTTCCAAGCTCAAATACACAAACTTTTTTGTCTCATACTTACTTCTTCCACAGAAGGTTCTTTGGTTAGTCTTTTGTTAATTAGAGTTTTGAGGAATCCACAAAAATTTGAAAAATCTCTTCTATTAAGATGCCAGGAAGAAAAAAGTACACAAAAGTTGTCTCTTCCAAGAGTACATTTCTCCTTATTGTAATAGTTGAAATAAGTAGTTTACATGGCTCATCTTATAACTGCTGTGCCTCATTGTAGCTACAATTGCTACACTTTTCTCAGTTATGTTCCAGTTCAAGAGTAAAGTTTGTATAAAGTAAGAGTTTAGAATAAAAATGGGTACATTTGAGTTGATGACAATATTTCAATTTCATTAAAAATAAAATACGAAGAATATGTTGATTATATTAAAAAGGAACCAAAATCAGTATCTTAGAAGGTGGAGCAAAACAATTACCACAAATTTAACACCAAGAACTCTACACAGGGTCAGTCAGTGGAGCAGAAAAACAAAACTGAGGCGAATCATAAAGTATTTTCAGCAGTATTTCTTCTGCTTCCTCATAAATCATTATGTATTTCTTCCATAAAAATTAGATTTTTCAGTTGATTTTGTTTTTCTAGTTAACTATGTGTGGCACTGCTAGTTAGGAACCTCATACTATTTTTTTTTTAATTTAATTTAATTTTATTTGTGAACATACTGTACAGAGGAGTTATAGTTACATGGGCAGAATAATGCGTACATTTCTTACCAAGCATTGCAGCCTCCTCCTTTGTTTACCCTTCACATCCCTTCCCAGCCTCCCCCCTCCCCCCCTAATCCCAATCCTTCTCCTTCCCCCCCCCCCCCGCCCCCCCCTCCCCCCCCTCCCCCCCCCCCACCAACGTTGTAAAGCTCGTTTCGGACATGAAGGGGATCCAAATAGGGAAAGAAGAAATAAAACTCTCCCTCTTTGCAGATGACATGATCTTGTATTTAAAGAATCCTATAGACTCCACTCCCAAATTACTCAAGCTGATTCAAAACTTTGGCAAAGTAGCAGGTTATAAAATTAACCCCCAAAAATCAATGGCTTTTCTGTATGCCAACAATGAGAAAAGTGTGGCTGAAATTAGGAAAGCAACTCCATTTGTAATAGCCCCACAAAAAATAAAATACCTAGGAATTAACTTAACTAAAGAAGTGAAGGACCTCTATGATGAAAACTTTAAAATCTTGAAAAAGGAAATCAACACAGAACTTAAAAAATGGCAAAACCTCCCATGCTCCTGGACTGGAAAGATTAACATCGTGAAAATGGCAATACTTCCCAAGGCTATCTACAAATTCAACGCAATACCTATCCAAATTCCAACCTCATTCTTCAAGGAAATAGAAGAGGCAATCCAAAAATTCATATTTTTTTTTTGTCTCTGGTGGATACTTTCTGTGTCCTAGTTGGAGGCTATTTTTTAAAGCCTGGATTTTTGAGTAAAAACTATTTTGAAAAATATTCTGAAATCATGAGGTTTCTAGAATATTCTGTGATTATAGAATATTTTTTAAAAAATCTAGTAGCAAATGTCTCAATGGTCTCACACGATGTGAGAAAATAACTTTTGTTTGGGTGTTACTGCGGTTTGACTTAAGGCCTTGTGCTTACTTGGCTTATAATCAGTAGTAAAATTGAAAATCTCTATTGTTATATTATTAAAATCTCTATTGTTAGACTATTGTTGTAATATATCTCTTCATGTCTAGTAAATATTTGATGTACAGTAAGCTTCACTTGTTCATGGATTTGTTGCCTGTTATTTTGACGAAGCCTTGTCAAAATAGCATACAAAAACAAAAAATTCACAAACAAAAACATATTTTCCATGTTCACCTGATACAGCTCAGTTGATGAGGATAAATTTCAGTCCATCCTACACTAACCTCAGTTACATTTAAGTGATTATGTGATCTACGTTGCACTGCCTTCAAGTTTGTAAAAATATATCTTAGCAAAGAAAATGATGCCCCAAGGCAAGACACATTATTTTATTACAGTGAGCCAACCTCCCAAGCTAAAAGGGGTATGTAACAGGCTTAATATTATCTTTAAAATGGAATGTTTATGTATGATGAAGGGCAAAAAAAGCATGTGTTCAGTAGAAAGTAGGCTACATTATAGGAAAAATGAATAAAATATGTGCAATACAGTAAGAACTATAGCCTGAGCATTTACAGATTTCTTAAATAGCAGTCTTCTTGCATCCAATATATAATAATGGAGACTAAGAGTCTACTGTACTGTATGTACTTAGACAATTCAGAATTGGGTACAAATACATATACAATAGCTATGTTACTTTGAGGAATTGACCCTCTTATCATTACATAAGATCCTTTTCTCTTGTGGTCAGTTTTTTTCCATATGTCTATTTTATTGTATACGTAAGTACATCTATCCCTGCTCTCTTTTTTAATATATATATTTTATTATAAAGATACTGTACCAAGGGGTTACAGTTACATGAGTAAGGTAATGAGTATATTTCCTATCAAGTATTGTTACCCCCCTCCTCCTTTGTTTTTCCCCTACCATCCCTTCCCTCCTCACCTCCCCAACTTCTCCCTTCTTCCTTCTCTACTGTAAGTTTTAAAGTTCCTTTTTAACATAGTATCTTGTACATCTCATTGCTACAATGGATCAAGCTGTGTCCTTGTTTCAGCACTTTATTATTTCCCTTCCCCTCCCTAAATTAGAAAAATATATATACAAGATTCAGGGCACAGAAATCAAATACAGTGAAAACAGGGGTTATATCAATGGGGGAAGAACATACAAAAGAAACAAAAAATCACATAGTACACTATAAGTACATTGAAAATAACAACAAGAAAGATTAAACCTCTTGTGTCCCTATCTTGGGGTTCATTTTGCTTGGCATCATCTTATATAGTCATTTGTACATAATTTTTGAAAATTTCTGCTGTCCTAGATGCATATTCATTATTACAAATAAGGGAAACCATGAGACCTATGTTTCTTTGAGCCTGGCTTACTTCACTTAATGTTTTCCAAGTCTTTCCATTTCCTAACAATAGGGCAGTGTCATTCTTTCTGATGGAGGCATAGAATTCCACATTTTCTTGATGCATTCATCTACTGAGGGGCTATGGTGAATAATGCTACAATAAACTTAGTTGTGCTGGTAACTTTAGTATGGACTTGCTTGTGATCGTTTGGGTAAACACCCAAAAGTGCGATTGCTGGGTCATAGGGGAGCTCTATGTGGAGTCTTTTGAGAAAACTCCATTCTACTTTCCAAAGTGGTTGAACAAGTTCACACTCTCACCCACAATGCAGTAGGGTTCCCTTCTGTCCACATCCCCGCCAGCATTTTCAGATACTCTGGTGACATTACAGAAAGGAATAGGAGAAACTCTAGGGTTCCTTGGCACAGGCCCAAATTTTCTTAATAAAGACCCAGAAACACAACAAATTAAGGAAAAGCTGGACAAATGGGATTTCATGAAACTACAGAGCTTCTGCATGGCAAAGGACATAGCTAGCAAGATCAATAGAAAGCGACGGATTAGGAGACGATCTTCACTAGCCATATGTCGCAACCGCCTCGACCCGCAAGGATGACGTCGTGACAACAGGTTCTTCTTTCAGGCGGTTTATTCAGGACCTTGTTTACAGCTTCTTTTCTCCTACTTCTCTCCTGCCCGCTTCTTCCTGCTTCTTCCTGCTTCTCCTTCCCATCCGCCCCCGCGCTCCGGTTATAAGCCTCCTGGATGGCCAATCCTGAAGCGCCACGTGGCATATACTGATAGGGCTGCAAACACGGAAGCAAACTAGGAGCCAAGTCATAGCCATATAAGGAGTTGTTTTTTACAGAGAGCACTCAGTCACCAGGAAGACCGAATGTGGGAGCCAGCGCCATCTTAGGTCGGAGCCGCGGCCCCGCCATTTTAGCTACAATGTTGCTTTTGCGGCCATCTTTGGTTGCGGCTCCTGCAGCTCTCCACAGCCATACAACGGACAAGAGCCTCCTATCTAAAATATACTTAGAACTCAAAAAATTAAATCCCCTAACAACAAATCCTTAAAGAAACAACCGGCCAGATTAATAAGTGGGCTAAAGAGGATTGGATGGGGGGGGCGGGGGAGGGGAAAGATGGGAAGGGATGGGAAGGGGAAACAAAGGAGGAGGCTACAATGCTTGATAAGAAATGTACTCATTATCTTGCCCATGTATTTGTAACCCCTCCGTACAGTATTTTCACAATTAAAAAAAAAAGAGAGAGACTTCTCTGAAGAGGAAATAAGAATGGCCAATAGATATATGAAGAAATCCTCAACTTCTCTAGCCAGAAAAGAAATGCAAATCAAAACAACCTTGAGATTCCAGCTCACCGCAGTTAGAATGGCTGTAATAAAGAAACCGTGCTCTCTTTTGATTGCAATTTGCCTGGAATTTCTCGTATCCTTTCACGTTTAGTCTGTGTATTTCCTTAAGGCTGAAGTCAGCTATAATATTATTTCTCATTGATATTTTTTTTTGGGGGGGGGGGGGGTCGGGTCGTGGGGCCTGAACTCTGGGCCTGGGCGCTGTCCCTCAGCTCTTCAGCTCAAGGCTAGTGCTCTACCACTTGAGCCACAGTGCCACTTCCGGCTTTTTTCTTTTTGCTTATGTGGTGCTGAGGAATCGAACCCAGGGCCTCAGGCATGCAAGGCAAGTGCTCTACCACTGAGCCACCTTCCCAGCCCTCTCATTGATATTTGCAATCTGACTTAGTTCTAGTTCTTTTATAAGGTGTGTTTAATTTTGCCATGGTTCTTTTTTTTTTTTTTTGGTTGGTCGTGAACTCTGGGCCTGGGCGCTGTTCCTTAGCTCTTCAGCTCAAGGCGAGTGCTCTACCACTTGAGCCACAGTGCCTCCTCCAGCTTTTTATGCTTATGTGGTGCTGAGGAAGCACTCTCCAGCCCCAGCCATGGTTCTTATTATGTGAAAATAATTTTATTTAGTAGCTTAAAAAGCTTTTTGAGATGATTTCTGACACCTGAATATTGCTTCTCCAATCAACAGAAATTATTACACTTTCAGTGACATAGTATTTTTTTCCTCCTAGTCTTTCTTTACATCAATTGTTACAATGTTTGAAATTCAAAAGCAACCAATATAAAACAACTAAGGAGGAATGGGTAACAACGTTTGACAAGTAATGTACTCATTGCCTTACTCGTGTAACTATAACCCTTCTGTACAGCATCTTTACAATAAAATAAAACAAAATAAAAAATGAAAGAAAAAAACCAACTAAGTTAACTCAAGATTTTGAGCAACCTATGATATGCATGTCACTCTTAGAAATAATCCTTGGGTGGTGGAAACTCTCAACAGCCACAAAAGGTGGTCTGCTGTCTAGCTCGAATTATGGAAAGAACCCAAAACATTCAATGACAACTAATATTTTAAGATACTCTGCATGAGCTTACTTTAAAAACTAAATACATAAGTAGGTCTGAAAGTATGTAAACAAATGATAAATTTAGATTTTTATGGACTAGAAAATAATTTGATGAAGGGGCATTGGAAGACAGCTTGCCAGCAAAGGGACCTTTCATTTTTCACTCTATATCTATATTCTCAAAATGCTCTCAAAAATTCTGTGTTGAAGAAATATACATCCCAGTATCTTTTTACTACAAGGTAAAAAATTTAAAATATGAATCTCAGATGGGCTTTTTCCTTATTTTGAAATTTTTTTGATTTTTAAAAAGTACCAACATTACTTTTTCAACTTGTAAAATGTGAATTGCAGCTTACCCTCAAATTACTTATAAGATTCAAGTTTGTCTCTTAAGTTCTTGTGTTTGTTTAATGATTCAATAACAATTTAGAATTCTTGGCAGTATGCACAGGACTAATCTACATATCTGACAAAATTAGAAAATTGGGAGTCTTAGGGATTCCTCCCATTTTCTCCAAATAAAGACATGCATGTTTCTATGTGATATGTTATTGATTTTTAAAACCAGCTTATCCAAAAGGTTCTTATTAGATTCTTTGTGTGTGAGTGGGAGGGGGGAGGGGAGGGCTCTGTGTGTGTGTGTGTGTGTGTGTGTGTGTGTGTGTGTGTTTGATTTGTTTTATTTGTATTTTATTGACTGTTTTGTTTCTCTATATTTCTTTTATTTTGTTCTTTCAATACAACTCAAGATAATGCTCCTTCTAGGCAAGCACTCTACCACTTGAGGCATATCTCCAGATCTTTTTGCTACTGGATTATTTTTCAGGTAGAATCCCATGATTTCAGCCCATGATCCTTTTATCTTTGCCTCCCATGTACCTGGAATTATAGATATGTACCACAATATCTAACTTGCTTGTTGAAATAAGATCACACTAAATTTTGGCCATGTTGGTCCTGAATCTATTTTTGACTAATCTATTCTTCCCAATATTATAAGGGCTTCTCTACCCTTTACCTCCCATTACTATTTTTAAGTTGAAGATCATAGAAAATAGAAAATGTATCTGTAATTTTCTACTGTGTTTCTGTTGTCTGCAGTGTGCTGGGTTATTTTTTTAGTGTACTTTTATCTTTTGTATAAAGTTACAATAGAAAATTATACTGCTTAATATTTTTTCAACCAGTTATCAGTTCAAAATATGTGCTCTATTCTTTTTCTCAGGAATTATACATTATGACTAGTGAAGAGTGATAAACTAAGCTTAGCAAGTTCTAAATTCAAACCAGATCCCAAACCAAGGCACAAGTTTTTGATCCTTCTGCCCAGAGAGGCAAATTTCTACCCAGTCTGGCTATAACTGGATCATCAACTATCAAAAGCAGATTTTCTGTCATTGCTTTCATGGGGAACATTCCAGAAATTGATTCAGAAATTTCAAATCACAAAATTTGTGGAATATATTCATCATTTTGCTTAAAAGTGGGCCAAATCAAATGTGGTATATATGAACAATGAAATTTTACTTATCCATTAGAAAGAATAATACTATATCATTTGAAAAGAAATGTAAGGAAACACATGTTGAGTGAAATGAGTCAGGCCCAGAGAGAATAGGATGCATGTTTTCTTTCATATATGGAAGCTAGAATTATTTTTTTAAAGATGTAAGTAAACACTTTGTGGTTATATTATAAGCATACACAAATGTATTAACCAAAATATGGCAGATTCGGGAGAAAATTATAACGTAATAATTCCTTAGAAAGGAAAACTCTAACAAAATAAACACTGGGATATGTGTACTTGAAAATACAGCAGGGAAAAAAAAAAAAAAGAAAAGAAAATACAGCAGGGAAAGTGTGTGTTAAAAGGAAGGGAGGAGATGAATAAAGAGAGAATGAAGTGATAAAATTTAATAAAATTCAGTGTTTATCCTAAAAAATTAAGAAAATTGAGGGAAGGGATAGGGTTGGAAGGGATGCGGAGAATGATGGAAGAGTGACATTGAACAAGATGTGTTGTATTCATAAGCTGCCTTGTTGAATGGCAATTTCTTTGTACATCTACTTAAAGATAATATAGACAGACAGACAGACAGACAGACAGACAGACAGACAGATAGATAGATAGATAGATAGATAGATAGATAGATAGATAGATAGAGTGGGTTGTGGGGCTTGAATTCAGAGATTGGACCCTGTCCCTGACCCTCTTAGTGCTCAAGGCTAATGCTCTACCACTTGAGCTACAGCTCCACTTCTGGTTTTTGAGTGGTTAATTGGAGATAAGAGTCTCATGGGGACTTTTTGCCCAGGCTGACTTCGAACCTCAATCCTCAGATGTCAGCCTCATGAATAGCTAGGGTTATTAGCACCCAGCTATAAAATTCATTTTTTAATGGAGTAGGTCCCATAATTAAAGTGTCAGAGTAAATCGAGCCCTTAGATGCTTTCCTAGCAGTTCAAATGGAAACCTTCAACTTAGCTACCTCCACTTTATTAATTTATTTATTTCCAAAGCCTGAGATCACCCTTCATACAGGCCATATCTGATAATAAGAAAAACATTCAAGCAATCATCCAGATGTTGCTTTCTAATTTGACAGTCAACTAGATTAAAATAATATGGTGATTGGCATACTGATTCTGTATGCTGATTTCACAATAGTCAGCGAATGTCCTTTCTACAAGAAAGGAAGTAGACTGCTGAACATCAAACTCCATTTTCAAATCTGTTGTGCATGCTGCAGATGGGGCAGGGCTGACAATAGGACAAGAACATGGAGATCTCCTGACGACAACTGTGTGCCCAGGGGGCCTAATGTATTTTATGACAAAACCTTTGCATCCACTATACTGACACTGTAATTGTGATTTCACCTCAGGAGGTTTGGCTTTTATTTTAATTCATACTCCTTGAGAATTAACCATAAATGTGCATGTTTAAAAATAGTAGCCAATGACCTAGTTAATCCCTTGGATTTATGACATGAAAAGAATGTGAGCCAATGTTGTGGTACTCACTGGAAATCCTCCAAAAGTTTCACCCTTTTATTCCAAAAAGGGTATTACCAGTACTTAGACACTGAACAAACCAAACACTGGAAATGTTACACAGCCTTTTTTTTTCTTTCCAGAAACTCATCCATGCATGTTTTCAATTTATTCCAAAACCATCTTTAGAAATTAAAACACACAGAGCTAATGCAAGGTTACCTTCCAAACCTATTTTACAAATAAAATTCTTAGTTGCTCTGTGAAAAGAATTCTACTAAAGTAGATTGTGGAAATCTCACTTTTATTTGAAGTTCTAATTAGAAACAACATTTTGGACTAGCTTGCTCCACAAATCATTTCCATGGTGGCACAGATGGATAAAGTTTTTTATAAAAGGTACTCTGGTAAGATATACTATATTTACACCAATAATAAAGTTCTGTTAAGTGATAAGAACCAGAATCATGTGAAGAAGTATGATATGGTACCATGTCTCAATGTATTTCTTTATTATTCAGTGAATATCTTTTGAACAGCCATTTTGATGTGTATAGTAGATATGCTGTCTGCCCCCTGAAGGTTATGAGAAATACAGATAAAAATCTGTTGCACAAATGAAGGTACAATTTGATGAATGATGGAATGGAAAATAATAGATTTTGAAAATGAATAAGAAGATAGATAGGTATTTTTTTCTTTAGATGGGGTGTTAGAAAAGTATGTTGGGAACACAACATTTGAACTATGATGTAAATAATGAAAGTCCAAATATTCAATGATTGTTCAATATAAACCACATGCCTTATGTAATAGTCATGAAGAAGTTAAGAGGTACAGAATTGAAAGAAGATTGATATGGCTAAGACTATTAAAAGTGGCTTGGATTACATAATATTTGAAAGGTCATGTGGAAGACAGATTATGGCTTGTAAGCCATGGATTCTAGATTTATTTATATTATAAATTCAGTTAGAGAAAATGTTTAACTTTTCTAGGAATTTGTTTCTTCTTTTGTAAGTTGATGTTTATTGTATTACATGATTCTTTCATAAAGATTAAATTAGTTAAAATAAATAAACTTGGAAGAGTATTCAGTATAAAGGAAGTACTCTATTATTGCACTATTACTATTTATTATAATAAAATATTGAAAGCCTTGAAAATATGTGCCAGTTGGTGTCATTTTTCAGAACATAAATCAGAGGTCACACAGTATTTAGACAATGAATCGTCCTCATATGTTCCATATCACAGACACCTAGCTTTTCAAAAGACAAATCATAAATGAACAAATGCGTTTCTGCTTAGCAGAACCTCTATGCAAAAAACCAGCCATGAGCAGATTGCAGATACCACTCCCTTAATAACACAGTGACCCAAATTAAACTTTTGTAGGTATCATAAGTTCCAAAAAGAGCTAAAAATCTGGAAGTTCATCAACTTGAGTTAGTATTAAACAAAAAGTTTCTGATTGATAGAGGAAACAGATCCACTGATCAACACCCTCCCAAACAAACTTTAGAATAACCATTTTCTTCCTATCTAACCTAGCAAGCACCTACAAACACATGAAAGATGTTAGTTGAGGTTGGCCAAGCCCTGGTCCAAGTCAGTTCAACTAGCTACTACTGCTGAACTTGGTGATAACACAGTCATGAAAAAGTAAATGTTGCTTTAAATTGCTGCATTTAATAATAGTTTTCAATGTAGAAAAAGCAAACTGTAATTCATCTACATTTGGTACTATTGTCAAAGCATTGAACAGATTATTTTAAGTGATGGCAAAATATGAAAAATATAAAATAATTATATAACATGCTTAGGAATCATGGTTGAGGAAAGTGCCAGAGACCAGAAGACTGAGAGTATCTGCTTTGTAAAAGTTAACATTTGTCATGTTCAAAAAACGATTGCCAGTAAGAATTGATTTTTATACTAATACAGGAAGTTACAGGTTTCTGTAATGGTCCAGGCTTATAATCAAAGATTATGCTTTTGCAGTGCCCAAAATCATCATTAAGAATCTTAAAAAAAACAAAACCAAAAAATACAGTGCTTAGCAAAGCTCTAGCCAAGATGAATTAGAATCCTACAGCATTTGATAGTCTTTAGGAAACAGTACCACTGGATTTCTTCTGCTTTTATTGGTTGCATCTAAAATGAAGAATAATACTGTGGCTTATTCTTTCCACCCAGTTTTACTCTACTGGACAGTTTTTCTCCACATGTGGTGTTCACAGAGCCTTTTTCCCCCTTGTGAGGCTGTTGAAAACAAAGCTGTAGGTATGTGAGACTTGAGCATTCACAAAGGAATATTGGCGGAACTCCAGTCCTTTGAAGTTTAGTTCAATTCTTTAGGCTGTAATAGTTTCCAGTCTGAGTTGCAGCTCCAGTATTTTGCATCTTATAAATGTTTGCTGTTGGAGTTGTTAAATCTATTTAAATTTGGTAAATTGGGAACAATTAAATGACTGTGTTTATAATAAATACCTGCAACACAATTTCATCTATGAGTTCTTTTAAATTAAAAACCAAAAATATTCAACTTTCTCCAGTGCTTACAAACTACCTAATAACTACCTTATTAAAATGTATGTGGTAGCTATATCAAAAATAATCTGTTTCGGGGCTGGGAAGGTGGCTCAGTGGTAGAGCGCTTGCCTTGCATGCCTGAGGCCCTAGGTTCAATTCCTCAGCACCACATAAGTGAAACGAAAAAAGCCAGAAGTGGTGCTGTGGCTCAACTGGTAGAGCGCTAGCCTTGAGCTGAAGAGCTGAGGGACAGTGCCCAGGCCCAGAGTTCAAGCCCCACGACTGGACCCCAAAAAAAAAAATCTGTTTCTCTGTTCATGAATTTCCACCATATTACTAACCAGAAATGAGATACACTGCATATTCCCCAAACCTTAAAATCCCTGCCATCTCTGAGGTGAAGAAAATAAAAGAAAGAATTAATGGGAGTTCACCCATAATCCTACATTCACCCATAATCTAGATTCAAAATATGCCTAGAATTATTTACATACAAATTGTCAAGTCAAATATTAAGTGTAAAGAAATAAAATTTTCTCACTATTTTAGACAGCTTTTATGTCAAAGCCTCCCTCCTTAGCAAAATAACGGCTTATTTTAGAAAAGACTTTCAGAGTACAAACCATCTGACAGTGTATTTATACTTAAATATTAACACAAAAAATCTGTTTATATTACATATATTGCTTCATATTCTTTCCTTTTTCTTCTCCTATTCTGTGACTGGGTCTCTGTGCCTGATGCTTTCATTAATTGGCTGGCACTCTACCAATGGAGACATGCCTCCAACCCCTTGTTTCATATTCTTGATTTTTAAAAATTCATCTTGGGTTAATATTGCACATAATTTTCCTTCTTGGACCTCAATGTCATAGCATGAGCCTGAACAGAAAGCAACATCCTTCCTAAAAGGAATAGATAGAGATTAGAAATCTGAGGTTGGGGGCGAGGGGATTGAGGGGCAGATTAAGGAGTCAGTACTAATCCACAAAAAGGAACCTAAATCTTGAATAAAAGTTGCCTTGTGGTTCTCGGCCAACTCTTAAGTTACGAAAGCACAACGTGCAACTCAGTGAAAATAGCCCAGGGCAGCACTGGGGTGTTGATTGCTGAGCAGTGATTTCAAACGCCCTACAATGCCAAGGAGGGCCTGAGACCGGGACCGGAGGCGTAAAAACTTTTTGTGAACATGTGAAGCATTCAGCGGGATGGAGGGAGGCCACACACTCCACACTAGAAGCACACTGTCAGATGAACGTGTTAGAACAAATGTAAATGAAGCAATTGGACATAGCCTGAAGTCTGGCCTTGTACAGGGTGGAAATCCATCATGGGCCAGGAGGTGAACTGTTTTCTAGAGCCAAACCCAATACTTCTGCGGATGTAAGTTCGAGAGAAAGAATTTATGTGTGTTATAACTATCATTTTACTGGTTATGTATAAAGACATTCTGGGTGGTTACTTACAGATTTTAGAACAGATTTGTGTGGATAACTTTGCTTCTTTGAAGACGTTTCCTTACCAGGCGCAGTCTGCCCAACTGGGTCAACTCTTGCCCTCGCTGTTTTTCACCCAAGAGCTCGTTTAAAAGAGTGGAAAATATCTAATAAATAAATGCTATGTATTGTTGTATTCCAGTTTCCTAAAGGTGAATATAAGCTTCTTCTTAACATTATCGCCTTTTTTAACTTAATAACAAAATGAAGAACTAGTACTGTACAATAATATTCTTCTCAGTCTTAGACTACAATGTACTGTTATAAAACAGGTATTTAGATAAGTGAGTAAAATATCCAAATAGCAAGGAAGTTGAATATTTATAATGAACCCAAATTCCAGATGATGGCAGTGATAAACCTTCTAAGAATCTAGTTTGTCTTCTTTGCAGATTACATATGGCAAACTAAAAGAAGTATATGGTAAATGGGTAGACACAATATCTTTGATAGAAATAGAAAATGAGAGAACATAAGACTTCTAAAGAAAGAATTAAAAAGAAAACTTTTTTGGGGCGGGGTCGGGGGGGGTTCCGGTCATGGGGCCTGAACTCTGGGCCTGGGCGCTGTCCCTCAGCTCTTCAGCTCAAGGCTAGCGCTCTACCCCTTGAGCCACAGCGCCACTTCCGGCTTTTTTCTTTTTCTTATGTGGTGCTGAGGAATTGAACCCAGGGCCTCATGCATGCAAGGCAAGTGCTCTACCACTGAGCCACCTTCCCAGCCCAATGGAAAACTTTTTTTTTTTTTTTTAAAGGCAATCTTTAGTGATCAGCAAAGCACTCTGGTTTCATTCAGCAAGCCCAAGTTTACCTAGGTTGGCATTCTATTTCCTCGTCTGATAAAATCATAGGCAAGAACTTCTCTTCCCTTAGACACTGCTACAAGATTTAAGGGATAAAATCTGTATAAAAGGCTTAGCCAACCTTTGGCATAAAGTCAGTCTCTGTGTGTGTGTGTGTGTGTGTGTGTGTGTGTGTGTGTGTGTGTGTGTCTCCTGTGGCTTGAACTCAGGGCTTGAGCCCTGTCCCTGAGTGGTTTTGCTCAAGTTTAGTGATCTATCACTTGAGCCACAGCTTCACTTCTGGCTTTTTTTGTGTGTGCTAAATTGAAGAGTCTCACACTTTCTTGCTTGGCTTCAAATTACAATTTCCTCAGATCTCAGCCTCCTGAGTAGCAAGGTTTATAGGTGTGAACCACTGGCACTGGACAAATTTGAACTTATAAAAATACACATACTATCCCCTATGTTATCTGTTTGATAGAACAGGGAAGAATGCATTTCAGAAAGATATACAGAATCTAAAACAATTAAAAATGATGAAATGTTTTATGTTTGTCAGATTGCAGTTTGTCTTAGAAAATCCACTGATGTCAGACATGATCTCTTTCAGAGACAATAGGATAATTTATAACAATCTACCTGGTCTATGTTTTGTATTCAATTAATGGGTTTTCATTTTAAAAAAGAGTTAAAAGGATATTTTTATAATTGTTCTTGGAAATAGATGTTTCAGCTTCACCATTTTTGATAGATAATGTAGAACAATATGGAAATTTACCTTCATAAGGAACTCAATTTTTTAAATCATTCTTATTCATTCTTATATAACCTTTGCAAAGTAAGATTCTGTGATGTGGCAAATTGGCTCAGACAAAAGTGAATACTGACCAAAGAGCAGGATGTTTCTTTCTCCTGATTTTAGAGGAGTGGCTCTTCGTTTTCAGTTCTCCCCTGTAAGGCACTCAGTTATTTCCCAGCCACTCCTCTTGGCTCCAAACAACAAGAATATGTCATCAATTCCCAAAGAGGCAGCTGTATTCACTTACTGTGCTGTAGGCATGCACACATATCAGAATGACACCTAATTAAATACTGAAATCATAAGAAAAAGAACTCAAGTTCTGTGTGTTTGAAAGAAAACAAAAATAAATTACTATTGTATATTATATAGGTACAGCATGAAGAATACTGCAGAAGGCAAGAGATTGAAAGGGAACACAAGCACACACAAAATGCACACTCAGGCTAGGGTAATAGCTACACAATCTTGTATCCTGTTCAATATTTTCTCTATTTTGAAATCCTTCAAGTAGCTTCAGGTCCTTGTTTTTCAAAATGTTCTAGTTTGGGGAAACAATTTGAAGCAAACGTTCCATTCTGTAGAAAAGATGTGGAAAATATTCACTAATTAACCTAATACCAGTGACTTAGGCTTATAATCCTAGCTACTCAGGAGTCTGAGATCTGAGAATTTCCCTTTAAAGGCAGCCTAAGCAGAAACAGCTATACAACTTTTCTCCAATTAATCATCAAATTGCCAGAAGTGGAGCTGTGTCTCAAGTGATAGCATTCTAGCTGAAAAGCCAAGCATAAGTCAGAAGTCCTGAGTCAAGCTCTGGTATGGAAGAAAGAAAAAACAATAAGAACTTATGTTAGAGCAATGGAGGATGACACATGATCTCAGTCATGCTTTCCATACAATTAAGGTCAAAATAATACTTAAATGTAACCCTGCCATCTCATAATCTGTATATAGCTCTGCACTATCATGCATAGATTCACTTTTTTTTCTTTTTAATTTTAATAAAGCTTCCTTTGTTTGTGTTTGCCATTTGCTTCTGTTGCTTATCTTCCATGGAATTTATTGCTTATGTTTTTGCTTATTCTCATCTTTTCAAAAATAACTGTAAAATTAAACATAAGTCAAAGAGCATTCCTTTTAGATCTCCCATCATTCCTTGGAATGTACTAATCAAGAAAAAAAATATTAGCAGGGTGTAATTAAAACTATTTTATGAATAACTTGGTCTCAGACAATTTTTAATGGTAATCTTCCCAGGCAGATTAGAAATGCAAGATTATCTTTATAGGCTCCAGATGTGTTGTCCAATAAAAGACATCTTTAGAGCTATTTAATGTATGATTCACTTGTTTCCGCATTTATCAGGCAGAACAAAATTTGACCTAGCATTATATAAGGTATCTTCTTTCAAAAACTGTTAAAAAACCATCCATACAGCTGCTCGTTAATGAACTCTTTTTTTTCTAGTAAGATTTCATGGACAGGAAATACATCAACAGTAAAGACCTGCGGATATACTAAAGTGCACCAATGTAGGCCGTTTAAAATAAGCTCCTTGAGACCTACTAGTATCCCAGTGTGAAGGTTAAGCTATGCAGTTAGATAAAGTAGAGCATATTCACTCTGTAGTTTCACTCCTTTTATCTATATAGGATTTGAGTTTGTGATGACTCACATGACATTGTTTATATCTCAGCCAGATGAACCCATCCATTTGTGTCAGCACTTCTTTCTGATACTAGAGAAGACTATGCATATTCCCACTTCACTAAGTCTTAGAAATCTCCGGAAAGGGATCCAAGTTATTCATTAAGTGTTCCAAATAATATAACTGATTGCTAAAATACAGATGGCAAAGGCAGATTAGCTATTAGAAAAGTATTTCTGACCATTTTGTTAGTACAAGCACTTGTCACAAAATGAAAGAAATTTAAAAACACAAGTGAAGAAATCAAATGAAAATGTTAAAGCACTCCATCTACATAAAATACTTAAAACAGATAAATTCATAGAGATAGAATGAAGAATGTTTGCCTCATGCTGAGGATGGAAAAAAATGAGGAATTACTACTAGATGGGTCTCCATTTAGAGTAATGAAAATACTTTGGAACTAGACGTTGATGATGGTTATATATGTGCTATTATAAATACCATTGAATTTTGTACTCTGAGATGATTTAAATAGTTTATATTGTGTATATACACACTAGGTTATTTTTGGTTTATTATTATCATCTATCTATCTATATCTCTCTATTTTGTTTGTCAGTACTGGAGTTTGGAGTTTGAATTCTGAGTTTTATTTTTCATAGCTGCTGGAATCACAGGCATGTACCAGGCCATCCAGCTGTAGTTTCAGAAGGGAACTTGTGAACTTTTCTACATGGACTGGCCTCAAATCTTGATGCTCTCATTTTCAGGTATGAATTTTCAGTGCCCATCCCAGGCACAGGTTCTTGAAAGGACATAGTTAACAGCCATAGACCATGTAGCCTTCTGTTAGCTTAAGAATTTATAAATGTATTTACATATTTATTGAATTCTTATCTTATAGAATTCTAATGTTAATCACAGTAAGTAAATTTGTAAATGGATATGTCAGTAATAAAAATTAGGTGATTGAAGTAAAATCATCAAGGAGTAATTGTAACTAATAATTATTTAGAAATAAGATGACTAATAAACAGTTACTATGCTATCTATTTATACTCTGTTATCAGTTGACAAGCCAGAATTCCCCTAACCTATTCACTTTACTTGATAATAATACTTATGAATGGAAACAGGACAAGTAGCTAGAGTTATTTTTAATTTTCAGGGTTCAATTTTGAATCATGCCTTATTAATTTTCTTTAAAAATAATAATACCTTTGTTCAGAAAGTTTACAAAGACTGGATTACAAATTTTTATCCATTATTAAAGTCAACTTCTAGCAGTAGAGACCATCAAAACATTTCAGTGTATATGGAAATGTTATAACTGCAGTTCCTGCCAATATATCTGTAGTGAGAGAATATGACTTCTAAGTACTGGCTAAGCAAAATTTGCACCAAATTTAGTTATACATCAGAGATCTTCAGTCTCTTGGTTAAATTATTTTTGTTATCTTACTGTGTGTGAATTTTGGCCATTATTCAAAATCTTATCTAGAAGCTAAAAGAATCTAGGTCAGCTTTAAGTAAAGACCTGATTCTCTGAGAACGTTAAAAGGGGGATTAGAAAGAGAAGGGTGGGAGCTCTGGAATGTAAACAGTTTTGCGATTTAAAATATGTGTATTTGAGTTCTTCAAAGAGTAATCCTTATGTTATCTTCAACATTCACGTCCCCAGTAAATAGTAATCCCTTGTATAACTCTGAATTTTTAGTTTACATGAGGCAGACTATCATCGCTAGAAGAGCTTTTAAATTGTATGTTCCACTGGTAGTTGGAGATATGGGAAATACAGTAAACTCATAGGGAAAGAATATGAAGTAGTGTATGAAGAAATTTGAAATGCAATAGATTCAAGAAATCAAAAGATCAGAATGGGTACAGATGGAGTTAGACTCTGTTATGAATGACATTCTTTCTGACCCAACAATCTCCCTCATAAATATATTTCAGGTCCTATTACCTATTAGTAGGGAAAAACACAGTAAAGCAGCCATGGAATACAAATAGAGAACTTACTTGGTTTCTGCCATATTAAGTTGACTTTCCACCTCTATTAGCTTCTCATTGAAATTAAGCTTTTTTGTCATAAGCTTATACTTTTCAGTCAAAATTATTTTTTTTATTTTAGGACATGATTTAATTTTTATGATAATTTCAGAACTAATTTCTAAAAAAGTTGTCTTACTTAAATTTACTTCCTCTGAGGAAAATATTTTCATTTGTGTGTCAAAATAAACAAAATTATATAGAAATCTGAAAAAATTTTGATAATTTTGTGGTTTGATGACTATTTAACAAAAATATCTGATTTTAAAATTGAGATTATATCTATTTAGATTATAATTTTGACTCTTTTTCTTTTATTTTACTTTTACAAAAACTGAAAACAAAACCTCTTGTTAAAAAATATTTTCTGAATTTCGTGAAACTTTGCTTTTGGTTTCAAGGCAACTCAGTTTCCTTGAAACTGAGTTGAGAACTATTTAATCCTCTTGTATGTTATAAATAAATTGTGTAAAATGGGTATTACTTCTCAAAAAGTGTTTTATAGAAATGGTTTATGAGCCATTTAGGCCTATATTTTCTGAATACTTTTATTATCTTTAAGTAGCTATACAATGGAGTTGCCTTTCAACAAAATAGTTTATGAATGCAATGCATCTTGACCAATGTTACCCCTTTCAACCTTCTCACCCACTCTTCCCAAGCCACCCCTTCCCTCACTTATCATAATTTTAAGTTATGGATTGAATTTTTTGCCATTTAACAAAGTGGTTCATTATGCAATGCATCTTGATTTATGTCATCCCTTCAACATCTCCCCTTGCTCCTTTGACCTACCCTCCTTACCTTACATTTCTCAGTTCTTTAATATATATAATAAATTCTTACTTACATTCTTCCCTTTTCCCTCTTAGTCTTCTCCTCCCTCTCCCCTTGGCTCCACACACCCCTCTTGAAAGATAAATATTGGAATTTATTTTGTTGTGCTTTGACTTATTCTTTTTAAAGAATTATACTATTTTCACTCTCCACAGAGTCTATTACACTTCAGTTAATTCATTTGGAACAGCTTGCTTACCGCTGCTACTTATAGGTACATTCTAGCTACCACAAATGAAGGAAACCATGCAATGTATGTTTCTCTAGGTCTGAGTTTCTGCACTTAATATAACTTTTTCCAAGTCTTTCCATTTCCTTACAAATGGTACAATATTATTCTTGCTGATGAATGAGTAGAATTCCACATTTTTGTGATCCATTTTTCCATTGAGGGGCAGCGGAGCTGATTCCATATCTTGGCTATGGTAAATAATGCAACAAGCTAAATAGAAAGCCTACAGAATGGAGAAGATTTTTACCAGCTATGTCAGACAAGAGCCTAATGTCCAAAATATACTTAGAGCTCAAAAAATTAAACCTTCAAGAAAAGACTCTCAAAGAAATAACACAATAAGTAGAGCAAGAATTAAAAATAGCCAATAGACACATGAAGAAATGTTCAACATCTCTGGCATAAAAGAAACGCAAATCAAAACAACACTGAGATTCCACTTCACGTCAGGTAGAAAGGCCATTATCAAGAAAATTAACGATAACAGATGCTGGTGGGGATGTGACCAAAAGGGAACTCTACTACCTACACTGTTAGTAGAAACGTAAACTTGTTCAGCTGCTCTAGAAAGCAGTATGGAAGTTCCTCAAAAGGCTAAACATAGAACTTCCTTATGACCCAGCAATTCCACTCCTAAGCATTTGTCCAAGAGAGCACAAACAAGGCCACACTAAAGCACCAGCACAGCCATTTTTTTAATTCTTTTTTATGCATACTTTTCCAGATAAATCTCATATTTGAAGTTTCCTGGTACAAGATTGATGATCATTCCAATTATCTATTTGGTGGCTTACATAGTCAAGGAATTGTTCTATTTGATCAGAACAATTGACCTTGATTTCATAGCATTTTTGATAATATTATCTGTTTCAATGTCCTGAGGAGTGAAATAATATTTCTTCTTTTATTCTTATTTGGTAATTGTATTCTGCTGTTAACTCACAGAAACTTTTTTTTGGGGGGGGGGGGTCGGTGGTGGACCTGGGCACTGTCCCTCAGCATTTCAGCTCAAGGTGCTCTACCACTTGAGCCACAGTGCCACTTCCAGTTTTCTGGTGATTTATTGGAGATAAGTGTTTCACAGACTTTCCTGCCCAGGCTGGCTTTGAACTATGATGTTCAGATCTCAGCCTCCTGAGTAGCTAGGATTATGGACAGGAGCCACTGGTACCCAGCCTTACAGAAACTTTTTGAGGCTTAATTTTTTTTATTTTGTTAAGTACATTCAGTATTTTCATTTATTTAATTATTATATTCTAACTTACTCCAAAGTGGAATAAACTTGAATCATTCAACAAGACTAGACATAGCAAGGTTTTGTCACCAGAATCAAGTGATGCTTTGAGACACAAGGCTTTAGATTACATTTGAGTGTTTCTATAAGCCTTTTGGCTATCTATAACCCCAAACTGAGACTTTAACTCTCTATATGACCTCAACTATTCATGTACATAGGATGTAAAGATGAGTTGTCTTTTGATCAGACAACTCAGAGTTGTTTTTTGATAGATTGTTTAGGTGTATAGCAGGAAAATAGAAATAGATTATTTTCTTAACTAAGTCTCTATATCATTATTTCTTAGTAATTTCATCTGGTTATAAGAGACAATATAACTAATCATACTGTTACAATGAAATCCTTTTATATTCCTTTTATTTCTGACTAATTCTTAAATTTTATTAATAGCATAGTATTATCTTTTATTTAAAAGGCAATATGTCAGAAAATATAAAGTCAAGATAGGATAAAAGAAAATTAAAATTTTTGTAACAAGGATGGTTATTAGCAAAGTAACAAAATATTGTAAGTATTGGTGAGGAAGTGGTGAAAAGTAACCTTTGTGTATTGGTGGAAATGTTAATTGGCACAGCCATTAGACAAGCCAGTATAAGATTTCTTCAAAAATTTAAAATTTAAATTTAAAATTTAAAATTTAAAAAATAAAGTAAAATATAATTCAGCCCACTACTGAATATATATCCAAAAAATTCCAAGTATGTTCAACAAATATCTGCACTCTTATGTTCAATTCAGTATTATTTGCCAAGGCCAAGAAATACAAACAACCTAAGTATTCCTCATTTAATTAAGAATGGAAAACTACCCACTCATAGAAAGATGAAATCCTGTCATTTGATAAAACATGAATAGAATTAGAGGACATTATGTTAAGTGAAAAAAAGCCACTTATGGAAAGACATTTCATCCCATGTAGAGTTCATGATCTCATGGAAGCTGACAAAAGAATGGTGACTACCACTGTAGGCTGGGGAGAGGAGGAGGAATGGCAAGATTCAGAGAGTTTGGTCTATGGGTACTAAGTTACAGATAGTAGCAAGATGTTCCACTGACCTACTGCACAGTAGGAGTAATGTAAATTGCAAGAACGGATCCTAGCTACTCAGGAAGCTAAGATCTGAGGATCATGATCAAATGAGGCTGGGTAAGAAATGTTGAGAATTTTCACTACAAATAATTACCAAAAGCTGTAGCTCAAGTAATGAAACCCTAGCCTGAATCAAGAAAACTCAGCTCCCTGGACAGATCCCAGGCCTGAGTTCAAGCCCTGTGACTGTCACAAAAAAAAGAAGGGAAGAAAAAAAGTGTGGGGAGGAAGAAATGAAAAAAGAAAGGAAGAAATGAAGGAGGTAAGGAAGGAAAGAAGGGAGAAAGAAGAAAGGAAAGAAGAGAAAAGAAATGTCCTATATTTCAAAAAAAAAAAAAAACAAACTAGGAGATGAGACTTTAAATATCTTCACAACAAAGAAATGATGAATGCTGAAGGCAATAGCTGAGATTATAATTTCAACATTTCACTTATATATACCAAAATGCCATTTGTACTTCTTAATACATACAATATATTATTCTTTTAAAAAAATCAGTTACCATTTTTAAACAGAGGAAAAAGGAAGCTTGTTTTGTAGAAAGGACATAAAAGTAGTTCACCTCATACTTATGTAAAAAGCAGAGACAGCAGCAAGCCTAAGTAAGTTTATAACAAAATGTTGAAGGAAGAGTAACAAGAGTATTTATTTAGGATTTGTTTCATGGCTGCAGAGTTATGTTGCTGTGCCTGTCATATTGGCAGAGTTGATGTCTCATTAGTATTGTCTTGAATCTTTAAATGTCTTTAATCTTAGAATGCAAAAGTGAGCTGTCAGTGCCAGCTAGATACTAAAACTTCATGTCTCCTCCAATCAGATGTGAACTATAAGAATATTCTTTCATCTTAGCTATACTACTATACTGGAAGCTTGTTTTGAAGTGGAGTTGAAATAAAGTGCTCAAGGAGATAACTTCTCCATGAAGCACAATTTAGCAATACTAACTAACTTGTCTGACATTCACAGTCCTCTTGTTTCTGGCAACTTTTGGGAATCAAAGGAATCTCTAAGAACAAAAGCATGTCCCAGAGCAGACATCAAACTTTTCAAGAACATCTTCTCTGCTGCACAGATTCAGATTCAGGCATTCATTACAATATTCTTTTTGCCTAGAAATATTATCTCCAGGCTTTACTTGTCCAGATTCTCAATCCATCATAACCTGTTTTGCATTGTGAATTCTTTGTTGTTGTTGTTGTTGTGGGGCTTGAACTCAGAGCCTGAGCACTGAGCCTGGGCTCTTCAGTTCAAGGCGAGTGCTCTACCACTTGAGCCACCACAGTGTCACTTCCAGTGTCACTTTCTGATGGTTAGTTGGAGATAAGAGTCTCACGGACTTTCCTGCTTGGGGTGGCTTTAAACCACGATCCTCAGATCTCAGCCTCCTGAGTAGCTAGGATTACAACCGTGAGCCACCTGCACCCAGTTTGCATTGTTCATTATATACTTCAAATCTAGCTTTGCTCATCATCTGATCCATGTGTGGTCATCCCAGAGTGGGAGAATCTTTTTTTTTTTTTTTTTTGGGGGGGGGGTCCTGTCGTGGGGCCTGAACTCTGGGCCTGAGCGCTGTCCCTCAGCTCTTCAGCTCAAGGCTAGCGCTCTACCACTTGAGCCACAGCGCCACTTCCGGCTTTTTTCTTTTTGCTTATGTGGTGCTGAGGAATCAAACCCACAGCCTCAGGCATGCAAGGCAAGCGCTCTACCACTGAGCCACCTTCCCAGCCCCCAGCGTGGGAGAATCTTATAGATTGATACTTCTTCCTTACATGGTTCTTAAAATATCCATACTTCTCACGATACTCATGCCAAGGTAGAACTTCAGGTGAAAGTAATTATTATGTTTGAAATCTGGTTAAATTGTATTTCCTTACAACTTCTTTACTCTGTATTTCATTTGTCCACATTAAAATAAGACTTTGGAGCCGGGCCCCAATGGCTCACAACAGTAATCCTAGCTACTCAGGAGGCTGAGATCTGAGGATCATGGTTCAAAGCCAGCCTGGGCAAGAAAGTCCGTGAGACTCTTATCTCCAATAAACCACTCAGAAAACCGGAAATGGTGTGGCTCAAGTGGTAGAGTGCTCACCTTGAGGTGAAGAGTTCAGGGACAGTGCCCAGGCCCAGCGTTCAAGCCCCATGACCAACAATAACAACAAAAAAAAAGACTTTTGTCTCTAGTGCTCCAGGAAAAAGATATACATACAAAAGCAGAAAATATAATATTAAGAACACTGGTTGATAAGCAAAGTTTTATTCTTCTCTGATACTAGAGAGCATCCATCAATCATAGATTCTGGAATGTAGGCTTGAATTTTGGATTAACTATAGCCAAACAGGCGTAACTGACATGATAAGAAATGGGCTCACAATGTGTTTATGTAGATAAGTTTTGCTCTTTCTTTTCTCATTTGCACTTTAACTATATGCCTTTTGTAGCTACTGGCTCAAGGTGGTGCAGACTTAAATCCAGTTTACAACTTGGACTCAAGCCTAAATTCCATTTAATGGCCCTGCCTGGACTTACTACATGATAACCTGGTAGTGAAAGAGAAGAAGTCCATTGAGCTTGATGACCCAAGATGAAAGATATGTGTGCAAATATCTTTGTTTGTTTTTTGCTAGGGAAGTTTCAGGGCTTATTCAGAAATCTCCAAGAATGCTGTATGATAGCTACAGGAGAGAAATGACAGCGTACCATTTAAAGTC
The DNA here is from genome assembly GCF_019054845.1 of Dipodomys spectabilis. Taxonomy (NCBI): domain Eukaryota; kingdom Metazoa; phylum Chordata; class Mammalia; order Rodentia; family Heteromyidae; genus Dipodomys; species Dipodomys spectabilis. The sequence goes on from NW_024870792.1 coordinate 8,017,596, forward strand.
ATATGAAGGCAGGACTGGCACCTTCTATTCATATACTATGGAAGAGTATTTATATTTCTGCTGCTCCACTTTCCCACTGAAGAAACTCAAAGAAGTTACAGCTTTGGGTTTTGGATAAGGAAGTACAATGGCAGGACTTGCAGGCTAGATATCTAACCAGATATTTGACAAGAATCCCATAAAAACCAATAACATAGTAATATCAGCAATTCCTTGTGTCTCAAAAGATGTTGGCATGAAATCACAGCACAGCGTTGTTTGCCTATTCTATAACCTAGCATTATCCGTAGGGAAAGGAGCTTAATTGCAGAGCTCCTGAACCACAGACAGATTATTGATTTTTGGACAGAAGATGTTAACAAGCTCTGACAGGACTCATGGCATGCATTGCTCATACTGGAGTTCCTGTCCATCAGCCCGATTCCAGGTTTTTCATGATTTAGGAGAGGATTCTGCTCATTGCAGAGGAAAATGCATTGTTTCTCGTTATCTTTAGATTTGGTAATAAAAAGGTTTCACAGCATGTTATATTGGGGGGGGGGGAGGGGAGGAAGCCAAATGTATGATATTAAGGCCTTAAGGAAACCAGAAAGCGAGAACTGTGCTGTGGTAAATGTGATTGCCTCCCTTCCTGAAGTGGTCTTAAGAGCTTCACTGACAGCACTTACCCTTACAAATGCCTAAACACAGGATCACCCACGAAGCCAAGCTGGGAAAGATTAAACTATTTAAAACACACAAACCTGGAATTTGTACTTAAAATATTGTAAAATAATGTACTGCGACAGGACAGGAAAACTTTCAGATGCAAGAGAAATATGCATATATCAACATTTTAAATATATTGATATCTTTAACGCACACATGATGGTGCTCTCCTAGGCATAAGACAAGTAAAGTACAAGCATGCTCCACTTACGAGGCCCAGCACTGAATTGAACCCTGCAGAGAAATATGCCACAAAATAGAGACAGATCTCTTTTGACTTTATGTTGTCATTCCTTGTTATAATTTATTTTAAATAATATCTGTTTTGATTTTCTTAAAAACCTCAATCATTTCAGCTCTTGTCATTGAACTAAAACATACTCTTGTGCAGACGGCCTTAATTTTTCTACCATAACTTTCCATGCAAATACCTAGAACACATTAAAAGAAATATATCCAATCATTTCAAGAAAGCACTTGACATGGGTACTTGACATGTTTGCTACCCATGGGTACATCTCCATGAGTACTTCCAAACTCTAATAAACTCAGTAGGGCAAGAATTTTAAAGTAATTTGTCTTGATCTAATCATCTACATACAAAAAAGAAAATCAAGCCTGCTATAATTGGACAGAATAACTTTGAAACTATGGCAATTACAATGATTTGGAGCTTCGGAACTTATTTAAATGTATTCTAATTTATTTTCATTCTCAACTATATTTTCTAATTAATTATGTTGAATTGGGTAATCTTTTCCCATTAATTTACATTTACAGTACTATAAAATATAGACTATAAAATTTTAACTTATTTTCCCTTTATGAATGTCACAGAAGACCATTTGATAATTTTCTAGTGATAACTTTTATGAATTAAAGTTATTCTTATTGCAAATGGATTTTGAAAGTAGAATATACCATTTTCCTAACTCACTGTTACTCTAGGACATGAATCTTTAAAAAATTATTTTCCTAACTTGACTTGAAGACTACAGACCATTTGAATTTACCAGCAACAATTTTCTTAATTGTCTTAACTAAGACAGATCACACATGCTTGTGGTTCATGCTTACATAAGGGGGCTAAAATCTGAAGATCTCAGTAGAAAACAAATCCAAAAGATACTTATATCTAATTAAATACCAAAAATCTGGAAATAGAGGTGTGGTTCAAGTGGTAGAGTGTCAGCAGTGAGAAAAAAAAGCCAAGCAAGAGTAGGAGGCCTGGAGTTCAAGTCCCAGGATTCATACACACACACACACACACACACACACACCACACACACACACATGACGTGCATACACACGACGCACACACATGCTAATATAATCTCATAGCATCATGAACTTTCAAATACTAATCTAAAATACTAATACTATGTTAAAAAAGTGTGCTTATTCTTTTCTTCTTCAATCAATTATATGATTGATTTTCTTTTTTTTGGGGGGGGGGTCTGGTCGTGGGGCCTGAACTCTGGGCCTGGGCACTGTCCCTCAGCTCTTCAGCTCAAGGCTAGCGCTCTACCACTTGAGCCACAGCACCACTTCTGGCTTTTTTCTTTTTGCTTATGTGGTGCTGAGGAATCGAACCCAGGGCCTCAGGCATGCAAGGCAAGCGCTCTACCAATGAGCCACCTTCCCAGCCCTATAGGATTCATTTTCTAAAACAATGATTCCAACACTTTTAATATAATTTTACCCATGTAATATGACACACACTGCAATTAATATAAACCAATTTCTTCTTTTATTAATCCTTCTATTAAACACTTTTTAATTTCCTAACAAATTGTTGCTTTAAATTGATAGCATATTTTTTTCACGAGATACTAGTATCAGAGCAAAAAATATGTATGTCAGGAATAACATATTAGTTTATTTTTCAAGTTGATATTAATTTTATAATGCTGGTGATTGAAACCAAGACCATGAGCTTGCTAGGCAAAGCACTCTAACACAGAGTTCCATCTTCAACAGTAATGTATTTTCTCTGTTAATGTATGTTTTATATCTCCTTAAGTCTTGATTTTCTTCTCCATTTCAGATATCCTGAATAATCCATTATTTGAAGAAATGATGGACTGAAAGCTAGAGTGAAAAGACCCTGGGACCTGCAGGATTCTACTGAAGGATTTCTGCTCCTTAGGCCATGTTGATCTGACATGCCTGTTGTTCAAACTCAAAGACTTGGTTAGGATAGTCCACAAACTCTCTCCTCAATACCATCTGAAACTATGGATCCTTTATAGAGTTCCATCCAGAGATACCTAGATTTACTCTTTCTCAGTCAGAAATAATGTCACTCATATTAAGCAATCCCTTTTGCTGAAGGAACTAAAGGTTATTTAAAATTGTTGTCAGGCAATAATTCTGAGAAACCTAAAAACTCCCAAACTCTAATCTCCTCCCAGGAATCAGAAACTCTTCCTTTTTTGCCAACAGAGGACCGCTTGATTTTTCTGCTATCAAACCTCTGCATTTCCTGAGAGTCTATCATCAGTACTTCACCTGTTCGCCTCCGAAAGCAGTCTTTTACATCAGAAATTAATCAAGAAATGGCCATTGTGACTAGCTGAAATAATGGTAACACTCTGATCTGGGTCAGCTTTGATTCAAACATATTTCCTCTGCTTTTGCTGAAGCCCTCTGATGTAGACATTTAATCTAAAAGGCATACTGATGTTCTAGCCCTGAATGAAATGAAGTATTTTCACCTAAATGTATATTATTGTGACTAAGATTAATTTTCAAGAGTGTGGTATAATGGAAAAATATACGTCATTACTGTCATTGAACTGTTTGAGAAATCTAATAGTAGGATTAGTTGAAATTGTAAATGTTGATGGTAGATTTTTCTGGCAGTAGTTTTGTTTTCACTATACAACGTTATCTCAATGATAATAGCTGCAGAATCAAAATCATGTAACTTGTGCTACAAAGTGCCAAGATGAAACATAAGGAAGTAGATTTCTTATATTTATCTGTGATTCTTGGTCAGTTTAAACTATATTTATAATCATCACCACCATTTACATGTATTCCATGATAATAAAAATAAACACTGAAATCTTTAGTTTCCAAACAAATGAAGGTCGAAGTAATGCTCTATATGTATAAATTTATGTTTTATAAAATTAGCTTATCAGTTTCATTCTCAATAATTGTGTTAAGAAACAAAGGAACCAAGCACCAGTGGCCCATGCCTGTAAGCCTAGCTACTCAGGAGGCTGAGATCTGAGGAAGGTGGTTCGAAGCCAAGCAGAGAAATCCCTTTGAGTCTTATCTCAAATTAACCACTCAAAAACTGGAGGTGGCGCTGTCACTCAGAGTGGTGGTATGCTAACTTTGAGCAAAAAGAGAGTCGGTACAGTGGTCAGGCCCTGAGTTCAAGCCCCACAATTGACAATAAAAGAAAGAAATAGTAAAGGCTATAGTAACCCCTCTGTACAACATCTTGGTAATAACAATAAAATTACATTAAAATAGTAAAATCTACCTCATTGAATAATGACTCCTAAAAGTCCATACAATTTCATCAAATAGATTGATACAGTATAGACTATTTGTGCTGGATTTCTTTTACACAGTAACTTATTGTTTGCTATTGTCCTGTATTGTGTATGAGTTGGGGGTTCATTTCATTTTAGTGTTCAGTAGTATCCCATGTTGAATGTACTAGCAATTTATGTATCTCATTGTCTGGTGATGAACATCTGGGTTGGTTTCAATTATAGATGAACCTGCTGTGAAAATTATTGCCCAATTCTCTGTATAAAAATGAGCTGTGTATATGTCTAGGACAAGCAGAAGAGGTCAAAAGCTAAGTACACGTGACCATATAACCTGATGCTAAGTGAAATGAACAAGAGATTTTTATCTTTCTTGTTGTTCTTTTTAATGTACTTATAATGTACTATGTGATTTTTTTTTTGTTTGTATGTTCTTCCCCCATGGTACAACCCCTGTTGTCACTGTATTTGATTCCAGTGTCCTGCATCTTGTATATACATTTTTCTAATTTGGGAAGCGGAAGGGAAATAACAAAATGCTGAAATAAGGATACAGGAAGACTCATTGCAACAATGAGATGTACAAGACAGTATGTTGAAAACGAACTTGAAAACTTTGTGGGGGGAGGAGTTGGAGAAGTGGGGAGGGAAGAGATAGTGAACAAAGGAGGGAGTAACAATGCTCGATAGGAAATGGATTCATTACCTTGCTCATGTAACTGTAACCCCTTTGTACAGTATCTTTACAATAAAAATGTATATTTAAAAATGAGCTATCAATTCAACTCTGTATAGAAATGAGCTGTCAATTCAACAGTGATACTCAGGAGACACTATGCTGGAAATGAACCTCACCACTTGAGGGAGAGGGTAGCTGAGTGAGGGAGAAAATGAAGGAGAAGGTAACATTGTTGCAAAAGAAATATGCACATTACCTTACTGAAACTGAAATCCCTCTGTATATCACATTTACAATAACATTTAACTAAAAAAGATGTGTTGGACTGCCCCTCTATATAATAAATGTAAGGGTGTTTTAAATGTTCAATGTCTATTACAATTTATTTAAATAAATAATGGAATGCAATAAAAAAAATGAGGTGCCAAGGCCCTTTTCTTTGCACCTTCAAAAGTGCTTTGCTTTCATCTCAACAGGGACAGCAATAGAACTTGACTGAAACACCTTGAGTCTGTGTCCTATTTCAATCCTGTGTCTTATTTTTTCAGAAATCTGATTGCCTTTCCATTCTACAAGACACCAGGCTGCTGTCTGAGACTGCTAGTTCTATGGTGAATAGACCTTGAATGATTATGTATATTCTTATGACCCATTCAAAATGGGAACTATTTGAACAGACTATTTCCCTAAGAAGATGGCTGTTTCAATCAAGTTTTCAATTATTTTTGGCATCAGTTATTTATTATCCTTTAATTCAAAAAATATTACCAGAGGAAGTGGTGTTGTGACTCAAGTGGTAGAGCGCTAGCCTTTAGCTGAAGAGCAGAGGGACAGTGCCCAGACCCAGAGGTCAAGCCTCACGACCGACCAAAAAAAAAAAATTAACAGAAATTAAGTGTACAAATGGTTTCACTATTTTTACATACTTAAATAGAATGTAGTTTGATCAATTTCATCTTAAGTTACTTTTTAAATCATCTATAGCAGTGTTTAGTGCATTTCATTATGCTACTTTTACATTTTTATAATGTACATTAATTACATTCTTCTTCTTCATGCTTTTCCTCTCCCCTCTCCCAGATGGAGTTGTTGTTTGGGTAATAGGGCACTGCCTAGGCAAGCTTAAGGCACAGTACCATCAAAAAATTGTGGCTGAGCCGGGTGCCGGTGGCTCACGCCTGTAATCCTAGCTACTCAGGAGGCTGAGATCTGAGGATTATGGTTCAAAGCCAGCCCAGGCAGGAAAGTCCATGAGACTTTGATATCCAATAAACCACTCAGAAAACCAGAAGTGGTGCTGTGGCTCACGAGGTAGAGTGTAGCTTTGAGCTGAAGAGCTGAGGGACAGTGTCCAGGCCCAGAGTTCAAGCCTCATGACCAACCAAAAAAAAGATCCTCCTGCCTCTGCCTTTCAAGTGCTGGGATTGCAATCATTTGCCACCACGCCTAGACCAACCTTTTATATATTTTTTATGTTTGTTCATTCTTTTCTATCATAATTCTTTATATGATTTAGCATTTCTTTTTTAATATATATTTTATTGTAAAGATACTGTACAAAAGGATTACAGTTATATGAGTAAGATGAGTACTAGCATTTAGTTCTCTACAATTTAAAATTAATCTTTTTATTTAAAACATGAGTTACTGCACTCACTTATAAGTAATTTATATATTCAATATTTCAGCCCATCAGTTGTCAGTATTACAAACACTGCCTTCAAAGGCAATATTAGCATAATATCTGAAGAGATGAATCACTTCTAAATTTTTTCATTTTTAAATGACAAATATGAAAATATACATTTGTAATTTTCAATTCATTACTTAAAACCTTTATCAATATTCACATATTGATGCCTTGTTAACACTAAATTATTTGGTTATATAATTTATCTTCAGTGACATGAGATTTGTGCCTACATAGTTGATAAGAATATTTTCATAAGTATGGTGACAAGAATAATTGGGAATAATTTTTAAAAACTTGAATTTATATAGTTTTTCTTTCATATAGTTTTTAATCTTTTTAAAATTATTTCTGAAATTATCTCTAAAGAGTTGTACAAAGGGGTTTCAATTTAACATGATCATTTATGAGTATAACAAGTCTTGATAAATGGCATCTTCAATCTTATTTTCTATATTATCTTACCCATGTAATTGTAACCCCTCTGTACAGTATTTTCACAATAAAAAAATAAAAATTTAAAATCTTATTTTCAATTCAGTTTTATTAAATTATATGTGACCATTTTCCCTTAAAATACATTTATTATGATAAAAGCCTATATTTGATTGATTTTTCTTTTATGAATATATGATATAATTATAAATTTAATTACTTGTCAGAAGGCATTAGATATTCATTGCTATAACTGGTGCTTGAAAATAATGGCAGCCAGTACAACACATATGAACAAAATCTAGCTTGTCAAATATGGTGAATTTAACTTTTTTCTATTCATGTGTGAATTCCTCTTTAGCTAAGTACTAACAGAGTACACAACAAAAGCACCTATAGAACGAGGAAAAACTATCTTATGTAAGAAAAATTATGAAAGCTAAGTACTTCCAGATTTAGTTAATATGTGCCACTGTTCAAAGCTTCCAGGACTCTGTATCTTCTCCATAATTTTGTTTCATTCATAACTGCTTAAAGACTCTGTAAGCCTAGGTTAAGAGGAATCTCTACTGTAGAACTTGTTGTTTAGTCACATAGCAAGAATGCCGACTGTCCCCATAAAGTGTTTTTCCATGCATCTTTCCCAATGTTCTCACATCCAAAGGCAATGCTATCTGAAGTCAAGGGTTATGTGGCTTGCTGTCCCTCCATGAAAGTTTGAAGATATCAGAAGTAAAACACATTACCAAAATATAAGGCAAATCAATTTACTACGTTATTCCTCCCTAATAAAATCAATCAATTATGTCTTAGTGCTGTCATAGTAGAAGGAAAGACCACAATTAAAAATTTGTTGGCTTGTTTGTAACTTCAAGTATTTAAATCTACAGTATGTAGGTTTTTGTTTGATACCTGATCTGGGCCTTCTGAACTTGTGCTGAATGAACAAAAAGAATGTTAAGCCAGATTAGGCTATACACACAATTATTTGAAGCAGGCACAATATATATATATATATATATATGTGTGTATATAATAAGCATGCATATATATATATATATGTATATGTATATATATATATATATATATATATATATGCATGCTTATAAGCCCAGTCAGTTCTGAAGTTTCATTATGCCAAGAAGAGCTTGAATTGGGACTTCATTTGAGCCAGAGTCAACACTATTTTCATGACATGATTCTTTTACTGTTCTAATCAGAGATAAGACCAAGTTGTCAGCAGGTGACTTTGAACACAGCTAATAAATATTTTAAGCCTAGAGTATTCTCTTACCACATTGAACAGCTTATTTTTTCTAAGCAATACACATGATTTCTTTTTTTGGGGGGGGGAGGGGGTCAGGTCGTGGGGCCTGAACTCTGGGCCTGGGCACTGTCCCTCAGCTCTTCAGCTCAAGGCTAGAGCTCTACCACTTGAGCCACAGTGTCACTTCTGGCTTTTTTCTTTTTGCTTATGTGGTGCTGAGGAATCGAACCCAGGGCCTCAGGCATGCAAGGCAAACGCTCTACCACTGAGCCACCTTTCCAGCCCTACAATACACATGATTTCTACAACCATTATTAGAAAAACTTCTATCACTAAAGTAGATTAAAATAGACTTATCTTAAACTCTTCTTAAGTCCCTCAGGTGTATGGATTCTTACTTAGGGGTCTTTAATATGCCATTTAGTCTTGAATGCTCTATGCTTGATTAGGATACCTGCTCTAATGTATTCATTGAAACATAGACACAAATAGTATCATATATACTGATACATTGTCAGGAAAAGTAAATACTGCTATAAGGACCTCAATTAGCCTGTCTTGAAATTCTAGCAAGAACCATGACTTTCACTTACTACAGTGCCATTTTACTCATTGTTTTGGAAACACTGAGATCACCACCACTCACTTCTTCAATTGGCCTTCTGCACAGGTAGTCAGAACAGGTCTATTGGGATAACAGAGACACGCTTTTTGCCTCAGCCTCTGGTTTCACAATAATTCAGAATCTCTGTTACCTGTTCAATCTGGCAATGACTACAGGTCTAGATCTGTGGCTAAAGAATCTGAATAGGAAACTTTGTAAAACCATCAAAATTAATTTCTTATATCAACACAAGACTGCTAATGGTATTTCTCTCCAATTAAGGATACAAAGGCCCATGTATATTTATCTCAGAAAAATTGCAAAAATCCCTAAAATCAAGAATGGAATAAATGCTGTCCTTTTTTTTTTTTTAACCTTCTTTCTTACCCTTGTCTCAGGCTGAAGCCAAGAAATACTTTTGGAACTTTTATTGCCTAAATGTAAGATTTCTTCACCCTTCCTCTTGTTCTTCTCTCTCTCTCCTCTCCCCTCTCTGCCATTTCTCCTCTCTCTCTTCTCTTTTTAAGAGAGATTCAGGAGAAACAGAATTTTATGAGGAAACAAATCTTTATGAGAACATTTCTCTTCCAAGACCTCCAGGAGTTTGGCTGCCAGCCCTAATACCCACAGGAAAAACATAATGATGCATTTGGTTCTTTTCAGACACCATTACCTTCTGATTCCTGCCCTTCCTCCAGGAATTTTCTTGACCACAGGTTAAACAAAAGCTTGCAGAAGAAGTATCAGCCTACTCAGCTTTTCCTAGATCAGGCCCAATAACAGACTTCAAGAGTGCACTTAGGCAGACATGGGAAGCAATGAACAAAGAACAGATTTTGACCTCCAATTCATTGGCCTGGCTTGAGTAGGTTACTATAACTTTCTGAAACAAAATAATGTATGTTCTGTAGTCTTTTGTGTGTACATATTGAGTTTTTTAAACCCTAGTTTTTTAAACCCTAGATCTTGTGGAAGGAGTCATTAAAAAAATATTCACTTAAGGACCCACACATCCCAGCAGTCTATTTCCAGTTCTGTGCTTTGTGTTTATAACCAGAGTTACTCCAGAGAACAAAGATTCAGATCCCTTAGAATCTTCCAGCTGGGCCTTTGGAAGCACTCATTTCCATATCTCTTTTCTCAACTGAGAGCATCTCAAGCTTGAATTAAAATATTGGCTAGCCATAACTTGTAATCACTCACAAAGTTCTATTTTTTCAGAATTATTTATACCCCTAGGGCAAGTAATGAAATAGATTATCTTTAAACAGCAGAATAACAAATCCCAGATCCTGCAGCTGCACCACAAGGATTATACTGCAGGACCTTTTAGATGAGATACCTAAATCCCAAGTTCCATAGTCAGGAAATGCCCTGGTTTGAGCCTTTATCTTATCTCCACTATTGGTTGTATCGTATGCCACTTGTTCCTGGTGGTCTATGCTGTTAGCCACATGCCTCTTCAGTAGTCATTCTCTCTCCTTATCCTAGCATCTCAAGTTTTCCTACAGTTATGGTTAATTCTAGGACAAGAAATTGTGCACAAAGATCCAAGGCAAATATCCTTAAATAAATGATTCACCTATATTTTTTAATTTAATTTTTTTTTGTCAGTCATGGGGCTTGACCTCTGGGCTTGGGCACTATCTCTAAGCTCTTCAGCTCAAGGCGAGTGTTCTACCACTTAAGCCACAGCACCACCTCTGGCTTTCTAGTGGTTTATTGGAGATAAGAATCTCATGGACTTTCCTGTCTAGGCTGGCTTTGAACCTTGATCCTCAGATCTCAGCCTCCTGAGTAGCTAGGATTACAGGTGTGAGCTACCAGCACCTGGCTCCCCTACATTTCTTACCTGCTTTGTCCCATAAAGGTCAGTATAGAAGGCATAGCTTAAATAAGGCAAAACAGAAATGTATGTGTGGGTACATGTGTGTTTCTTTTGTGTAAAATAATCATTTAGAATATAATTGTTTGTTTTGCATTAGTTAAAAAAGTTGTGTGTGTGACCTCTATACTCTCTGGGAACTGAATCATATTATTTTTAGCAAATTATTTTGATGTTTTTAATTAGGACTGTGAATTCTACTATGAAAGAATAAAACAAGAAAGGCCCCTTTTTGGGTAGTGGGCATGAGTGCTATTGAAGAAATTCAGAAAATGTAAAAGTGGAGGTCAGCAGTAGATTAGAAAGGAAGAGAAGAAAGGCTAGGGGTATTCAACGTCTATTATAATATCTAAAAGAGTATAGAAATTATAGCCAAGAGAAAAAACATGCCAGATGTGGAACCAAGCACAGAACTGCATCAAAGGATTTACTACAAATCTTGAGTCTTCTCTTATTGAATGTGTAGCTTTCACTCTAATAGGAAACTGTAGCCACACACATCTGGGAAACTGATCAATTTACCCACAATAAAAAATCTCTAATTTTCCAGTAATGGCCTCATGGGAGTGATGCTTGTTTGTGCTGTACCACTTTGCTCACACCAAAGAGAATCCAGTAAATTCCCTCAATCTCCATCTACATCAAGTGTGTTAGTCTGTTTTCCATTCCTGTTACAAAATACCTGAGGTTTAGTATTTATAAAGAAGGTTCATTTATCTCACAGTCTAGAAGGATTAAAAGTGTAGTGTTAATTTCTGCGTATAATGAAGGTCTTATAGCATATGGTATCACAAATGATAGAAATTTATGTGGAAGAAATCACACAGTGAAAACAGGGAGCCAGAGACTAGGGAGGGGCCTATCTTGCTCTTTTGTAAGAACACCATTCATTAGGAACTAGTTCATATTTTGCAATGAGCATGAATTCCATGTAGATCTACTTACATTGTACTCAGATCCATCTCTTGATGGGCCACCAGACTGGTATTAATCTTCTAATACCTGAACTTCTGGGATACAAATTCAAACTACAGTAATGAAAAAAGACTACACCATGTATGATTGTATATTTGAAGGTAGGTTTTAGAGACAAAACTAAGCAAGCTGCAAATCAATTAGTCAATCAATCAATCAAATGATTGTAATATTTCCACCACCCAAATATAATGTAAAGATATGCCTTTCTCATTCCTTGAATCTTAGCTTCACACTCTGGCACTACAACTACAAGATCTCTGTGCTAAACACCTGGGTTCCAATAGACTTTAAATATTTTGCAGCTATAGTACTAATAAGCTTAATAAGCCTTATGGGCTGAGAGTTGCCTTGAAAATGAATCATAAGAGAGACTATTCAATGTATTCCTTATGCATTTTGTATTCTACATTTTAAATTTCCTGGATTGGGTCTCCTTATTCACTGGAATGCAAAGTCAGACATAATTAAGAAGTCTGGCTTGGTTTGTGCAGTAGGAGGTAATGTGTATCAGATATGGATTAATGGCAGGGATGTGAAGAATTAAGACTAAGGGGATAAATTACATGAAGTAAAGGAGAGTATGGAATCCAGACAGAAAAATTTAGAACTTCATAAGCTTTTAATGAAGTGAAACATCAAAGTAATTTATTGAGTGAAAGGAAAAGAGTAAAACCTGTCATTTTTTAACTTTATTTCAAAACAATATAGCCCATACGGAGTTTTGGAACACAGTTAAGAGTAATCAAAAAATGGCACATAACTTTAAGCTATTACTGAAATTGCTGCTATCCTAAAAGAAATATTGTCTTCTTACAGACTAAGCATTCTCAGCTTGTAAAAAGAGAAGAATTTATTTTAATCTTATTTTATTCAAGAGTCATTAAACCCTTTCTAATATTAAGAAAAGAATTTGTAAAATTTGTGTTAACATATTAACATTGGTAATTGTATTATTCTCCGCACTAAGATATTAAATCAGTGTTCATTCTATAAAAGAGGATAGATCTTTTCTTTTTTGTGTGTTCTGATACTGGGGTTTTATCTCAGGTCAATGTACTTTTGGTTGGCTTTTTCTGATCAAGGGAGGTGTTTTACCACTTGAGCCATGCCTCCACTTTCAAGCGGGATCTTAGTTTACCATTTTTTTAAACCTGTCTTCTGGGAGCTCAGATAACTGAAATAAAAAATATTTTAGGGGCAAGGAAGGTGGCTCTGTTGGAGAGTGCTTGACTCACATGCATGAGGCCCTGGGTTCGATTCCTCAGCACCACATAAACAGAAAAAGCTGGAAGTGGCATTGTGACTCAAGTGGTAGAGCACTAGCCTTGAGCTGAAGAGCTCAGGGACATCGCTCACACCCAGAGTTCAAGCCTCATGACCAACTATATATATATTTCATTCCTGACTGAGAAAATTTGAATAATAAAAATGAAAATGACATGTAAGAACAGTTCAAGTTACAGTATTGTCACTTCAAGATTTTATTAGTTAAATACTTTTTAGATGAGTTGATTAGGAGTTTCTATTTTAATTCCAAAATAATAAATTCAGAAGTAGATAGCTCAGGGTTGGCAAAGGACCACTGAGTATATTAAAGCTATTAAACTAGTTCAACAAGCGTCAATGATATTGAGATACACAAAAGGACTGTCTGACCCTCCTGGTTTGTGCCTGTAATCCTAGCTACTCAGGAAGCTGAAATCTGAGGATCAAGGTTTGAAGCTAGACTAGGCAGGAAAGTCCATGTGACTCTTATCTCCAGTTAACAACCATAAAAGCCTGAAGTAGACCTATGGCTCAAGTAGTAGAGGGCTATCCATGAGAACAAAAGGCTCAGAGACAGCATCCAGGCCCTGAGTTCAAGCCCCAGGACTAGCCAAGAACCAGGAGGAGGAGGGGAGGGAGGGGAAGGGGGGAGGAGGAGGGAGAATAAGAAGAAGGAGGGGGGGGGGGGAGGAGGAGGGAGGAGGAGCAGCAGCAGCAGCAAAGAACAACTAAAAATCATTTAAAATATGAAAGAATAGGATTATTTCTAGGAAAGAAAATACTAAATTAGAGTTTTCAAGAGAAAAATAAGGTCATTTCTTAATAAAAGTCTTATTTATGGAATTTGGCAGGACATGGCGATAGCATGTCAAGCCACTGGAAAAACAGACTTATCAAGGCATGCACCTCTTCAGGTTCCCTCCAATGAATGCTAACAGTTTTACAAGAAATTGTCCGTTTGCAGCTATTTTACAATAGCTCTGTCTGAAGCTCATGAAACTTACACAGAGGCTTAGATCAAAGCCACAAGACATGTTGAGGTTCAGCTTGTGCTTGAGTTTATCCAGAAACAACGGAAACATGATATCATTCCACATCAGGGAATAAACCCAAGTAGAAACAGCAGAGTTTCACTGAAGGGTTCAGTCTGTGGTCAGGTCACGCAAGAAAAGATGGGGAGGAAAAATAAATTTCTCTGCGAAACTGGATTTTCTTTATGAGAAAGTAGCATCACATTATGATCCATAACTTCAATAAGATTTTACCTGAAGAGAAACTCAGTTATTGAATCACTATAGGCAATGAGTTACATGAGAGGTTTTCTGTTCTTTTCTCTTTCCTTCCCAAGGCTCAGCAGTTAGTGAGAAGACTATGAGGTTTCCTATCAGGCCAGCTCTATGGGTCATAATTAGAAGTGTGAAGTCTTCTGGGAGGAAGGCAATGTAATCTTCATTTCTTTCAGATAACTACATGAAACCTAAAGGACTGTTTTAATTTTTTTTAAGCACATTCTGTCTTTCCTAACAACTACAAAAGTTACAAAGGCAAAGTTGTTCTCTTTTTTTTCCCCCTACATTTACTTTAAATGTATGATAGCATATCCATACACGTTTGAGTTTTCAAGCAGATTTTCACTTTAAGTAACATATGCAGGTTCATTGAAGATCAAATCCATGCTTAATTACGAATGAAACATTGTATTCAAATCTCCTCAGTCCCTTCCTGACATGACTAAGGAAAACAATTTGAATTTGCAATTACATACTTTTTTTGTGGTCTTGGGGCTCTTCAGCTCCCATAGGGACACTTCTAGCTTTTTCTATTTATGTGGTTCTGAGGAACTGAACCCAGGGCTTCATGCATACAAGGCAAGCACTCTACCACTGAGCCACCTTCCCAGCCCTATTACATAAGTTTTTTTAGTGTAGCAGAGCTCTATTATTTCACTTATCCTCCTTATCACACTGGATGGTTAAAAAAATACACTAGGACATGATAAATTATACAGGTCTTTAGACAGTTACACAATGAGACCAAAGGAGGATATTCATAGGAGTAGATCACAAAGGGTCAATAGCTATGTACATAAGATCATAAAGTAATATTTTATTTAAAAAACCCAAGATATGGAAACAAGAGATTTTTGTTGTTGTTGTTGCTGTTTTGTGGGGGTTTTGCTTTTTTCTTGTTTATTAGCTTATTTGTCTTTGAGTGGGTAAGGAGGAGCACAGAAATGGTGGGACAAAACATGAACAAATACAGCAGTGATACTCATTAGACACTGGAAATGAACTAACTGGTGGGTGGGGATTAGAGGGAAAAACTGGGAGAGGGTGAAGGAAGGAGTGACATGGTTCAAGAAGAAATGTACTCATTACCAGACTCATATAACTGAACCCATCTCTTCAATAACAATAAAATATAGCTTTAAAAAAAGATAATGAGGCATGAGGCTGAGAGTGTACTTCAATGTTAGTGATAGAGCACTTGCCTAGCAAGTGTAAGTGACAGAGCACTTGCCTAGCAAGTGTTAGTGATAGAGGACTTGCCCAGCAAGTGTGATACCCTGGGTTGAATCTATAGCACCAAAGCAATAATAAAATAAAACCAGATAAAATTAAGGAAGGTATAAAGAGATTAACTTTTTCTAGGTTATACATCAAGTGTTAGAGTATGGATCTAAAGAGGATCTCCATTCCTCAGATTACTTTATTGTTTTAACTTGAAAACAACTGACAACAATTTCTTTTTTTTTTTTAGATTATCTTTTTTTTATTTGTTTTTTTTTTTAATTTTTATTTTTTATTGTGAAAATACTGTACAGAGGGGTTACAATTATATGGTCAAGATAACGAGTAGTATTGTAGCCTCCTCCTTTTTTTCCCTTTCCCATCCCTTCCCATCCTCCCCCCGCCCCCCATGCAATCCTCTCCACTATCCCCCTCCCCCCACACCAAAGTTGTAAAGTTCATTTTTCGACATAACGACTTGTACATCTCATTGTTGCAATGGGTCCACCTGTATCCCTATTTAAACGATTTGTTTTTCCCCTTCCCCTCCACAAATTATACTGACATCAAATACAGTGAAAGCAGGGGTTATACTGTGGGGGAGGGACATCAAAGCAACAAAGAAATAATCTTATAAATGTGTTAGAAACAATTGCATGAAAGAAAAAAAAATTTGAATACATATCTTAGGGTTCATTTCCCTAACATCACCTTATCTGACCTTTTCTGCTTGACTCATACATATATTAGATATTGCAAATATCTAGTATAAGGGAAACCATGGGACCTATGTTTCTTTGGGCCTGGTTTACTTCACTTAATATAATTTTTTCCAAGCCTTTCCATTTCCTAACAAATGGGGAAATGTCATTCTTTCTGATGGAGGCATGGAATTCCATTGTGTATATATACCACATTTTCTTGATCCATTCATCTACTGAGGGGCATCTGGGTTGGTTCCATATCTTAGCTATAGTAAATAGTGCTGCAATAAACATAGTTGTGCTGGTAGCTTTAGTATGGTCTTGTTTGTAAACTTTTGGGTAAATGCCCAAAAGTGGGATTGCTGGGTCATAGGGCAGCTCTATGTGGAGTCTTTTGAGGAACCTCCAAACTACTTTCCAAAGTGGTTGAACAAGTTTACACTCCCACCAACAATGCAGTAAGGTTCCCTTCTGTCCACATCCCCTCCAGCATCTGTTGTTTTTAGAGTTCTTGATTTTAGCCATTCTAACTAAACACCTGCACTTTCACCAGGCTGCTCTGAGTGTTCTGGGGCAGGTTATTAGCCTATTGTATTAACTTACATAGAGCTTCCTAGAGTTTTTAAAATTGTAAGGGACATTTTGAATCAAGACTGGAAACGTTTACATGTTCCATCAAGAAATTCTCTTCATTTGTAGTTGTTTACGCAACATGAAAACCAATGATGGATAAAAAGCACTTGTTAGTCTTGTTCCTGTTGTGCACAAATGTATTAATGCTTCTATTAAATACTTTTATATGTGCAAACTTTGATCACTCAAAAACTTTAAACCTTTAATTTTAGGAGTAAATAAAATCAACTACTCAACACTTGGGAAACTATAATAAATTTCCCTTCTCTCTCCTTGGTTCTTTTTTTCTTGAACACTTCTCCCTTCTACTTCTTTTTATTGTTTTTATTGTTTTTTTTCCTGGCCCAGTACACATATTAAACAATCTCAATTCCATTATTATTATTATTATTATTGGTACTGGGCTTGAACTCGGGATCGAAAGCTGTCCCTGTGCTTCTTTTTGCTCAAGGCAAGTGATTATCACTTGAGCCACAGCTCTGCTTCTAGTTTTTTCTTTTTTTAGTTGTGAAAATACTGTACAGAGGGGTTACAATTGCATGGGCAAGGAAATGAGTACATTTCTTATCAAGCATTGTTGCCTCCTCCCTTGTTTGTCCATACCATCTCTTCCCATTTCCCCTACCCCATCCCAGACACCCCCTCCCCTGCCAAAGTTGTAAAGTTCGTTTTTTGACATAACGTCTTGTACATCTCATTGTTGCAATGGGTCCTCCTGTATCCCTATTTAAACAATTTATTTTTTCCCTTCCCCTCCAAATCAAATACAGTGACAACAGAGTTTATAGTTTTAGTGGAGATAAGAGTCTCAGACTTTCTTGGCCAGGCTAGCTTCAAATCTTGATCCTTAGATCTCAGCCTCCTTAGTAACTAGGATTATAGGCATGATTCACGGGTCCCAGAAATCCCCCTTTTATTTTTAGAACAGATATATTTTACTTTTAAAACTAAGTTCTGGGACTGGGAGGATGACTCGGTTCATAAAACAACTGCTTGGCAATAGGAGACCCTGATTTCAAACCTCAGTACCACAGCATTTTTATTTTACCAGGTATCTGAGAATTTCAAAAAATTTGGGTCATTTGTGAATAATAATATGCCATTGTATAAAATAGGCTAAAAATCCATGTATTTCCCTATACATATACAGAGAAATTTAGGGAAATGAGAAAAGAAATAATGAAAATACACAATAAAACTCTTCTTGGGTCATGAAAGTGTCTCTTTTTTTATGTGAAATTCTTTTCAACACCCACCCAAAACTTTGTCTCTTATTCATTGACTTTAGATTTAGAATTGGGTAGGACTGATAACACAGCCCATATGTATGTGGGGTCAGTGTTGAGAGCAACTGCACTGTCAGTGTTCATCTCAAAAGCCATTAGATTCTTCATGTTCCCACTCCACTAGGCACACAAAGGGACTTACTATCACTGAGCATCCTGGGCTTCTATGACACTTATCGGTTACTGTAAATTGTTCCTTTGGTGTGAATGTCTGACTCTCTACTTTGCTATTGATTTAAGCCTGTGTTATTCTCTTGGACATTAAGAAAAGAGCTTCTTTCAAGTATCTAAAAATGTGCCACAAGACCTCCATCATATTCTTTCTCAAGACAATTTTCAGTTTACCAACAGTTTTGGTTATCATCGTATTCTTTTTATTTTCTTTTCAGTGATAAAACAAAAAATGAAAATAGTAATAAAACACAACTGAACCCTAATTACTATCAGAAGAAAATATCCTAATAGACAAGAAGTAGTTCTCCTATGCTCATATTATGTCTACAACTGAGGCATACATCTTTTAAACAAACATCCTATGCCATGTATCTTACCAGTGGCAGATGTAGTATAGACAGATTAGAGCCCACTTCCTAAACCCTATAACATGCCATTGTTCATTACAAATCAGTCAACAATTGTTTATGAAATACATTAGGATAGATTGAGTTTCTTATGTTCTGAGTGGCTTATTTCTAATTATAAACTCATTAGATTGGCAGCTTAGGAGCAGGTTGTTTTTTTGTTTTTGTTACTGTTGTAGTTTTTGTTTCTAATTTACATATGATAAGGAGGCCCCTAAAAATCTGTCCTTCCCTGTTTCTTCTGCATAATGTAATTGTTAGTATAAATAATCTGAAAGGAATCTCTTTCGAGCTCTAAATCCATTTGCTCATTGGCATTCCAATCAGTAGGTTAAATTGCTACTGTCTCTGAAGTACCATCATTGATCTGGTATCAACAAGGAATCCGGGTAAAAGAGGGCAAAGAATATCCTTCCCTTTTGTATTTTCATCAGATTTTATGAATGTAGGCTTGAAAGGCAGACAAGGTTTTGCTTGAACAGATTTTCCACGAGTGAATTCCAGACTCTAGATGCCACAAGAGATAAGAGATTATACAAAAAGTATCGATTTGAGGTCTTAAAGATAAATAGATTTCAGGCAAAAAGGATTCCACATTGAGTAGACAACCTGGAAATAAATGCAGGCAGCAATGAGAACCATGTTTTGTAAGTAGGAGAGAGAAGCTGGAAAATACTGAAATGTTTTTATTTTGCCTTATCTTGAGAAACAACAGAGGGCAAATAAATCCAGCATGAGTTGTAGAGTGTGTGGGTAATGGTTGATCAATTGCTGCATGATCAAGAGCCACAAATGCTGTGGCTTAACAAAACACTCCTTTGTTATGTCAATGTCTGGAAGCTAAAAGGCTACTCATGGCTTAGCTGAATTCTCTGCTCCTTATCACACAGGCTCAACTCAAGCTCTTGATGATCAGGCTATCTTATCTGAGTGGCAGAGACCTACTTTCAAGCTTATTCAAGATCTTGACAGAATTTTATCACCTAGTGGTGGTGGTATGATTGGCATCCCCATTTTTTTGGTAGCTGTCAGCATGGCTGACAGCTTTGTGGAATTTACTGTTTTGTAGATGTCAGCAGGAGACTGTTTCTCACAAGAGATCCTCTTTTTTATTAACTCAAATTCTACTGATTAATGGTGTAATTATGAACATAGTGTAATTATGATATTAATTCATTGTAGTCATTAAGGACTGCCCACATCAATGGAAAGAGTTTATCTAGAACACATGAACTGGAGGTTGTGAATCTTAGAAGACATCTTAAAATACTATGCACCATGGTTGAACAGAGAAAACATGGTATTAATAGGGAATCATTACAAATATTGACAGTTTTTTTTCGTTTTACCAAATTATTTTATTATATAAATCAAGGACAGAAGGTGTATCTAAGCTTACAGTGTTTGGATTTTAATCAAGCACTATCCAAAGGTATAGATACCTCTGCTTTTCAGATACTTTCAAAAAGTCAGTCATGTATTGTTTTGAATGCTGGCTATATTATCACTGAGGGAGCATAGATACATTTCTCCCTAAGAATTGCTCTCTGCTAAAATGAGATGCTTCAAGTAAATTACTCTTAAACATCAGGGTATGCTACCTACAATGATTGGGCTAATGGGAATTATTAATCTTCTCTAATTCTGGGTATTGCTGAAAAAACATTCTAGCTTCCTTGTTTTCTATGACATCATTTAAAGTCTCTACTGCAATAACAATGTGCAATAGTAATGTGCACTAATTTCTTTCTCTACCTAATCCCACTGCCTTCATTTTGGTACAGGCATTTTGCAACATTACAGTACAGTTTATTTTCACAGAGGAGAAAATAAACTATAAGAACTAATATAGGAAGGAGCCTTAAAGATAAATAAGCTATAAGAACTAATATAGGAAGGAGCCTTAAAGAGTAATCTAAAATGGAATTTAGAAACAAGATTACTTCCTGAAGACTATTGGTCATAAGTAATCACTACTGATAGAATACTGATCAAATCTAGAGTGTATTAGCAATAAAACTGATATGTGATAAAATGAAATATATGCCTGTGCAAAGGAACTCATTAGCAAATAAAATCTTTAGGTTTTAAAAGTTTGGATCAATGGTTACTTAGTATGTTGATATATTATGAGAAAAAAAGCCCAGTAGTTCACTAATGATAATCATTAACCAGTATAAAAAGTTAGGAGAGGCAAAATACTCTGTTCTCTTGCACCTCGACGGTAGGAAAAATTAGAGGATAAGGCTCGGGTCTTAAAAGTAAAGTAGGCTCTGGAAAAGGTTTGATTCATAAATCTGGATTTCTCTTATGGCAATATAAAAGCTGTTCCCAGGAACACATAGACTCTGAGACATTATTTGAAACATGTGAATCAATTCAATTTAAAAATGTGAATACCAGGCTTGCTTTGACTCCTCCTAGATGATTAAATTCCTAAATTTCTGGGTTAAAGATTTGTCTTCATAATTCTTTTAGAGGTTTAAGGCATCTTAAGCATGTAAGAAAAAACTATTAGTATCTAATATCTATGTATTCGCTATGGAAGCAAACAATAAAGAAACAACTGGAGTCAAGTCAAAAAACAGGAAGTACCATGCCCACAAAGCAATATGTTGCAAAAGCTATACACTGGCAATAACTGGAAGAACACTGAAAGGTCAAGGGAAAATGATTAATTTTACGAAGAAAAATACATTGTTTGAGGTAACACTCTTGTGATGCTTGATTTTATGCTATGGGAAGACAATGTTAATGTGGTTATGAGAGCAATTTTGGGTAGTTCAAGAAAGTTATATGCCAGCATAGTAAGATAGACATGAATACAGTGTGGTACAGGATGAAAGAAGATTTTTTTTAAAAGACTCTGGTTAAGCCAAGAGCAAAGAGACAAACGGCACATGGTCTCCCTGATATGTGGATATTAAATACAAAATGTAAGGAGATACGACAAAGAAAACAGGACTCAAGAAACAAGGGCCTCCACTCATCTTGTTGTATCATTACTAAATGACCCCATGCTGCTGACCACATATATGGTATATATGTGCACATCTGAGGGAAGCTAGGAGGAGGGCACAGAATCAGAGGGAAACAGGGGAAAACATACAATTGAGAGACCCATCAGCTGCACTGGACATTGATGAAAACAAACTAAATAACTCAAGGGCAGCGATGGGAGGGAGGGAATGAAAGGGATAGAGGGAACAGCTAACACTAAGCAAAAGGAAAGAAACATACACACCACCTGATGTGGAAGAAATGGATGTATTGTCAAAGCTCATATAATTCACAAACTTTATAGACCATGATAATGACAATTTGCCTCATGAATGTTAGAATGTGTTTGTGACTTTAAGTATCACTATCTCACAATACTATGAAAATTTGTAAAATTTATGTAATCACTTAATCACAATAAAAATCTTTTTAAAGACTCATGGTAATACCGTTCAATGGACAAAATATTAAAGGCCATAACCAGAGTCACCCAGAAAATACCTTATTTGCCCAAACAGCAGGGAATATGCTTGTGTGAGGGGCACTAGTATCTGGGAAAAATCAAAGTACCTGCCAATCTAATTTGGCTGATGATGGGTAGTATTGACTCAGAAATTAGATGATAAATAACGAGCACAGTGATAAGATCCTCAAAAAGAGACCAAGTGGAATCCATTAACCATCCAAAGAAGATCACAATGAGAAACAATGTTGTTGGGTAGAGGTTCTTGACTTGCATAAAGAAGATTGACAGAACATGTCACACCTAGGATCATATACATGGCTAGCCAATGAGAGTAACATTCCATCTATAGCTACGGTATTGATCAATCTTTATAATAAAAAGAAATTAGTGCAGATAATTATATGTTCCAATGAAAATTCATAATTTATTGTCTTGCTTTCTGTATTGAGAATGTTTTCAGAGACAGAGCCCAGTATAGGAAGGAATGATAAAAATTCTTAGTAATAAGGACTCTGTGTAATACCACAATATCTTCAAGGTGGTCCTTAAAATGTGGGTTATAGACATTACAGTGGAGTTAATTAAGAAAGAGCTAGTGAAACTATATTCCCTTCAGACAATATTAAATAAAACCCAACAATAGATATTGAATTCTGGGAGAATGGAAGGCAGAAATAGCAGTGATTAGTTTTATTGTTAAAAGACCCAAAGAATTCAGATTTGATGGTCCCACAGACCCTATTTAATTCAACAGTATAAGTTTTACTGGATAGATTCTAACAGATACATTTAGTAAATAGTATGTTTGCCAATCTAGAAATGAATGCTGCTACTTTCTACTGTCCAACAAAACAGTCATAATGGGAAATCCTCCAAATGGACAGAACTTTCACAAAGCACCCTTGCATCAATTTTATGAGGAAAGAAGACTGGCTTCTGATAATAATGACTCCAAATTGACAAGAAAGGGTAGTTAAATCTGTTTGTCATAAGACCTTGAAAATTAAAGACACCAAGATCTGAGTTTAGGGAATGTAGGTGGCACTATTTTGTTGAGCATGAAATATGAAAAAATGTTGTGGCACATATTAACAACCACCAGAGAACACTCATATGGAAGTAGCCATAAACAACTGAGAAGGCAGATTGACCTGATGTCTAACCAGCTTCTAAGTTTAGCACAATGGATAGGAGAGCAGAGTGCCATTATGACCAGAAAGGTGGATATAAATAGGTCTAGAAACATAGACTCACCCTTTCTAAGGCTAATCTAGTCACAGCCAAATTTCTGATATGCAAGCAACAGAAAACATACAATTTTTTGAAATAGTACTATTGTGTTAAGTAAAAAAACAAAAACAAACAAAAAATGTATTTGATGGCAAGTTCATGGTAATGAACCATATCTGTACTGGAAAGAGTAATAATTCATCGTCATGGAACTCAACATATACTTTCCATAGGGTTTTACCTTTCTAGCTTATAGTAACTCAAGGCTTAAAATTACTGGTCCTATTCATATAGGATTCCTGAACAACAGCACATCAAACCAAGTATTCTACTTTATAGTACAAAAGGCACAGAATTACGCATACATCCATAGTACCCAGGAGTCCAATTACATATTGTACAATTCCAAAACAGTGCTTCTTGATACTGCAGTGGATGTAGAAATTTTGGAGATAATTCTCTGAGAGTGTGGAGGACCATTCTCTAGGATGCTGTATAAATACAACAGAGTCACATGATCTGTGATGTGCCACTGACTAGTAGACTATATCATAGTACTTTTAGCAAGGGGTAAGAGCCAATCAATGAGCCATTTGGAGAATTTGTTTTTCCATTTTCTCCAAGTATTAATTTTGTGATTTCGAAGTCTTGGTTCCTAGTGTTTGTGTTTCTTTTGTGAAGGAAGCAATAAGCAAGGATCTCAATAAATCTGAAGCTATCAACATATTCATTCTCCAAGAAAGGAAAAGTTGATAATTGGCAAAATAATTTCTCTTGCACTTAGAGTAGAGATAGGACAATTGTTACACAGTAGGAGCAGCTCTAGGCTAATGACAAGAAAGTGTCTAGATTATCAGTCCTCTCAATAATTATATTCTTGCTCACCAAACTAGAATAAGGATGGGAACTGGAATTAATGTCATACATGACAAGAATTTAAAAATCTACAGCATTTGTTTACAAAATAGGACCTTCGGTAATAGGAGCCTAGATTTTCCTTTAATTTTTGTTCTGCATATTTCCTCACCAAAAAAGACCAATCAAAACTATGGAGAAACTTTTCCCAAATGGGAAAATCCTACTCAATCCCACAACTGCCCATAAAAAAAAGTTCTGAAGGCATTCATGATCCTGGAATGATTGTCTTCTAAAGGTTTGATAGCTGAGTTTCTCTCTAGGAGTTGTTTCAGGCTGAAAGGAGTTTTGTTTTGTTTATTCCACTTAAAGTTACTGCTGCTAAAGCAAAGTGCATATGAAAATTAACATCATGACAATGAATAATAGGATGATAAACACAGATGTACAGACAAGCAGTCACTTTTCTCAGCTCTGAAATATCCAAAAATGGCCAATGTAGTGCTCCTGTGTCCCACCGGAAATATTTATTGCATCAAATCCAGGATCTGTCTCTGTGAATCTCTGCCTTTGCAATAGTGGTGATCACCAAGAACAATCTTAGTGAGTCCCCTGCATTTAAATATAAATCTGTTTTCTAGAGTACCTATTCAGCCTTATATTTCTATGAACTTGGCACATACTTAAAAAAAATTAAGCAGAAATTTCCTAATGTCAACCTGACTCTCAATGTTCTCCTTTAAAGTATAAGTCTCCCTCCAACTACAAATCCTTGAAGTTATCCTGTCGCCTTGCCTTTTATCCTATGAGTCTGAAGATTGGGTATCATTTCTTACTGTGCTCACCAACATGTAGAATCTTGGTGTTCTGCTCATCTTTTCCTCCAGATGTGAATATTCATAAAACTTCTATTAAGTTATAGCTCAAATGCTCCAGATTTTAAAAGCCTTCCTGTATTTATTCTCTTTTCTTTCTCTTATAAGAAATATGGTTTGGAATTATTTACTTCATGTCTTCCATCCTGAATGATCTATTTCTTAATAATTAACATTTCATTTTTAATCCAATTTTCCACAGTTTTGCTAAACGTATGTCACCTGTGCAGTTTCTGTTTCTTCAAGAAACAGTTTAGTGGGTTTCAATCACAGGAAAATCTCAGACATGGAGATTATGTAAAAATATTACAAATTTAAATTATGAAAATTCCTATACTGATGGAATTCTTTTGGGGGGGAGTCCGGTCGTGGGGCCTGAACTCTGGGTCTGGGCGCTGTCCCTTAGCTCTTCAGCTCAAGGCTAGCGCTCTACCACTTGAGCCACAGCCCCACTTCCGGCTTTTTTCTTTTTTGATTATGTGGTGCTGAGGAATCAAACCCAGGGCCTCATGCATGCAAGGCAAACGCTCTACCACTGAGCCATCTTCCCAGCCCACTGATGGAATTTGTTAGGGTTCAGTCTTGGGGCCTGAACTCTGAGCCTGGGCACTGTCCCTCAGCTCTTCAGCTCAAGGCTAGTGCTCTACCACTTAAGCCACAGTGCCACTTCCGGCTTTTTTCTTTTTGCTTATGTGGTGCTGAGGAATCAAACCCAGGGCCTCATGCATGCAAGGCAAGCGCTCTACCACTGAGCCACCTTTCCAGCCCCCCCACTGATGGAATTTTAATAATGCTTCTCTCCATTGAATTAAAATTATCACATGATTTCAGCACCCAGACATTAATTACATTTTAAGCAAAAATATAGTTTTGGAAACATGAAAGCAAGAAATGTTAGAAGAAATAATGAGCAAAAGGGTGATTGTGAATCACAATCCTGTTTGCAAGTCATGTGTTTACCAAAAACTATTCTATTCTGTTCTGTTCTATTCTCTTCTATTTTATTTTTTTTGGATGTGGTGGTCCATGGCTATAATTTTAGCTACTTGGAAGGCATAGGTAAAAAGATCACAAAACAAATAAAAGTAAAAAAGGGCTGTGGGCAGTAGAGGGATGGCATACCAAGCTTCATGCCCTGAGTTCAAAATCCCATTACTACCAAAAAATAAAGAACCCTCAATTGATAGCAGCTATGTGCTTTCAAGTTGACAGTGGTGCATACTGCTATTTTTGTTGCTGCTAGTAAGCAGCCTATCCAAGTACAAGGGGCCAACAAAACTATGAGGGCAAGGAGACTAATATGTGGAAGAGAACAAATTTGCATATGTAAAGAGGGGAAGAGGAAAAATATGCAGAATAGAATTATTTTATGCTTCGTGTTCACAATGCTGAAGGAAGCAAAACTGGACAGACACACTGTCAGCAGCCAGTGAGGGCTCAACGTATCTTAATTGGCTTAATACTCATATTTTCTAAGAGTTTTAGCCAAGTTTGGTTTGAGTCTGAATTCTTCCTTGAGATACATTTCAAACCATAGAAAAAGCCCAGAGTTCTTGGCTTACCCATAAGGCAGTCTGGATTATACTTTGTGGGAGTTTTGGTTCCTCCAGAAATGCTCAGCACAAAGGCTTCTGGCAGACACAAACTCATTTCAAAAGCCACACTAATGGCTGTCACAGCAGGAGTAAGCCCTTCCCTGGACCAACATTCCTGTTTTCAATTAGGTAGGCCTTATGATGATTTATTAAGTTTTGGAGATCAATCCTGGAAATGTTGAATCTCATTTTCCTTAAGGATACCATATAGAGCAAACAGGCAGATTGGTATTTTAGAGTATTCTGAACACACTAAGTCAACCTTAGTTTTTGTTATTTTCTCATGAAATACACGGATTATCAAGTTGAAATAAATAGGGTATTTTTTTTTTTCAGTTGTGGGGCTTGAACTCTGGGCTTGGGAGCTACCCCTGCATTCTTCAGCTCAAGGCAAGCACTCTACCACTTGAACTACAGCACCACTGCTGATTTTCTGGTGGTTAAATGGAGATAAGAGTCTCATGGACTTTCCTGCCCAGGCTGGCTTTGAACTGTGATCCTCAGATCTCAGTCTCCTGAGTACCTAGGATTACAGGCGTGAGCCACTGGTACCTGGATTTATAACATTTTTGAAATTTAAAATTAGCAAATTTAAATTTGAAATTTTTTTCTGAGTTTTTAAAAAAAATTTTTATTTATTTTTTATTGTGAAAATACTGTACAGAGGGATTACAATTACATGGGCAAGATAATGAGTACATTTCTTATCAAGCATTGTAGCCTCCTTCTTTGTTTCCCCTTCCCATCCTTTCCCAGCCTCCCCCCGCCCCCCCACCAAATCCTCCCCCCCCCACCAAAGTTGTAAAGTTCATTTTCGACATGACAACTTGTACTTCTCATTTGAAAAATTAATGTCTACCAAATTCTAATTTATCATCACTTCTATATCTATGAATTCACAATTCTCTTATATATTTTAAATTTAATAAGCCTTTTTTAGGTGCAGGTCAAGACAAAATGAGTATTGTTATATCAATAATTGAGTATCTAAAAATAGTTTATTATGTTAATTAAAAATTTTAGGGCTGGGAAGGTGGCTCAGTGGTAGAGCGCTTGCCTTGCATGCATGAGGCCCTGGGTTTGATTCCGCAGCATCACATAAGCAAAAAGAAAAAAGCCAGAAGTGGCACTGTGGCTCAAGTGGTAGAGCGCTAGCCTTGACCTGAAGAGCTGAGGGACAGTGCCCAGGCCCAGAGTTCAGCCCCCATGACCAGACCCCCCCCCCAAAAAAAAAAAACCCAAAAAACAAAAAAATAAAAACTTTAGTCAGAAAATTGTTGTCTCTGTCAAGCTATCCTATCTCTCAAATACTTGTTCATAAAGTTGTATATTTTGGAACAGTTTTAGATATTTGGAAAAATAACACAGGTAGGCAAATTCCCTTATATCTTGCACATATATCATTATCATATTTTATACTATATCAAAAATCAGTACATTATTCAAAATTATTATTATTTATTTTTACTGATTTGCTTTTTCTTTTCTAGCATTCCATTTAGAATACCACTAAGACATTGCATTCAGTACACATGTCTTCTTAGGTCTCTCTCTGCTGTGATAATTATTCAAGCTAACTTTAATTTTGTTTATTTTTGACAAATTTTAGTACTACTATTCAAGTTATTTGTACAAAGGATCTGATAGTTTTTGCTTGTTTTGTTTTTGTTTGTTTGTATAATTAACTTGGGATTATGGGTTTGGGGGAGTAACCTCACAAAGGCAAAATACCATTTTCATCACATCTTATCAAAAATATATATGTATTGTGAGGTATGGTAGTATATGCTAGTAATGCCAGCACTAGGGAAGCAGAAGTAGATTATTACTTCAAGAGCATCATGCTTCAAAAAGAAGGAAAAAAATTGAGAAAGACAGTACATGCACATATATAATTGATGACAAAGTATCTACATAAATAACTTCTCTAGGAGTTCTCTCCAATTTGTCCAGACACTTTGAGTTCATATAAGGTCATGAATATTTTATTTTAAAATTGTTCAACTTTTTGCTGTTTGAAAGTCAGTTAACTTTTGTGTCCTTTTGACATATCTCAGTGATTGTATCATTTTTTCTTACTTCTTTTTTTCTTGTAAGAAGCCCCTGAGTTTCTTAAGCTACAAAATATACCAAATTTTCCTCACATATTTTCTTGCCAAAAATAGAATCAGCATATTTTCTAAAAGGGGCTGTTTTCCATTTTTTGTTGTTTTTTTTTTAATGTTGTCTTCTGTTTTTAAGTAACAATATTGGAAACAAAGATTTACCTCCCATCATTTATCTTATGTCTATTCCAATAGTGAGAAAATTGGCCCCTACCATGTGCCATGAATAAACAACACAATATAACTCAGAGGATCAAACTTAAAACTTTAGAACAGAAAGAAATAACAATCCAATTCAACAGAAAAATTGTCAAGCAGAGCATAGTGGTTCATGCTTATAATCCTAGATATTTGAAAGCAAGAGATCAGAACTGTAGCACTATCTCAACCAACAAAGTGCTGAGCGTACCTGTTATCTGAGTTATGCAGGATGCACAAATCTAGTTTGGCCTTTGCAATTTGTTTGGAAAAGAATGAAAACAAACAAACAAAAAAAAATAAGGGCTTCCATGTTGCTCATGTGATAGAAAACCTGCTGAATACATACAAGAACTGGATTTCAAACCTGAATATTGCTCTCCAAATAATGTGTCATGTATTTGGTAGTTAAGAATATTTACACCTATCAGATCATCAGTAATATTGACAGTGATTTTGTACTTGATCCATTTTGAAAAATCATGAGTTAATATTTTCTTACAGTCTTTGTGTAATTAAAACAAATATGAAGTGGGGTTTTTTTAGCTTAGGTGTTCATATAACATTATTGCCTTTTAAGTTTTCATTTAACGAGATCATTATTGCATCTAACATGATAGGAGTTGCAGTTGAAGGATATCTGAAACAATATTGTAACTACAGGAAACCCAGGCTATTTCTATAAAGACCCACTCACTCATGTTGTATTGTCCCAAGGGTAGTCATGAAGAGTCATAATACAAGAAATGAATTTCCAGTTAAATAATTCATATCACTCTTGCTAATGCCTTCTTAGTGCAGCAAGCTTTGTATCAGTCTCATAATTCATTCTAAGTGTACTGTGAAAAAAAAATTGCCAAAGCAACTAATTGTAAAATACCTCTGTATCATTGCATGAACAGGTTATTTCTATGCTATAGAATTAACTCACTGGAAGAGGTTATATAAAGAGATTTCTGGCATAAATAACCATGTAGAGTCAAATTAATGGATTACTTGAAATGAGCATTATTTAGATAGATAATTTTAAAGTATTATGTAGAGTGAATTATTGTTGCATTACATTAGGAAATGTATAGAAATTTTTAAAAACTAGAAAACTATTTTGTATATATATTTTAACATAAAATCAATACAAACTATTTTATGAAAAGTATCCATAAATACCAAGCAAGAAAGTGACTATGGAAGCTTAAAGAAATACTATGTGTGTCCTGCACCAGTGAGCGACTCCTGCCTGTAATCCTAGTTACTCAGGAGGCTGAGGTCTGAGGATCACTGTTTGAAGCCAGTCCAGGCAGGAAGGTCCATGAGACTTTTATCTCCAACTGACCACTAAAAAGCCAGAAACAAAGTGGAGCTGTGGCTCAAGTGGTAGAGCCCTAGCCCTGCCTGAGCACTAAAGTTAAGGGACAATGCCTAGGGCCTGAGTTCAAGCCCCATAACTGGGGCGGGGGGGGGGGGGGGGGGAAGTAACAATCAAAATAAACACAAACACCAAAAACAAAAAATCCAAAAGCCTCATTACACATCAGTAAAAACATCCATGCTCTTGTTCTTTAGTCAAAATAATTAGTAAATGCCAGTAATGGGTTGGCAATATTTCATAAAGGTACAAGGCAGCATTTCAATAAAAAGCAATAATCCAAAGATTGCATGTGTTGGGCACTAAGTGAGTCAGGCTGTAATCCTAGCTATTCAGCAGGCTGAGATCTGAGGTTTGTGGTTCAAAGCCAGCTAGGGCAGGACAGGCCGTGTGACTCTTATCTCAGATTAACTACCTAAAAATTGGAAGTGGAGTTGTGGTCAAGTGGTAGAGTGCTAGCATTGAGCACAAAAGCTCAGGGAAAGTACCTGGATTTCAAGCTTCAGGACCAGACAAAAGAAAAAAGATTGTGTGTTGATTGAAAATATGTCGTCATTTGATTTTCTTTTTAAACCTGATATTTTTATAGAGGCTTAAGATACTGTGATTCTCTTTCTCTCTCTAATTCTAAATTTGTCTGGAGCATTGCTTGTAAATACTACATATAAATTAAAGTTACACTGCAAATACATAACTGCCTTAGCTCTAATTCAGATGAATTTATAGCTTCTATGAAGAGTTAAAAGTCAAGAATAGCAGCTGGGATGGTGGAGCATGTCCATAATTCTGGGCCTTAGGAGCCTAAATAAGGATTGCTATTTTTTGAAGTTAGCTTGGACTCATTGAGAGATGCTGCTGAACAGAGGAAGAAAGCAAACAAAAACAAAAGAAGAAAAAAGAATAACACATGAGAATATCTGGACAATTATATGGTTAAAAGTGACAAAATTTGCAGTCAGGCACCATTGCCTCCTATCTGTAATCTCAGCTAGTTATGAGGGTGAGAGCTGAGGATGGAGGTTCAAAGCCAGCCATAGCTGGAAAGTCCCTGAGACTATTATTTCCAGTTATCTACCAAAAAGTTGGAAATTGAGCTGTATCTCAAGTGGTAGAGGACTAACTACCAACAAATAACCAAAAGAAACAGAAAAACACTAAAGGACAGGTCCCAGGCACTGAATTCAAGCCCCAGGACCAGCGAAATAGAGAGAGACACAGAAGAGAGAGAGAGAGAGAGAGAGAGAGAGGATGGTGGGGGGAAGAGGATAGGAGGGAGGGAGGGAGGGACAGGGAGAGAGAGGGAGGGAAGGAGAGAGGGAGGAAGAGGGAGGGAGGGAGGGATAGGGAGAAAGATTTCTCTGTTATGCTGACATATACTCTATACAAAGTGGACTTTCACATTTTGTGAACAGAATTCATTTAAGCAGACAAGGAATATTTTGATGGAATCCAACTTGATTGAACAAGTTCCTTGAAAGTATTTTGCAACTACCTTTTCATGGGAGATTTTAGTTCTAATGAAAAGTAAACCATTATAAAATGCTGTTCACATAGCCTACTTTAACACATTTCTTTGTAGTTTGATAATAACCATTTTGTCTTATGCTGATCTGCAACTTTCAAAGCCATATTTTTAACCCAAGTAGTTGGCCCAATTTCTAAAGCAATGGTTTTCTTCTGGGAAATCTTGCTGCTGCGATTAGTGGTTTAACTGCAGTATTTCCAAATCACTACAGTAAGTTCCCACTGATGCCTTTGTGGTTTCTACTTATACCAAAGACTGTTCTATGAGTGCTGCATGGAAAAGCTTGTTCATCTCACAATGCTCTTTCTGGACACATAGAGGTATCGCAACATCTTACAATAATCTTGACATTTTGGCACTCAAAAATAAACATTATTTTTGCATATATTTTCAATATTTTTGTCATTTTTACTTCATGAGTCTGTGTTTAGAAACTAAATTGTAAATGTTTTTCTAATATGTATTTAAAATGGGCATTCCAAGTTAATTGGAATTTTGCTTAGATTATATTTCGAATTACATTGCTACATCCTTTAGTTCTATTTCCTACCATCTATCTATCATCTTTATCAATCTGTCTGTATTAACAGCTTACCCATCATCCATCAATCAATCTATCATCATCACCACCATCACCATCGTCTATACTTCTGTCCTTGCAAAGAAATGTGATTAAAAGAGGGGTGCAAACAGGATGAAGAAATTCAAACTGCCGATTGTTTTTAAAGAATTCTGAATATGTATAGCTGAAGCGTATTAAAGAATCAGGGAAAGACAAAAACTTCTTATTCCCCTCTATAATCACTAAGGAGAACACAGATTCTCTTTGGCACAAAAAGACCTCAATCAGAGAGTTCTTTGAACATAAAGTATGCCTTAAATATATGATTTCAGTTTGCCGCTTAAATACCATCACAGTTGACCTTTTGAAACAGAGCTGAACTTACTCTGCTGTATATTGTTCATTCTCATGAAGAACAATAATGAATTAATGCATTTATTTTAATTCCACTTGACCTTTCTTGAGAGCAAGTACATTCCAAAATAACTCACTCTGTTCCTTTAAACATTCACAAAATGAATTCATTATTATAATTTTCCTGACAATTGTTAAAGAACAACGATACTGGTATTAAAATCAAATTGAACATACAACGGAGACTTGAAGCTTAAAATTCAAAATGAAAAGATTCCATCTTCCTTTTGCTGTTCCATTTATTTTGTTTGTTGTTAGACAGTTTTCATGAACAATGTTTGGTGGTGGGTTTTTTTTTTTTGAAAGATTTGTCCAATTTTCCTTTGGCCTTCTAATTTTTACTTGGAAACAGTGTGGGAAACAATCTGGTTTTGATGGAGCCCCAGATTTTTGTGAGTGTGTGTGTGTTCTAAATAAACTCAACTAGGTCATATGACTCATATGCTTTCCATGGTCTCATTGACTTCATTGTGTCTAGAAACTATTTAATTAATCTTATTTGAGCAGATAGACAGTTTTGATTGCTTCTCTTTAAAAAGATGATCTGTTTTGCTCAGAAGATTGTTCTTTAAGTTATTTTATGTAAATTATTTTCTAAAAAATGTGTAGAAATTTGATCGATTTGTATAGTAAAAATAAATACTTCAGTTCTTGTGGTTTGCAGGGACAGCCATTGTCTAGCTTCAGCTTTGCGATTAAGCCTTGAGGAAGAAATACAGAATGATGAGAAATGCACCAAGAAACTACCACCTTTAGAAAGGTTAACAGGCCTTCTGGGGATTTTATCTTCTCTACATTTTCATTCCTTTATAGTAAAACAAAACAGAAAAGCTTACCAAAATGACCACTTGAGAGTATAACTCAATATGTCCGAGGCAAATTTCATTTGAATCTATTCAAGAAAACATTCTAACACATTCATCTACATAGTTTCTTTATAAAATTTAACAACACAGAGGTATTCCTATAAAAGCAGATATATACAATAACTGTAAATGTGTGCATTTCCAGCTTTATGTATACTTATGTCTTGATATTTTAGTTTTGCATTATAATACATGTTTTAACATTTTTTGCTAGTATTTTCAAGATTTAACCTTGATTTGGAATATTCTAAGGTCTGTCTCTATGTGTCCATAGATTAGAAACGTTGGGAAAGGAGAAAATCTTAAAATTATGCATTTACTTTGCATTCAGTGTTGACAAGATTTTTGATAAAAAAAAAAAAGAGATAAAGGTTAGGACAGTAATTTTTTATTTTTTAAATCACTCCTATCCTCTTTTATGAGATCAATACTACCTCCAATTCTCATCTAGTAATCACTGATTCAACATGTATTAATGACTTATATGCAACTAAATATTACATGTATGCTTCCTCTGATTTTTTTTTTTAAGTTTTAGGCTCATTCCAGGAACTTTCCTTTGAATACCACGAAGACCTAATGCATGTGAACTTTAGGATGATTCACTGCAATACCTGCCCAGCTAAAGAGCAGACTTTATATAACTATAACATCATAGTATTTTAGATTTTAGTTCATTGGGTGGATGAAGCCATTTTTAGAATGAATATTAATTGGTATTATTATTCTGAAAATATTTAAGAGTTCAAGTGAAATATGAGTTCAAAATTTGAAAACTTATGTACTTGAGCTGAAGGAAGTAACCTCTTTTTTCTAATTTCCAGTCAAAAAGACATGAGACAGTG
The DNA here is from genome assembly GCF_019054845.1 of Dipodomys spectabilis. Lineage (NCBI taxonomy): Eukaryota > Metazoa > Chordata > Mammalia > Rodentia > Heteromyidae > Dipodomys > Dipodomys spectabilis. The sequence goes on from NW_024870792.1 coordinate 8,052,236, forward strand.
GCCAGTTAATTTTCAAGTATTTCCCTTTTTAATTCTTTTAATATAGAAAAGGAGATGGTAGGTGTTATCAGAAAACTAGGAAAAATTAGAAAGGAATTGTTATAGAAATGGCCTCTCATATAATTGCATCATTCTTCTTACTTTCTGACCCAAAAATAATCCAAGTTGTCTGGAAAATGAAGAGGTCAGATGTTTGTGCATTTTGTCAAGTGTGGTTAAGTTGATATCTCTGAAGATTTATGACTCTCTTTCACTACCTGTCTTCTCCTGTTCCCCAGGCTGTCGACTTGTCTGATACTCAAATTAATTTATTTTAATTAAAAATAGTTAGGAAATAGATGAAGTTACATGGAATGTGTGTGTGTGGGAAGAGAGAGAGAAAGAGTTAGAATTTGCTGGATCTTTGATAAAGTCTCTTCGTATATTCTTTTCTTTCTTTTTTGATTTTAATTTTATTGTCAAGGTGATTTACAGAGGGGTTAGTTACATACGAAAGGTAAGTACATTTCTTATTGAACTTGTTATCCCCTCCCTCATTTTTTCTCCCTCTTTTTGTCTCCCCAACCCTTTCTTTATATGTTCTATGACACACACATTATTTATTAAATTATTTAATAGTATAGTAACTGATTTTTAAAGTATATAAAAAATAAAAATAGTCAAATTAAAGAATAATTTTAAATGTATCCTATAATTGCAGCTATAAAAACCCATTAATTTTTTTCTTTCAAACTATAGCCAAGAAACAAATATCTTTCGTTGTTTTCCTTGAAGGGAAGAACCAGATTCTGGATTATTTCCAGGCCATCCAGACAGTTATTTCAACTGGAACAACTGACCTTTGGAAGAGACTAAAACATAGCAGCCTAGCCAGACAGAGAAGAGGGAGTGGTTAGTTGGGAAGATCTTCAATGTTGTTCTTATGAAATCTCATTTGAAGAGGACACTAAAAAAATTAAGAAAAATGAACCTTAAAATATTTAGAACTAATGAACCACAACATCAACAATATAGGCAAAGGTGAATATGTGAGCTTTCTTTAATGCATCAATTCAGTCTCTTAAATACAGGGAAAATTTTAAATTATATTACACTTACCTTTGAATTTTCATATCCTTCCAATAATCATTCTTTTGTTTTCCTCCCTCAAGTGGAACAGATTTCCTTAAGCCCCTGACTTCATGGTATTTGTTAGTTGGCATGTAGGCAATTGTCAGAGTTCTATTTAGCAAACAAAGTACTACTTCAATAAATGTTAAATTAATGGTAAAAGTTTTATTAGAGAGAAGAAAGTAGTCATCATCTTCCAATATTTATTTAGAAAGCATGTGATAATTTCCTTTCCAAGAGAGCATAAGAAATTTGAGTTGACATCATTAGCAAGAGACATGCTAAAGGATTATCTAACCTCTTGGTAGATATTATAAAGTGCTTGGCACCAAAAAGAACACAAGGTAATCCTTTGTTTGGGGTGGTTGAAGAATTAGTAGAAGGACTTTAAAATATTTTATTAAAAATGCAAAAGGGAGATGTTCCCAAGACAGTATTTTTAACGATTTTTGAAAACATAAAGGGTAAATCAATTTGGTCCAAGGTCTAAGGTCTGAAGAAGTGCAATGGGGTATCAGAATGTATGTTAGTAGGAAACTAATTAGGTATAATGCAGAACTGGAGAACCTTGTAGAGTGGAACTCCTATACTTTTTAACCAGGTCCACTTCATTGAAAACAATTGCACTTAGAACTCCTAATGTATGTTCTAAAGTGTCTGTCCAAGTGGATGCAAACTAAGAATTTTGTTCAAAAGCTTGCCTCTCACATGTACCTGAATGCATATGAACACTGGTTAAAAGCTGGCACTAGAGGCTGAGATCTAAGGATCTTGGTTTAAAGCCAACCTAGGCACACAAATCCATGAAACTCTATGAGTAGAAAAATAAGTTTTTAGAATGGTAATGCAGTATGTATATTTATAAAATATTCATATTCCAGAAACATTCATTTCAAAGCAAAGAAATAGAAGACATTCAGTGATTTAAGAGTCAGTATCTTTGCTAGAGTAAAGAAATGCCACTGCAGAGAAAGGCCAAATATACCTTTAGGGTAGAAAATGGGATACCTTAGTTTTTAAATAAAACATATGATGAAAACATGGAACAAGTACAAAAGAATTAATGATTCTGTGAAGTTTAAAATAGAAGGATAATTCTTCAAAGATAACTAGCAACTAGCAAGGACAAGACACTTCCTGTAGCAGCCAGAGATGCAAGAGCATGACAACCTTGTCTATATCAACAGCTTGTTAATTGCCTACAAAGGGTGTAGTTTAGGTGGAATCTGAGATTGAGTTGTCAAAATTGAGTCCAAGATTCTACAAGCAATTTAACAGAGGCTGAAACCCAAAATCACAAGTAAATGTTGAATTTGGAACTACACATGGAAACACTGGAATAGAATAATAGTAACAGCTAGTTTTTTTCATGGTTATGGTAACATCAAAAATAAAAATGAAATGTAACATTGTAAAATCTATCAGAAATTCTTAAGTATTACTTTTTGTACTACAACTTGACAAAAGTCCCAATCTAAAATGTCAGAAACAAAGAGAGGAAGAAAACCTTTGTTCTTGTACTGCATTCCCTCTGGATTACTTACTTAGTGAAAGTAGTCAAAGTAGTTAGTTCAAGGCACCCATAATAAAGCAGATAATATAAGTGTTCTCGGGTTACTTTTTGGTTTCTATAGTACTTCAATACATACTATTTTTATATATTCTATTTATTAAGATCATATACTTTCCCTATATGACCAACTGAAAGTAGGGATGTTGTCAAGTCAACAAACAATATATGTAATCAAACTTACTAGGTATCTTCTCATCCATATGATATAATATTAAGTCACAGAGAGAAAGAAGTACATTTTACAGAGCAAACTTTTGATTTGTTGGGTTGCAGAAGTTTGTGTGAATGAGGTCAGTGTGTTTCTAAAACATTTTAATACCATACTTTGGATAAGTTCCAAACGTCTTCATGACTGCACATTAGTAACAACCCCAATCCTGCTATCAAGGCTATCAGTCAAATCTTCTTTGTATTATTAACTATAAGAAAAGAGTCCTAATCTTGAAACATGATGTCTATATATAATGTGGTTATTACCAACAGATGCTTCGGTGAAAAGAAATCACCCTAGGACATCTCTTACCAGCAAGGCTAAGCATGTGTCTCACAACTCTTAATATTGCTCATAAAACAAAATGTATGTGGGCTGTAAGAAATGAAGTTACACGTAAAACCTTTTATGGATGGGATTGGGAAAAATTAGAGAGGATAATAGATAGGGTAACATTGCTTAAGATGTACTGAACTCACAATATGACTTGTTGAATTGAAACCCCTTTGTATAACCACATCAAATAAAATTTTCCCTGTATTCAAAAAAAGTAAAGCCCTTTCATTCTCTGTTCAGCTCTGATTTATGAACAAGAAAATTTGTTCAATTTTCAAGTATATTTAGAGACTGTTTAATAAACAAATTGAATAATTTAATTTATCTAAAATCCTTTATTCTCAGCAAAATCAAACATATCATTGAATTTACATAGAAATACAATTTTTAACCATGTCTTTCTTCATAAAAATGTACTGGTGAAATAAAATGTTCATAATTAATGACCAATTATGTACTGTTTAATCATGCCAGTAGCAGAATTGACTACTATTAAAAATTGGTAAAGTAACATATCTTAAATATGCAAATATCATCTCAGTACTCTATTGTGTTACCATTGATAATAAATGCCCACTAAATATATACCTATTGCATAAAGCTTTTTCAAGTACAATAAAAATACAAATTCTATCTGTTAAAAAAAAGCCATGTGGCTCCTAAACATTCTCATTATACAAATTCCAAAATTATAAAGACTCTACTTTGTGAAATATATACTGTCCTCTAATTACGGTACAACTTAGAACGTAACAAAACACAAACGAGAAGCTTCACATATAGTATACAACATTATGGCGATGCATACCAATACAATATTGCGTAAGCACACTGATTTCTGTTCTTAGAAAATGTAGCTTTAATGTTTGAACAAAATTCCCATGTGTAAAGAATCTATTTATCTTTGGTGACTATCACCAATCCATATTTTCACTCATTTTTCTTAATTCTTTGATAAAACAAAGTAGAAACTGATCATTGTTTTTTTTTCTGCATGATTGCTGGTTCTCTGTTACACCATGGGCAACAATATTCAGAACTTATCAGCAAATCAAGAATGAGATTCCAGGAAATTTTATTGCTCACATTCATGATGCAGCTCATCAGAAAATGTATTTTGGTGAAAATTAGGATTTTGACTTTAACAGACCAAGTACAAATTTAGATGCACTAAATACGTTGATAATATTTTTAGAATAGTTCTCTTTATATTTTAAAATATCAAAAACAATGAGACATCATAAAATAAACTTTGGTGAGAAAAACTATAGTTGGTAATATAAGGATAAAGATCAACTTTAAACCTAGAGATGATATACATTCCAAATGGTTTTCCTTACGAGATAACAAATGTAACTTACTCACACATTAGAAGTGAAATAAAATGAATCAAACATTTTGGAATACAACTGAAATTAACTAGAAAAGATTACTTAAGTTTCATTTAATTGTCAGCGAAATTTATATTTTTTCTTTACTAATTTAAAAATTTGAGGACTGATGGCATAATTTCAAAGTTTAAATTTTCCCAATTATATGAACATTATACACATAAAATAGCACTGTCTCATGCATATTCATTGTCTGTCTCATAATATATTCATTGGTTTGAAAATAGAACACTAGTTTGGTGTCAACATATCTCTTCAGAATTTTAAAATATTTAAGTATGGTTTTTTTGGGGGGGAAATCAATAAAAAACTAGCAGCCTGGAGAATGAATGCATTGCAATTATTTAGAACTCAGACCAGACAAATATATAGATAACTTGATTTTCAATGATAAATTCATCCACAACAGAAACACGAACAAAAAACTATGACATACATTACACTAAGTTGTATTTAAAATTAAAGATACTGATCAACAGTCAATGTGGAGAGACTTCACTACAAAAGCTTTCAAAACATTAAGATATCCAAAAATATATTGGCACATGTTTAATACCTGTCTTAAAATAATAGTGAATGCTATATGTGTATATAAGCAAATTTAATATGAGTCAGGATCTTTCTTTCTTGACATCAGCATTTGCTGTCTACTGGATCAAGACAAAACACGGTGCCTTCAAGAGTTAGTCCCATTTTGAACCCCTCCTGTAAAACACAATAAAATCATTAAAATAGGAACATCACATGACAGAATAAAATGAAATAAAAATCAGCAGGTAAAAACAGACTAAATAGAACTTGAATCTTAACATTTTAAAAGATCAAAACTTACAAGGGTGAACAAATACAACAGTGGAACTGATTAGACACTTGTGGATGAGGACGGGGAGGGAAAAATGGGAAGAGAGCAATGGGAGGAAAGACATGGTTCAAAAAGAATTATACTCATTACTCATTACCTGATTCATGTAACTATAACCCCTCTGTATAGCAATTCTCCAATAACAATAAAAAAATAAAATATCCAAAAAGTTTATATAGTAGGCCAAATTAATTGCCTATCAGCATTTCATGTAGATATCTTCCATTGGAAATATTCTTACACTCATAAACATTTTAATGTTTTAAAGATATGGGAGATCAGTGTATATGAGAAAAACATAGGAATATATGAAATTAAGAAGTATTTTTTTCTGGTAGAACCTAAAGAATATGTCAATATTTCCCTTTGAGATATTACTGAGATTGTTGTCATCAATCTAATGAGAGGTTCTGATCATTTTGATTATTTGTTTCCTATTACCACTGCCCAGAACCTTACTTTCTGTAAATGCAGAGCCGTTCTATGTGTTCAGATTGCAGATTACATGGCTTGGCCATGAAGAAAGGACCCCATCTTAAGTTCTGCTTTTGCTTTTCAGTGGTATGGCTCCTTGGATTTTGTTCCATTTGCACATTTTAGACATTAAACTGCCATTAATGTATTGGCCCTTAAGCACCTAACAGCCATGAATATGTTTTGTTCTTTTCTCCTAAGACTTTTGAGCAAAGAAGCCTGTCCTTCTCCACTTCCAGCATTTTTATTTTGCTAACTAAACTGTGGGCTACTTTTGGTTCTTTCTAGCTGCTTCCAGCCTCATCTGGTTTCTTAATCTATGCACACTGGCCTACACAGAAATGAAAAGCACACAGCTTGGCAGGGGTGGCTCACGCTTGTAATCCTAGCCACTTAGGGGGCTGCGAGTTGAGGACTGCCAGCCCAGCAGGAAAGTCTGTGAGACTTTTCTCCAATTAGTCACCAAGTGGAGTTGTGGAGAAGTGGGGCTGTGGTTTGAGTGGTAGAGCTCTCACTTTGAGCAAGGAAAACTCAGTGACAGCACCCAAGCCAAGCCGTAGAGAGAGAGGAGAGAAGAGAGGGGGGAGAAGTGAAGATAGGGGAGAAGAAAAACAGGGAGAGAGGGAAAAGCATAGAGACATAGAGAGAGGAATCATGGATCAGTGGAAATGCAAGTCACTTGGCAAGTTCCTAGGATAAAAAGTGTGGTAGTGTTCCCAAATTACTTTCATTTGAAGTAACTATTTGTGTTTATGCAAGCCAATGCAAACCATTATAACATAGAAGGAAAATAGCTACAAAAATATAAGCCATGTTTTATTTGTAATTAATGCTCAGAATGCTTTAAAAAGAGTAAACATCAATATCATAATTGGAATAGTTTTTCAAATCTTCCCAGCACTTGAGGTACAAATTATATTCAATTGGGTAAAGATCAAAGGAGTTATGAGTGTTACTTAAATTTTTGCCATATTTATTTTAAGTATTTTCCCAATAACCAACACACACTTAGAAAAGTGAATATTTCAGTTGAAAATACTGTAAATAAGCTGTTCTTTTAAGATGCTTGTCCTGAAAATTCTAAGTTTTAATGTGTTAATAATATTGGAAAGTAAAATGAAGTGTTTGTATGTCACAATACCGCCATCATGTTTTTTTTATTTTTAAGATCATTTTAGATTCCCCTTAGGCTAATGTAACCTTCCAATGAACAGATATCTTCTTATAAGGCCCGTTAGTTTCCTTTCCTTTCAAAATAAAATGTCTTGCATATTTTCTTATCTTCCTCAGAAGGTTCATTTTGTAAATCATAATTTAATAAATTTGCAATCATTCTAAATTTTCCATATTCTCTTGAGTTTCAAACTTGAAACTAGGCTTGTTTACATAAGGTAGTGATAGGAATTAATATAAGCTAATATCATAAAGACTGATTTTACAATAAAAAGCAACTAAGTGAGTGCTGATGGATCACACACTTGTAACCCTAGGTACTCAGGAAGCTAAGCTCTAAGAATCTCATTTGAAAGCCAAAATAATCAGCAAAAAGCACTAGCTATGTGCTCTGTCACTTAGACAAGGAAAATATTTCATTGGCCTTATTAAACCCATACTACTTACAAACCTATTATTGCTATTCAAAGATACAAATAGTTGACTGTATATATTAAGTTAATTAAAATAGAAAGGATCATAACAAAACTCATTATAGGCATTACATAATAAGAATACTACTGAACTTCAAATTGAGCTACGAAGTAAATCTGCAACTATCAGACATAAGCGATAAGGCGAACAACATAACTGCAGCAAAATCGCTGATCGATAACCATAAAAATCTGTTATGAAACATCCTTAACAATAAATGATCAGTTGCATCATAAAGCATGCCAATATCAAGAATTCAGGTTTTACAGGATTGTAAGCCATTTAAAAGTATTAGGAAAACAATATACCAACCATCTCTGGCGCTACCCACCATGAAAGCAGAAGAGAATAAAAAAGGACATCAAGAACATATTAGAAATAGCAAACACAAAATTCACGCACAAAACCACAAGAACTCCCACCCAGGGCCCCTGTCACATTCACTTCTACATATATATATATATATATATATATTTGCCCCAGGCTGTAGCTGCCTAACTGGAAAAAAAGTAATATTTTTAAAAGAAATTGCTTTTGGCAAAATTCAGCATTTTCAAAAGCTAATTGTATGTAATTTGAGTGAAAGTTTCATAGTATTTGAAATGTGGAAAAGGGATAGAAAGTTGGTGTCATCAAACATAAACAGATGCAAAATATTTCTGCTGAATTAAACATAAGTCTGATATTGTGCTTTTGGTTATAGCCAAATAATTTCATCCTTCCTATTATATCAAATTATTAATTTACATTCTATTAGTGTCATAAAGCTCATTTTGAAATCATAATAAGACTATAAGAATGCCAATTAGAGTGTGCGGAAGTGAAGCACAATGTGAATAGGAATGGATTATCGCAGGACCAATAAGTGGAAATACCTCCCCTACCTGACTTTATTGTCCTCATTTTCTCACCCAATTAACTTCATAAAACTGTTTAGAGTCCACTTATATAGTTAGTTTCATCAAAACATGAGGAGCAAATTGAAAGAGAAGACTTTACGTTTTAAAAGTCTATTTACCAATCATGGCCCATTGAATAAAGATTTTAAAGCCAACTTTTTTTTCAATTTTAAAGGATGACTTAAATTAAAAATATATATATATATATATTATGTAGAAAAAAGAGAGAAAGAAAGAGAGAAAAGAGAGACAGAATACCCAACTGGACTACATTCCTAAAGATGTTGTCACTGGTATCTGCTTTCTCAATAAGAGCCGAGAAGTCATGAACCACAGCTACAATGCTTCTTTTCAGACAGAATGATTTCACTCTTACAAAGATCTTCCCTCATTTACCCATTTGCAATTTTGAAATTCACAATTGTTAAGACTGGGATCAAATCTTATAAATCTAATAAATGACCTTTTAATTTCTGGATTTCAAAACAACAAGCTATTGTAAGCCATGACAGTTTATATTTTAAAAAGGAACTATCTACTTTTTACTGTAAATTGAGCCATTAAAAAGACCATTTAATATTTAAGCTATTCAGAACTATTTTGGGAGGACATGTAGAAACTTTAGAATTACATTTTAATGTACTTATATTAAGAACATTATGTGCCATCAATTCAAGAGAGGGTAGTTTGGGTATATAAGTTATTTCTTGTCTTAGATTAAAAAGAAATAAACCATGAATGGGCCAATTTATTAGTCACCTGCATCTCATCTAATTTTGATTGAATGTCTGGAGGGAAATCCCCTGCTCCACAGTTAAATGGGTCAAATGGTTCAGCTCCAAAGAGGTCTCGTTCTAAAAGGAAGAAAACATGTCAAGTAAGTGAAAAACAGGAAATAAGTTGTGGTGAAATAGATTTCAAAGGGAGGATTATATGAATAAATACAAACAGAATTATAAATACAAATAACCCTCCATATGACCAAATAAGCCACTAGCTATCCTTTGACTATGATGGCTGTCTGGAGCATAGACTAACTCAGGGAGCAAAGATTCAGTTTATGACATCAAAAACTGTTTAGTAATAAAGTGCTATTATCCAAAGAAGGTTCTGTGCCTTGATTACGAGCCTATAGTTGTAATCCCAGCCTCTCAGTAGGCAGAGAATGGTAGAATTTTGGTTCAAGGCCACATTTGAACCATTCTTGGCTATATGGTGAATAGTGCTAACATAGTTATGCAGATGTTTCTTGGACAGACTGATTTGATTTCCATTGGACACTTACCAAATACTGGAATAGCTTCATGACCTGGTACTTATTTTAATTTTTAATGAACATACTATTATCCATAATAGCTAGTGAATTACTACTTGCAATAATGTGCAAGGATTCCCTTTTTTTCCATAGCCTTACCAACTCTAGTTATAATTATCTTTTTGTCTGCTGTCATTCTATCTGCAGTGAAGTGATGTTTTTCTGTGGTTTTAAAGACATTTCCCTGATGGTTACAGATATTGAATCTTTTCCATGTACCTGTTGACCATTTCTACATCTTCCTGTAACAACGGTTTATTTAGGTACAATGCCAACAGTGTGTGTGTGTGTGTGTGTGTGTGTGTGTGTGTGTGTGTGTGTGTGTGTGTGTGTGTGTGTGTGTGTGTGTGTGTGTGTGTGTGTGTGTGTGTGTGTGTGTGTGTGTGTGTGTGTGTTGGTCCTGGGGCTTTAACTCTAGACTTGAAGTCTGTCCCTGAATTTTTTTGCTCAATGCTAGCACTCTACCATTTGAGCCATATTTCCACTTCTGATCCTTTTGTTGGTTAACTGAAGTTAAGCATCTCATGCACATTTTTTCCTAGGCTCACTTCAAACAATGATCCTCAGATCTCCTGAGTAGCTAGGATTACAGACACGAGTCACCAGGGCCAAGCGTAAAGTTGTTTTAATTGAGAGCTTTGATGGTTATTGTTTTAAATACTTAACACAAAATATATATAACTACTTATAAATAATACTTAACACAATGTACTTTTTAAGTTCTACAGGCAAAAAGAAATAAACTATCCTGCCTGGTATTAGAGTGCTTGATTAAAAGTTCAGAATTATATTCAAAATATTATAATGTGAGTTAAAAAGAATGCAATAAAGTGTAATAAGCAATTTCTCATTTCTTCAATTTTCCTAAGGGATTAAGAGACAGACTCCTGGCTATTAAAAACTTTTCTTTCTGTTTATGTGATGGGGGTACAGATCAATATATAACCAAGATGCTAAAAGAGGACACACTTTGATGCTTCTTGAAGATTCACAGAAGATAAATCAGACAAATCAATGTCTTTATAGTATCTTGACTATCAAAGAAAAATCATTTCAGAAGGTTAATATATAAACAAATCATGAAATTCTAATAATTCATATATTTTTCTCCAGAGGACATCTGTATATTCTATAATAATAATATCTCTAACCCTATTAAACATGTTAAAATACTGAAATTATTACCATCACTTATTTTTTAGACAAAATAAAACATTTAAAATATATCCCTAACCACAGTAAACAAGTAATTAGATAATTTTATTGTAGTTTCAATAAACCTACATCAAAAGATTATTTTTCATACAATAAGTTTCCACTGCAAATATGGATGTCTTTAATAGTATATTCTGGATTACTACAATTTATAATTGTAAACAATTACCTGGGTGCAGTATATGCATAAAAATAGCACTTCAATGATCCAAATGTTTAATGAGCTTGTCATTTTACACAAAGTGTCAAACATTTCAATTATATTCCAGGACAGTCACACATACTGACTTACTTAGAACACTTACTGATCTCTGTAGATCTACTAGGTACAGGAGGGGGCTGTGTGCCATTGCGCGCAGGTGTGGAAGACTGGTGTGACATTGGGGAAAATGGAATCATATCGAAGATGTCAGTGGAGGGAGACTTAGATGTCACACTGCCTGCCTGTAATGATGATGATATGTATTAGCATGGAGACACCTATTTCATATGAATATAGAAATTATAAATGAATTCAGTTGAATCATAACTTACCACTCAAGTATTAAAAACAAAAATATCGACACTGTCATATAGTTTAATCTGTTATGCCAAATGTTTGAAGGAAATTTCTGTAAAAATACTCTGAAAAATGCTACCAAAGATAGCAGCAATGTAATTGTAGATGAGCATACAGCATTGGATAGATTTTTATGTATCTAGAAATACTAGACATTCATATCAGAAAATTAGAAATGTGGGGAACTGCATAAAATATGCTATCTGTAATATAGTAAGCAGAAAAAATCGGCAGTGACCTGCTTTCCCAATTACAAAAATTCAAATGCACTGAATATTTTTATATTCTTAGAGTACATCTTAATTTGACTTTATAAGTAAAATGACAACTGGATATATGTGTTGTATTTCATTACTGACAATTTTAAGCTGTTGTAATAATCAGTCATTTTACAAAATAAATTAATAATTACCAGTATACCATCAAAATCACTATAACTTGGGTATCAATTTAGAACAGATGCAGGGGAAATAAAAGTCCTATAAGGTAGCCAGGAAATGAATCATCACCTTGTCAAAAAAGGAAAATACCTTAGTATAATCTATAGGAACTGTCTGACCTGATCATGAATAAAAGAGAATTCCCCTCTTGAAGAAATAAGAGAGAAAAAAGGCTTACTATTCCTACTGGATCATGAACAGAGATTGACTGGTTATTTCTCAGAACATATTCATTTCTGATTCATAGATGATATAGGTGATGACAAAATGAGGCCGGTTATATGTGCAGAGTGATGGATTTGCTATTCAGTTAAAATGTATAATAGTGTATTTTTTCATGCAGGAAAAAACTATCATCTCCTACCCTTTAACAGTTGGCTTTCAGCATCTCTAAACCCTTACTTTTTATTCAAGAATATTACTCTCTTAATTATCTCATCCCTTCTATTCCCTGCTTTTCATAACTCTCCTCCTTCTCAGGAAGAAACAAAAAGTACTCATATCCTAACTGTCATTGAAAATAAAACAAAGGACCAAATACCTGTCCTTTTTAAATTCTTTTTAAATTGCTGAAGCCTCTCCTCTTTTTGTTTTTTTCCTTCTTCCTGTTTTTCTCAGGGCTCTTTCAAGACTAGTGTCCTTAAAAGAGACACTTGTCTTCCTGTCCTAACTTTTATTTCATTCAAATTAGATTTATTTCAGATCAATCTAGATGTTGCTCTTTTTGCACTAACTATACAAAAACTCTTTTTTTATATACACATTACCAGTGACCTCATTTCCTGGCAATCATGTCTGATGGGTTATTTGAACTTTTATCTTATTTTATCTATGTGGACTTGTATACTGTCATCATTCTCTGTTAGAACCTCTGATATCACACTATTAAAGGAAATAAAAATGGCACACCAAGGTTTCAGATCCCATCACATTAATTCAAAATATGCCTGCCATTTTTATTACTACATAAAGTAAACATTCTGGAAGAAGTAAAAAAAAAAAATAAAAGGAAGTTTTTGTTTTCCAAATTACATGAGGTCTTGGAATGCTGTGCTCACTGCCTGGCTTAGGAAGGCCACTTTTAGAAGGTGGAGGTATTAACAGTCCCAGTGATAGTCTGGAATCAGACGAGTTGACAGGAGTGACAGAAATGGAAGACATATTTAGACAAGGAGATGAAGCATCACTACTATGCCAAAGAGAAGATGAGCGTCTCTGAAGCCCAGGTGGCTCATGATCAGACATTCGGTGCAGCAGCTGTAAAGGAACAACACAGAGAGAAATATGCTAAGGAGAAGGAAGAAGGCATGGAAGAAGGGAAAGGCAGGTATGAAAATTCATTTGTAAAAGGATGTTTTGTGAAAACAATAGTATACTTTCACACTAACTTCAGTGAAGTTTGAACACATTGCTGAAGCTGATTTGCTTAGTGGGGTAATCTTGAGGTTCTTGATTGCTTTGATCATTTTTCATTGAGATATCATAATTTTAGGTAGATTAAATATAATATTGGCTTCACTAGAGGATGAGAAGTAAACAGTACAGAAGAAATTGGAAAATCTTGAGATTTGTTTTAGATCAAGCCAAAATAAATCTGTGCAATGAAATGACAAGAGATCAAAGATGGCAGTGAGACCTCAGTAAAATAGGAGTGAACTCTTCTAAGTACAGATCTGAGCAATTTTCAAAAAACATTATCACAAGCCTTTTAAGTGTAATGCTCAAGACATTCTTTGTAACTATTACTAATGGTACAGTTGTGTTTTTTAATGGTAATAGACACAGTAATTAAGGTCCAAAATTTCACTATGATCTAGTCTCTGATGAACTAATTTTGAACAGACTGGTCCTACTCATCTTGCCTTTCCTATGAAGTGTTGAGGGTTTTCAATTGTAAGATGTTTGGGGACTGGAAAGAGGGACTGTCAATAATCTCAATAAAGTCAAAATGTGACTCTATGTATAATAACTGTTTCTTTTGGGGGCGGGGAGAATCTGGTCATGGGGCCTGAACTCTGGGCCTGGGCGCTGTCCCTCAGCTCTTCAGCTCAAGGCTAGCACTCTACCATTTGAGCCACAGAGCCACTTCCGGCTTTTTTTTTTCTTTTCTGCTTATGTGGTACTGAGGAATCGAACCCAGGGCGTCTCATGCATGCAAGGCAAGCGCTCTACCATTGAGCCACCTTCCTAGCCCCCATAGCAACTGTTTCTTAACACATTTATTTGGATGGTTTTTAGAGATTATTTCCCATAAAGCAGGGAAACTTACTTCTGAGAGCTGAACTGGAGAGAGCCTAGCTATTGAATGCCATAGACATCAATGAACTAAACTAAAACTAATTATTAACTCTTTATTCACTAACTGCAGTTGTAGAAGCAGGAGAACAGGAAGTAGCTGCCTGGCCCATCACCGCTCCATATTCCCCACATGAAATCACACTGGACATAGGTCAGAGTATCATTACCCAAGTTGGGCACTGGCTTTTAGTTGATAGAGCCTGGGCAAAAAGTCCCGCAGGATTTTTGCAGAAAGGGACAGAGAGAAGGAAAAGGGAAAGGGAAAGACTAGGGTTAGACGATGGTGAATACTAAGTCATAGAGGAGAAAGTATCTCCAAGATATCCAGAATAACACAGTGAAGGCAGAAGCATTTCAGTGTGTCTTTGGCCAAGGGCTCCAAAAGAGGCCTCTAACTCAAAGCTAGAAATGCAGATATATGTAGGAGCATGGCTGGCCAGTGGGACTTAGGTCTCAGTTCCTTCAAACTCTGTGCTAACTGGTGTGAGGAAGGCCAGCTTTCCCTATAACGCTTTGCCTAGTGGGCTTGGTTATTTCCAGTGTTCAGACTGAAAAGATCATGTCTGTAGCTTTGGCCTAGAGCTGTACTCCTAAGCTAAAAGTCACAATGGGCAAGGATTTTCAACCAATATTGATAGGACTTTGATGCAGCAAACAAAATGTGACTTCTGACAAACCTAATTGTCAAAGTTAGTGAACTAAAACAAGAAGGACCAACAAGTTTGAGGAACATTTATTACCCAACAACTATCACCTTCCACATTTGTGGAAGCAGGGGGAAAATGAGAGACTTCAGTTGAAGAAAAGATTGAGTTCGGAAGTAAATCACAGATATTCTCAGTTATATTTGACTCTAGTAATATGCATACATGGCAGAATTACTTATTTTGGTTGACATATTATATGACATACATTAGCCAGAAAATCCTCCCAGATGCCTCAAAATGGCCAAGTCAAAATAACTTAATATAAAGGTACTCCAGTATTGCTATTATGGTGTTAATACATCATGTTTTCTCAGGATGCTCCTTCCTCTGGGAAAATAAATGGAAAAATAAAGATTACAACTGGTTGTGGTTGCTAGTGGCTACGTCTATAATCTGAGCTACTCAGGAGGTTGAGATCTGAGGATCGCAGTTCAAAGCCAACTTGGGCAGGAAAGTCCAGGATACTCATATTCAACAAACTACAATTTTAAAAAAACCATCCTTGAGACTCTCATCTCCAATAAACTATCCAGAAAAAGCCAGAAATGGTGCTGTGGCTCAAGTGGAAGAGTGCTAGCCTCAAGCATAAGGAGGCTCAGGGACAGTGCCCTGAGTACAAGCCCCAGGACAGGCAAAAAACAAAAACAAAAAAGAAACCTCACATTTCTATATCAAAGAGAATTCTACCCTCAAATTACTTGTCAATTATGCAGGAGTTGTTTAGCTATTGAGGCATAGTAATAGTAAGAGTCACATTTGAGATTTGTAGTTGCTATAGATTAGGCTCTGGTTGCTCTTTTCCTGTGACAACTAGATGAATATCACAACAGGGATGCAATCCTATCATTAGCTATTTAAACAATAAAATAATTGCATTAAAATTATATAAAGTCTGAGGTAATATATAATATATATATACAGAAATACTAGGATATTGAAATTTTATTTTCTTCTATTAATTATATTGGCAGCATAAACCTCCAGACTCCTTTTAAATATAAAATAAATTCCAGACTAAAAGCCAGGTGCTGGTGGCTAATGCCTAGCTACTCAGGAGGCTGAGATCTGAGGATCATGGTTCACAGCCAGCCCAGGCAAGGGAAGTTGTGAGATTCTTCTCTCCAATTAAACACCAGAAAACTGGAAGTGGTACTGTGACTCAAAAGCTGAAGAGTTCAGAGACAGAGCCCAGGTTCAGAGTTCAAGCCCAATGACTTACCCCCCCCCCCAAAAAAAATCCAGACTAAAATATGATTTTTCACAGTCATTAAAAAATTAGAAATTTAAATTTTCATTTGGGATTATATTTTAAAAGTAACTTCTTTTAATTTTGTAATTTAAAAAAATGATAGTTTCAGTAAAATTTTTAGTTAGGAAACTGGAAGATTATATTACACTAAATGTGGGAAAAATAATCGTAAGGAAAAATGCTCTAGTTGATTGTTCTAGATTGCCATGTTGCTTTTTAATGGTACATTTTAAAATTAATGAGTTGATGATTTAGAATTTAAACCACCAGAAATGTAGTTCTCAGGTTTCTAGGTCCATGCTTGGTTTGTATTAACTTCTTAAAGGTAAAACCTATCATATTAAGATTAGTTCAAAAGGCTTCCATGCTAAGTGCTGTGAGTCTCCACAGATCACACAGAGAAAGAGTGGCAAAACGACTTCATCAGGGACTTATCAGAGCTATAAAGGGGACATACTTACTTCTTTTAGATAGAATTTACTTCTCCTAAGTCATCTTTGTTGCAACTAGCAATTATAAAAGTGAAGTTGGGGACTAGTAATCAGTTCTTGTGGGTACCAAACGTTCTTGTACTGATGTTTATGTTTCAACTGTCTTTGTTTAAAAACTCATGCTGGGTGTCTTGTGTAATTGAGAGTTTTCACAATCTACTCTTCCCCATCTTGACTTCAAGAATACTTGAGAGAGCACTGTGGAAAATTAAATAAGCAGGTTTGTTTACCCACAGTGAAAATACGTATTCTAGGTTATAATAGTCTTATCAAGTGTAATCAGTGGCTACAGTTTTGTCAAATTTTATCAACACTAGGTTTCATTGAAAGGGGGACATTTGTTTTGATCTGCAGTAGAATGTCCAATATTCTTGAGAACTATAATTTTATTCATCTAACTTCCTGACAATAATCTGATTTGTTTAAAAATGTCTAGAACCAATATGGCAAAATGTTAGCACTCAGTTAATGAGTCAAGAGGAACAATTTGATTTAACTTGGTATGTGTGCATAGATAATGCAACAATCTTCTGAGGTGTTCACAAGACTAGGAGGGCAGAAGAAACCCCTTTTCTAATATAAATACAAGCAACACTGCCATGTGAATGTAATGAATGGAAATCAGATTGTTCCTAAGTAATCAGTACCAAATGGTGAAAAGCCCAACCTCTAATCTATTGCCAAACCACGAGAGCACAGCAGAAAAGCAAAAGCAAAGTCAAGTAACAGAAATTTTTCAGTGTATCTAAATGTTCATTTAAGACTACAGTCTCTAAAATAAGTGAGAGGATTTCTACAATCTGAATGTGATACAGTGATATGTATTATGAACATTATCAAAGCCAATTTCATCTTCCTGAAAGGGGGCTCATGGCTGGACCAACTGACAGAGACATGTAAACATTCTGAGTAGATCCTTGTACATGTCTAGAGTCATCTGCTTTGCAGAATTTCCTCATAACATACTGAAAGCTTTCTGAGGATCTGATGCTGAATTAACTGTATATCCTGAACTCACCTATGTTACAATTTTCATGTACATAATGGGATCCATAAGTCATTAGGATGATTCTTCTTTGATTAATGCAGAGAACATTGTCTCTAATTCTTTTGTCTCTAATTCTTTAACAAACTGCTGAGAATAACAATAATTGTGCAGTATTCTATCCGCAAGTCTTCTGAACTCAAAACAAACAAGTTCTAGAGTTTATTTGGTACCTATGAGGCAATCTGTGAGGTGCTTTGTGGTCTAACCTTGAGTCCTATAAAACAAGATTCAAATTGCATAAGAAAAGATTTAAAACATTTCTGACAACAGAAATGGGTTTTACTTCAGATCTATGGTAAGCTATAGAGAGAGGCTTATATATTAAATTTATATTTTAATTATCTAAATTTTTAAAATAAAATTTCAATAGTTTGGATCAATAGTAAATATCTGAAAGCAAATATTTATAGACATGACAAACTTTCATATTAAATAATTCCAAGCAACATAAACTCATTTATTTCTACTTAATGTCAGAAAATTGGGAGCTCATTTTAAACATAGCATTACTAGCATCAAATAACTATTTCAGAGCTACATAAATAAGACTGAAAATGAAAAACAAAAATATCAACTGTCTTTTAAAAAATAAAAGCATGTAGCCAGGCACAAGGGTTAATGTCTGTAATCCCAGTTGTTGAAGAGATCAGGAGGATTACAATTAGACACCAGCCCAGGTAAAATGTTTGCACGACCCCATCTCAACCAATAAAAACTGGGCATGGTGATTCATACCTGTTACCGCAGCTATAGGGAAATATAAATATAAAGATTATGGTCCACCTATAGGGAAAGCATAAATATTAAAACTTTGGTCCAGACTAGTTGATGCATAAAAATGTTAAAAAAAAAAAAAAAAAAAAAAGAACTGAAGTAAAATGGGCTGGGGACATGGCTCAAGTGGTTGAGCACCTGCCTAGAACAAAAAAAGCTTTGACTTCAAACCTCAGTCACTCAATCTCTCTAATAGACAGACAGATAGATAGATAGATAGATAGATAGATAGATAGATAGATAGATAGATAGATAGATAGTAGAGAGATGCATGGTAACACATACATCATTTCCCAAATCATTTGATCACATAAACTATCAACTTATATTTTGAATATTTTGCAGTTAAATCTTACACCTAAATTTTATCAGCTTAAAATATCTTTGAGTTCATTTTTTTAATCCAATCATTACTTTTTTATTGTAAAAGTGATATGCGGAGGGGTTAGTTACATATATGGGGTAATGAGTGCATTTCTTTTTGAACAGTGCTACCCTCTCCCTCATTTTCTCCTGCTCCCTCCCCTCTTCCCTTCCTCACTTCTCCTCCCCTGCAAAGTTGTAAGTTTGTTTCCAACATAGTTTTTAATGAAAATTGTTTCTATTTCACTTTCACCTATCACTTAAGTCTGGAGATAGTTGAATCATTCTCTCTATTTTCAAGTATATGGTTATTCAAGCATTGACGTATATTGTTATTGATTATATCATGGGACCTACTCTTCCTGCCCAACTGAATTTTTGTACATTTGACTAACATCTCCCTGAATTCTTCCAGTCTCATCTCATAACTCAGCCCAGTAATGGCTACCATCCTCTCCCAATAACATTAACTTGTTTTTCCAAGAATAAATAAGATTATGTAGTATTTGTCTTCCTGTGCCTAGCTTATTTCATTTAATCTAATGTCTTCTAATTTTTATCTTAAATTTTTATTTTGAAGAGAAAATATGCATCCTTCAGTGTATCATAAAGTTTAACGTCATATGATAATATACAAAGCATTGGTACTAAGTAATTTTAGAGTTAAAGAAAATGTATGAATAAAGGCATCAGTATGTCAAAAACACAGATTTACAAAGTTGTCATTTGCATTATTTGTATAATGATCAATGACAACCTTTTGTGAATATCATTTTAAATGCAAAAATGTGGTTTACAGAAAGTGATTTCATCTTTCATTCAAATTTTAGTTGTAGCATTTGAGGCATTTTATTCAGGTAGACTTACATTAGCATAAACACAGCACCTAAAATGATCATTAACTGTCTCAACTTCACAAGAAGTAATATATTTTAGTGATTTAGTATATATTTAGTAATTTAATGATTTCTCTTGTCTTTGTGTAACTGACTGTTCAATAACAATACCTAGATAAATGCATATATTTGTAGTCTGTATTTCATAGCCAAATAGTCCAAGAAACCAAAACAAGGTTCTGTTCTGTTCACTCTTCACCATATCTGTGACTGATTGGCTAAGCACAGATCACCAGTGGAACTTCATAACCCCAACCCTGACCTACCTTCTTTTCAGTTACCCTTTTGCTAGTCTCCAGCAGTATCTGCTGTGCAGATAGAAAACAAATTATGGGTGAAATCAGTTTGATCATTGTTTCCAAACCTCTTTGGTCCTCCCAAATCTTGCCCCTCAAAAAGAGAGGACACACAAGATAAACAAGCTTTAGATTTTCATTCAGAATTCTGATACATCTCTTCAAGTCCTCTGTCACCACTAGGCTGGATCAAAGCAAATGCAATGACTTCCAGACACAGCTACTTCCTTATGACCCTTATAAACCCAGAATGTGATCCTTCAGTAACTCATTGTATATGCCGAAGGTTCAATACTTCACTCTCAACCTCTCTCTTCTGAGCCATATTATCTTTTTTTTTTTTTTTAACCAACCCTATTCAAACAATAGAAAGACCTATTTTCAGTTTGGAACATGGAAAAGAATAATGGAAAATATTTAACCTATTTCCAGGGCATAGCGTGTTTGAAGCCTAAAGTTCTTACAGTGGTGTTCTTCTTGATGATTCTTTCTGGGTTTGTGTTTTACACATACACACACACACATACACACACACACACATAACATATAATAGTTTTGTAATTTTTAAAAACTCTTACAATTAAATTCCATGCCATAGAACAGAACATAAATTAGATATTAAATATTTTCAGTGAATAACATATACATTAAGGGAGACTATCTTTAGTGCAGATCATTCAAAGAGAAAAAACAGATTTTTGTAAATATCATTTGCCTTGAAAAAATACTGCCTTAAATTCTACCTTCCTCCAAAAACAATTCTCTTTTCTAAAATTAGGTAATGATTGATATCACACATAGCACTGGAAAAATTCTGGACTTTAAACTTGCAACAAGTCAGAAATAATTTAACTACAAATACTTGACTATTGTCTGCTGAGACAGCCACTCATTTTAGTGTCTGCAATAAAACTGCTTTACTCCCAGAAGGAACCTTGCTATGTAATTGCAGAAACAATATTCAGTCATGTTTTCATTCCATATTCTATAACGAAGTTCAGCTCTGCAGGAGTAGATGGGCATAGGTCATTACCTGTAACTTCAATGACCAGTAACCACTTGGGATGAGAGAAAGAACATGCTCCGAGAGAAAGAGTATATTAAACTTGATCATCAAACTCAGGTCTGAATTAGTAGAAAATATATCATGAAAGAGGAAAGGGAAAATAACTACTCTGTATTACCTAGATGATTTAACTCTCCTAATTAGCCTAATTGTTTTATAAGACATCTCTCTCCATTCTTAAATAATTGATCAAAAAGTATTGTTTGAACTTTTAAAGAATTTCTGACCCAGAGACATCTCATCTTATAAATCTTTTCTCAAATGAAACATATACATATTCAATATACTTACTGGAGATGTTGACACTTGAGTTATCCTTAACTGGTTTTCCAAATCTTGTACTTTATTTTTAAGTTCCATATTTTCTGTTTCTAAGTCTTGGATCTAAAAAGCAAGTGGTCATTGAGTAACTTTCAGGATTTATTTATTTATTTGCTTGAAAGATAGTGGGTTTTATATTGGTTAATTTAACAAATAACATTTTGTACTATTTATAATTTATACTATTTAGAATTTTTATTTATGCTATTTAGAATGTATTTATACTATTTAGAATTTATATACTATTTAGAATTAATTGCCTGCACATGACAGACAATTATTTGAAAAACCTTGGGCAGTACTGGAGGATTCTAGGTCATTGGAGACACACATTCAATTTAAAACATATTTTATGTGTGTGCAAATTTTATGTTCCTAAATGTGTCATCTCTGTATGTTCTTGATGCGCTGGGCAATTTATACTAGCAGTCTTGCAGTGTGACCACATGACAGTGAAATTTGCTCCTGGTGATGCAGAAGAATGGAGAAGGGGTATAATATAATTACAAAGGAATCTGAGCTTCATAGGGAACCACTTACCCAACATCTGCTGCCTCTGCTGCTCTGATCCCCATGAGAAGCATCAGGAAGTGAAGCAAAAAATCACATGAGAACACTAAGTTCTTGTGGGAATTCAATATAAAAATTAAAAAAAAAAAAAAAACAAACAACTGCAGGGGATCAGGAATGAAAAAAAAAATCTTAAGAGCACAGTGAAAACCCTCCCAACTAGTGAAAGGGAAATTTAATGATGGTTCTATTAACGTGTTTGATGCTATGCAAGCTTCCTGTACTTACACGACACAAATGTGAAACAACAACTTTAATTTACTCACTCTTTTCTGTAACCCTGCAATCTGTTTTCTTGTTTCCACATCTTTTCCTCCAGATTCTAGAAACTTCCTGTATGCCAGATCAAATGCTTGTCCAATTGTTAACGTTATCTCTTCAGCCTTTGTAAAAATCAAAGAATATTGCCATTTTAATAGCAGTATGTCTGACTGCTCTTTGAATCAATTAAAACAAAATTCACTGTGAATCGAGTTTAGACATTCATAGGAGTTATTCAAAAGGATATAGCACATGAGCCAAATACCTACAACTTGCCAGGCGTATTAAAAATAAACCGGTTAGGCTCTGGTGGTTCATACCTGTACTCCTAGCTACTCAGGAGGCTGAGACCTGAGGATTACTGTTTGAACCCAGCCTAGGCATGAAAGTTCATGAAACTCTTATCTCCACTTAACCACCAAAAAGCCAGAAATGGGGCTGTGCCAAAAGGGGTTGTAGCACTCCTAGGAGTGCTGGCCTTTAGCATAAAAGTTCAGGGACAGCACCCAGGCCCTAAGTTCAATGACCAGCACAAAAATGAACAAGCAAACAAATACTAGAGGAGGCCACTAATGAAGTTAGAAGGAAAAGTTCTTCCCACTCTTCATCCCTTGCATTTGTGGTATTTTTCCTAGATATTTTCTTCATTTTCTCAAATATTTATAACCTATTAAATGAAGGTACAGTGTCTAATGCAGTTTTTCTTGCTATTGTACTATTTGTTTACTTTTCCTGGGGAGAAGGGTTTGTTAAATTCTGGGAGGGTAATCTGAATGAGGCCAACAGGGTGGTTTCTATAGAAAACTTGAGGTAAATCCTCTAATTATTGCCTAGTGAAACTGAGCAATTCCAAATTCAGAATAAATCTTAAATACGCGAGGTGAAATCAGAAGTTTGAAAACTTATACAAATAAGGGTAGGCAGGGTTTTTGTTGTTGTTGTTGTTGTTGGTAAAACAAGGCTAACTGAGCAAAATGTAGCTGTCATCTTGAAGTTGGTTTAGGAAACATTCGCACTCTGGACAGCTGACTAGAGATTCCCATAAATACAGAGTTGACTAGCCCACTTCTAGTTCATTCATATCTTCACTGATTTTGTGTTATCCTGCATTAAGTATAAACTAAAAATAAGGCTTATTTATTATCATTGAAAAGAAGTTTGGTAAAGGCATTAATCAATTTCAGGAATGGTGAACAACTTAGTAAGACTAATTTCTATAATGTCTTAATGGCAACTAGCAGTAAATTAGTGGTTACATCAATTAGTGTTACTAGTAGTAACATTACATATTGACATCACCATGCTTCTGTTAATCTACTACTAAAATTCAAACAGTTGTGTTACAGAATTTAAAATTTAGATGATCTCATTGACAATGTCATTTTTCTGCTTAAGGAAGATTTGAATTATAAAACAGAGGTTAACATTATTAAACAAAATGCAAAATATGTGCACAAAGTTCATCTATAGAAAAAAGCTGGGCTTCAGTGGTTCACACATGAATCCTAATCCTAGCTACTCAAGAGGCTGAGATCTGAGAATCATGGTTCAAAGTCTACCAGTCAGGGAAGTCTGGAAGACTCTTATCTCCAAATAACCAGAACAAAACTTGAAGTGGAACTCTGTGGATAAAGTGGCAGAGCACCAGCTTTGAGTGAAAAAGCTAATGGATAGAACTCAGGCTTTCAGTTGAAGCTCCAGTCCTGGCACATAAATATATTTTAAAATGTAGTTCACCTTTCTATTTATTAAATTACCCATCCAATGTGTCTGTCTAATAAGACATGCTATGTTCAAGTCCTCAGTATGCTTAACTGATAAAACTGTTGATCATTCATATTATTTATAAAAGCTTAAAAATACTCTTTTTATTTATTTTTTAAATGAGTTTTTTATTGTGAAAATATCGTACAGAGGGGTTACAATCACATGGTAATGAGTACATTTCTTATCAAGCATTGTTGCAGCCTCCTCCTTTGTTTTTTCCCTCATATCCCTGCCCTCCCAGCAAGACTACATCTCCCTGGCCCTGCCCTGTGGGCCCCCCCTCCCCCGCCCCTGCCCCAGGGTAAAGTTCGTTTTTCAACATAGAGTCTTGTACATCTCATTGTTGCAATGGGTCAAATCTGTATCCCTATTTAAGCATTTTGTTTTTTTTGACTCCCAAGTCCTTTCATTTCAGAGAGGAAAAGACTAGGAAAGTTAAGATTTATATACAATGGAATGCACAGACCGTAATTGTACAGTCACATGGTTAGATAAATTTCCATGTTAACAAAGTATCCTATTATTAATACATGAAATATATTTATCCCCTCAGAAAGCGTCCTATATTTATTTCTAGTCAGATCACATTTGTCATTAGTAACCATTGCTCTAATTTATAAGACTATGGATCAATTTTGCTTGTCCTTGATATCCATGAAAATAGATCATTTAGTATATACTCTTTGGTGTCTACATGCATTTGCTAACATAATGTTTTTTGAGTTTTACATATGTCACAATATTCCATTTGCTTTATTTGTTTTATTAGTTTTCAATGCTATACATTTACTGCCATCAATTTGTCCTACTTTCTGCTGATGGACATTCAAGGCTTTTTCAGTTATAAACAAAAAAACTACAGATGTCCTTTGAAGTCTTTTTTAGTATCTTCTGATCTCCACTGTATTGGTGAGTACTTTTTGTTTACATGTAGTATCATGTGTCTTTTAATTCCCTATTTTTAAGACTTATTAATTTCCTCTTTCATATGTAATCTATGATATAACTAAAAGTATACAGATGATAAATAAGATAGATAAATATAGATATTCTGAAGTTTGACTTCTCAAAATTATAATTGATATATTTAATTCCATTTGGGGATTTTTTTCAGGCAGCAGAAAATGATTGTTTTAAAAAATATACAATTTAGCCAGGTGCTGGTGGCTCATGCCTGTAATCCTAGCTACTGAGGAGGCTGAGATCTGAGGATCACGGTTCAAAGCAGCCAGAGCAGAAAAATCCCTGAGACCCTTATCTCCAATAAACGACTTGAAAACTGGAAGTGGCGCTGTGGCTCAAGTGGTAGAGCACTCGCCTTGAGCTAAAGAGCGCAGGGACAGCACCCAAGCCCAGAATTCAAGCCCCATGACTGACAAAAAAAAAAAAAAAAAAGAATATAACTGTAATTTAACTTCAAAAGTCTATAAATCAAAAATATGTATCAATACAGATCTCAAAATAGCTTTATAAGACATACCTTTAATAATTTATTCAAAAATATCTTGCTTGGAAGATACTTCATATTCCCACAAAACTGTATTTATTTTTGCTGGTTCTGGGGCTTAAACTTGGGGCATTTTGCTCAAGACAAAACTAAGAAACTTACTATTTTCATTCTAGTAATTTAATGAAATACAAAGAGAAAAAATTACTTTAAAAAAGGATTGTTTCTAAATATTTTAAAAGGCAGCCTATAACTACAAAGAACAAATAACTTCTTAGAAGTTGACATTGAGGAAGGACTAGATGCAATGATTTCTCCTATTATTAATTACATATGATTCTTTTGAAAATGAGTTATTTTCGTAGGGAGAATTATTGAGTAACAGAGAGGTTACATCTTTGCCATGCTGTTCATTTGATGTCATAACATCAGCAAAGGGTTATGTAGTAGTTTTATAAGCATATTGGGAACTACTGTTAAGTTACTTCAAAATCAAAGTAATGAATAATGTGTTGTTACAAACATTTGAAAAAATTCTGAAAAGCAAATAATGGCTAATTGGTTGACACTGACTATATTTGACTTATTAAATCAAGAAGCCAATTCAACCATCACAATGAACTCCATATTTCATCTTTTTTTTTCAATTTAATGAGATGGCTATAGAAGTTGTATATGTAGGAAACCCTCATAATATAACATCATTTTACCAGGGAATTGAATTCCTGTCTTGGAGTATATGAAGGCATGCAATCAGAGTTAAACTATATAGTTGGGCTTCTATAATTATTTATCTTTTGTTACTCTGGGAATTGCAGTATAACTGTCTGGCCTGTGTTTACTTAAAATAAGATCAATAGTTCAGTCCAAATAGGGCGGAATATACTTTTTAAGTGTTTATTATGTAATCATTTCAGATTTACATCCAATTGTAAGAAATAGTACAGGAAGGTCTTGTATATACTTTTCCAGTTTCTCCCAGGGGAGACATATTACAAAATTACAGTGCAAATCACAACCAGGATATTGATCATTGTAACAATGCAGAATAATTCGTTTGCCACAGGAATCTCTGATCTAGCTGTTAGATAGGCAAAACTCTATTCTAGGCCTTTCCTTAGGCCATTGGCGAACTTTAGTAATCTATTCTTCATTTCTATAATTCTGTCATTTATAAGTGATAGAGGAATAGAAGGAAAACACATAATGTTCTGGAACCTTTCCACTCTCTACAGTCAACCAGATCATTGTGCATATTAGTATCTCATTCCATTTTATCAATAAGTAGTGTTCTATGGTTGGGATGTAACCAACTGTGCTTAATCGTTGTATTTTGTTTGTATTTTGTGCCATTATAATCATCCTAACTAATACATATGTGTATAGGTTTTTGTGTGAACACTTTAAGCTTTGATTTTTCTGAGATGACTGTCTAAATATTTCATATGATAGTCGCATGTTAACTGACAAATTGTCTTTCTAGAGTACTGTGGCATTTTATATCCCCAGCAGCTTTATTTGACTCAACTAGGCTTTCTGACAGTTGTGCAGTTATAGCTAAGTCTTTCAATTAGATGTCTTAATTGAGCATTGTTTTATCTTTGCTCTCTTCAATTAAAGTTCTTTCCAGATTTTTCAAAAAAAATTTTTTTTGTTAACCAGCTCTTGTGTGTGTGTTATTGAACAGACGGCATCACGTAGGAACAAAGATTCATTTCATTCTTTAGAGTCCACATGTTATTTCTAGTCTTATTGTAAGGGCTACAAACTTAAGGCATGCATTTTATAGTACCAAGAGTAAAAAATAAACAAACAAAAACTGTCCTTTTCTATATTATTTTTAAAGTATTCATTTTTAACCCCATATAAGGAATCTGTAGTTATTACGATGCCTATAATCAAATTAAGGTTTTGTTGGTTTTAACAAAGAGTGTTGATTTTTACTAATACTTTAAACCATAGACTATTATGATTATATGGTAAAAGACATGTCATGATTTGAAACATTGCTCTTTTGTAATATATGTACTTAGTTATTATTTCTTACTCTCAGAATGACTTTATATCACACAAATCTTGTTAAGATTTATTTTATATCTGGTTGGTTCATTGATTTAAAAAAAAAAAATCTCTTTGTAGCCAGATGCCAGTGGCTCATGCTTCTAATCCTAGCTACTCAGGAGGCTGAGACCTGAGGATCACAGTTCAAAGCCAGCCCAGGCAGAAAAGTCCCCATGAGATTCTTATCTCCAATTAACCACTCAAAAAATGGAAGTGGTGCTGTGGATCAAGTGGTAGATTGCTAGCTTTGAGCTCAAACAGGCTCAGGGAAAGCACCTTGGCCCTGAGTTCAAGTCTCACCACTGATCAAAAAATATTCTCTATTAACATATTTTTGATATATAAACTATACAATTGTTATGATTATTCTTAAAAATTTTACTATTCTTCTAGTCTGAATTTTAGATTAATTTCTCCTTGGCTCAAAGAATATATTCTATATGATTACTACAAGATTTTTATTTTAAATTGAGGTCTATCTTTTAGCTGAGAAGAGAGTGTATTTTGGCAGATGATCCTTGAATGCTTGAAAATGTGTGGTTGTTGGGTGGAGTGGTAACTTTTATTAGGTCCAATTGGTTGATGATTGTTGAGCTGTTATATCCTTGATGATTTTCTTCTGGTTGTTCTATAAATATTGGGATGAGTCATAGTGAAGTTTCCAAAAATAACTATTTGTGTAATCATTTCTGTTCTACCCTTTTTCATTTCTTATTTTGCAGTCCTGTTGGTTGGTCATGTATATTGAAGATCATTAGGTCTTCTTGTCCTTTCTATTGTTATACAATCTTTTTCTCCATTTCTAGTAGCTTTCTTTGCATCAAAGGCTACTCTGAAAGCTAACTTCTGCTATATTTGAATAATGCTTGCATGTTACATTCCTTCCCCTTCTATTTTCAAACTGCTTATACCACCTAAACCTTCCCATTTACAATTTGGTATAGACAATATGGATTTGAGTTATGCTTAATACAAATTTAATATGTATTTAATTAGCTTATATGGGATTTATATTTAATGTGATTTTATATGTTAGGACTTAAGTTTGTAGTTAACAATTTTCCAATCTCTCTTCATGTTCTGTTTTGTTTTCACTCAATCTCTGTAGGTTTTAAGGTATTTATTAAAAAATGTATGTAATTAAAAAAATAACTGCTTTAAAATGCATCTCATACAGCTTTTTAGTGATTGCTCTGGGATTCTCACTGTGTTTGTTTTATTTATATTATTTATCATAGCTGCCTAGTGGTGGAAGTTTTCTGGTGCAAGTATAAAAAACTGCCTTTCATCACAACCTTTCAATTTTCTATTGATATTATAGTTGTTCACATATTTCTCTGATGTGTACGTATATACACTTAGAATCAAATCAGAATATAGACTTCTACCATAATACATAAATCAGAAAACTATATTTACTAACATGCTTCCTAATCCTTTTTATTCTACCTTCATCTTTTCTCAAGGCATTGTCTTCTATTATTCTGTTTAGAGCCATGCCCCACCCCAGCACACACTACTTAGGGAAGGTTTAGTAGGGAAAAGTTTGTCATTCATATGATAATTCTTTGATTTCTTTAACTCCTGAAATATATATTGGTCTGGAAATTTGATTCTGATTTGACAGTGATCCAACCACAGTATTCAAAACATTGTGTTTCTTCCTTCTTACCTTGATGGTTTGTTAAGATAATCACACTATCATGGAACTTGACCTAATTCTATAGATAAGGAACAGTTTTTATTGGTGTCAGATTTTCTGTCATTAGTTTCCAGAAAATTGACTATAATGTGTTAGTATGTAGGTATCTGGAACAGTGATGTGTGGAACTCATTTAATATTTTCAATCTATAGATTTATGTTATTTGCCAAGTCTGGGACATTTTCAACTACAATTTCTTCGGGTATTTTTTTTTAAGTTAAGCAGCTTTATTTCTTCTTTCCTTTCAAGACTCCGATAATGTAAATTATTTGATGAATTTAGTAAATGCTGAGTTCTTCAGGCTCAGTAGCAATTAATATTTAATATAAGATGAAAGAACTGTGTTTGTAAAAGTTCTGAAGTAATTGTGAATCACTAGTTTAGGCTTAAATAAATCATTTTCAACTTTCAAGGAAAGAGAACTTTGATAGACTATATCCAACAAAAATAAATAAATAAAAGGACTAGGAATTAATTATAGAAAATAAGATTTGGAATAAATAGGATTTATACTTTAAAATTTAATGGAATTTTACAAGAGTTCCATTATGATCAAGAAACAAGTTTGTGGATATCAAAGAAAGAAAATCAGGGGTACAAATCTATAAAAGGTTGATATATATCAACAGTTCTGATTATGAACCACTTTATAGAGAGCCATAAGGAATTTTATTTCTATGGGTAAGCCAAATCTCTTCAGTGCAAATGGTGAAAGGTTATTATGTCTTACACATAGAAGATATTCAACAAATATAACCTCTCAATCACACCATAAAAACATCTGCAAATTACCACAGTTAAGAAACACATTAAATATTCAAAATTAATGCTTTCATTCAATAAATTTCAAAAACATTTTGAACTCCATAAAAATGTCTTTTTCTGTGGGTCTACAACACTGTCTTAAATAATAAGCACATTTTTCAGAGAAGTTGTCCATAATGTTCACTAATTCCAAGAGGATATGATGCCAAAGTAGCTTAGCATATTTGCTTACCTTCTTTAAAGGACTTAAGTTTAAACTATACAGGAAATAGCCTGCATTATTTTGGGTACATTTTCTTTTTTTGGGGGGAGGCGGGGTCCAGTTGTGGGGCCTGAACTCTGGGCCTGAGCACTGTCCCTCAGCTCTGGAGCTCAAGGCTAGTGCTCTTACTACTTGAGCCACAGCGCCACTTTCGGCTTTTTTCTTTTTGCTTATGTGGTGCTGAGGAATCGAACCCAGGGCCTCAGGCATGCAAGGCAAGCGCTCTACCACTGAGCCACCTTCCCAGCCCATTATTTTTGGTACATTTTTAACATAGAATTTTCCTTATGGAAAAATTACTAGCATCTGTTATCCACCAGATACAGAAATTATATATAAAATAAAAAGGCATTTCTTTTCAAAGAGCTCACATACTGAAACCAGAGGTTTAAATTCCATTATGGTCATCATGATAGTAAGTAGTCTGCTATGTATTGAGAACAAGAAAAATAGTATATAAATGAGTAAGTAATGTTCTCTTTCTTTTTTAAACAAATAATGCTGTTGAATTTAGATGTTCTTTCTCTACTGAAGTCATCAATGGCTGCAATGTGAATGGAATGCACATTTTCTGTTTTATACTAAGAACTCAGAAAAGGTTATGTATAAAATTAGCTTGTGCTTGTAAGCACAGTATAGTGATATGGGTTTTCTTTATAAATCCAGATGATTAAAAAGCTATTGCATGGCTTATTTCTGGAATTCCCTAAATGTTCTGTTACATTACTTTCACTCATACTCTGTCTGTCTCTCTTTCTGTCTGTCTCTCTCTCTCTCATTCTCTCTCTCTCTCACACACACACATACACACACAAACGAATGCATGCACATACACATGATTTAATTACCTTTCATTATATGAAATAATTTTCAATGTAATTGGAGACTCATTTAAGAAGCCATGCAGCTTTTATTTCCAAGGGCTTACAATACTGATTTCCATTAAGCTTATCCCTTTCAAGAAAAAATATAAACCTAAAACACACTTTTCTTCAACATTACTCTGCATTATGTGCATTGTACTAAAAAATTGGGTGGAAATAAAATTACAAACAAATTAAATGATTAAAAGAGACACAAATACATAGAATGAGTAGGCATGGTGTTCTAATGAAAGAAATTTGCATGCAGGCATTTGCTTGTGAACATAAGAATTTAGTTAAGGGTGAAATCCTGAAGTCTACTCTCATGACAGGATGAATCTATTAGTGCACTTAAGTATTTCCAGACCTCATTCTTTTCCAAATGCTTTACTAATGCCGGAAACAAGACAATTCCTGGCTTGTAAAAGAGAACAAACCACCCTAAAACATCTGGCATACTTACACACTTTTCGCTGTCAAATACATAGCACAAATGTTTATTTGATTCTGAATCTTTGCATATGAAAGTGAATATCCTCTTGTCAGTTTTATCATCTGCACAGAATGATATTCTATGAAGCTGGCAATTGTGCTGGACTTCCTGTGAACACAGATGGAAATGAATATAGTTGATAGCATTTCATCCACTTTCTGAAATGCCAGCTTGTGTTAATAACATAGAACTAACAACTTGAAATGTGTAACCATTATCTGTCACTTTCTTTTTATAATTATATAGACCCCAAACTTAAACAAATAAACCACGAGGACGATATTCTGGCCTGAAGACTAAAATGATAATCATTCCAATAGTACTCAGAAAAATGCAAGCATAATACAAAAGGATCAGTAGGTTACAAATGGCAAAGAATCTGAGCTGCAAAGAATGTAAAGAGAGTGTTTGATTTGCAGCCTGCAAGTTTATGAAGGAGAGAATTGAAGTTCAGAGATTAAAATATTAAAATATCTCCAAAAGGTTATATCATGAGGACCCTTTTAACCTGAAATTCCCTTCATTTACATCACTGATAAATAATGAGTATTATAACTTAGAACATAGGCTTGTCTGCACAAAATTTCACATGAAATATATAATTATTTCTTCCTTCTTATACATATCTCATGATTTCTCCAACATTCATGAAACTTTTATATATGGCATGGTTAAACTTGTTCATGATGGAAAAGCCCCCAAATGACTGTGGCTATTCAGTAGAAAGACAAACACATAAGCAGGTAGAAATACTCGCAGCATACACACATATACATATACATGCACATATCAAACTATAAAACAATAAAAATATCTGATAGGAACTTAATTAAAAAATGTTCCTATGAATCCATAACTTACTATTTAAGCAAAGGACTTGAACTTCAGATAGTATTTAGATTCATATGTGTCATCATTAATATTATTTATCCTTACAGTTTGTTTTTTTTTTTGGGTGGGGGGGTCCGGTCGTGGGGCCTGAACTCTGGGCCTGGGCGCTGTCCTCAGCTATTCAGCTCAAGACTAGCGTTCTACCACTTGAGCCACAGCGCCACCTCCGGCTTTTTTCTTATGTGGTGCTAAGGAATCGAACCCAGGGCCTCTGGCATGCAAGGCAAGCGCTCTATCACTGAGCCACCTTCCCAGTCCCTTACAGTTTTTTAAAACATGTTGTATGTAGAAAATAAATCTTATTTAACTATGACTGATATAAAAAATAAAATCATTCCTTTTACTCTTATGGTTATAAGTATTTTTTAATTGCATTTTAACACCAGGAATTTTAATCAGAATCTTAGGTCACTCATATTATTTAGTTTTAAAACACTAACTATGGAAGTAAGAGTAGATTCACCAAAGAGGATTTAATGAATTCTTCCTCAAGAAAGCTTTATTTAGGTCAGATTTCAGTATTTCTGTAAAGGTAGTTTCAGACAACCGCTAACACAATTACCTAGGGTGCCCGCTTCCTGGACTCAGAATCTTGCAGATTTTGATCAACAAAAAAACAATGATGAACCAAGACTCTTCTCTCTATAAGCTTAACATTGGTTTGTTGGTTTATATCACTTTTATTTGCACTATAGTTAATCACACTACTCAGAAGCATTAAGTTCAATAGTAAAAAAATAAAAAGAACAATGTTTAAAAAGAGAGCTCAACTTACATAGGCCTGTTTCTTCATGGATATTAATTACAGTGAGTAATGGGTTTCATTGTGACATTTTTATACATGCACAGAACATATTTTAACCATACCCCCTCCATATTTCCCTCTCTGACCATTTTCTCCTTTCATCCCTTCTCCTTAATCCCCTTACTCTTCCCTAAGATTCTCTTTTCTAATTTCCTTTTTTGTTTTTAACTTAGGCCTTTGATAGGGTATCTTCTGTTTTTTGCAATTAGTAACTAGAGAGACAAGACAACCATATTGGTCTATGACTCTTGCTATTATTTTGCCTTATTGTCCAGACTCCTTTCAGATTGACATTTACTTTCATTAGTATCTATATGATGATTAAATGATAGCCTCTGCAATACCATAGCTCTCAAATACTGACAGGTCTGAATCAGTTATAAATCTATACTCGTGACAGAAATGAGATAAGATAGGCGATGAATTTATTTTTGTATCTACAGGGAAGTAAAAATAACATGCCAGGCACACAGAGCTGATGGTGAAGTCCTGAAAGTCCATCACTCACTCAACCTCTGGCACAGTCACAGAAAGGTGTGGGTTTTAAACAGGTGGGAATCATGTTAATATATGTTGATATTAAAAGGTATCTTTCTACAAAATAAGATTGCAAAGTTTCAGGCACTGTTGGTTCACACCAGTAATCCTTGCTACTCAAAGGCTGAGATCCGAGATTGCAGTTTAAAGCCAGTCCAGGCAGGAAAGGCCAATGAGATTCTTAGCCTCAATTAGATACCAAAAAGCCAGAAGTGCAGCTGTGGCTTGAGTGGTAGAGCACTAGCCTTGAGCAAAAGACTCAAAGACAGTGCTCAGGCCCTGAGTTCAAGGCCCAAAAGTAAAGTTTAAGTACTAACAATAAAATAAAAAGAAGATTATGAAGCTGAAAAATAATGTAATTATTTTGTGAATGTGTATGCTGTTTTGTCAGATTTTTATGGAGGTTAAGTATAGTGTTTATAACTAGTAAGATGGAATAAGGAGATTGAGGAATAGAGCAAGAAAGTGGAATTGTGCTCATCCATCAGAAAGAATGCTCATGTATTTGCAAAGAACTGGAAGGACCTTTCTAGAAAAAAAGTCATGTGAAGTGAAATAAATCAGTTTCAGAGAGACAAAGTTACATGTTTTCTCTCATTGTGAAAGTTATAATTAGTTTATAAAGATGTAAGTAAACGCTTTGGGTGATACACTAGCGTACACAAATTTATTAATTGAAAAAACAGTCATTCATGGTAGAATACGAACTGCATCCTTCCTTAGAAAGGCTAAATCAAAGTTCCACAGACGTCAAGAAATGGGTCTTTGCAAGAGGTGGGTTGGAGTCAAGTGTCAAGTACCCATTTCCTGAGGTAGAAGGATAAAGTGAAGTGGGGCGAATGCGGTCAAACAAAGTTCAATGAATATCCCATAAAACCAAGAAACGTGAGGGTCAGGGTGGGTAGGGAGGGATAGGTGAGAATGTTGAAAAGCTAGTCCAGCGGGCGCTGGTGGCTCACGCCTGTAATCCTAGCTACTGAGGATCGCGGTTCAAAGCCAGCCCGGGCAGGAAAGACCGTGAGACTCCTATCTCCAATAAACCACCAGAAAACCGGAAGTGGCGCTGTAGCTCAAGTGGTAGAGCGCTCGCCTTGAGCTGAAGAGCTGAGGGACAGCGCCCAGGCCCAGAGTTCAAGCCCCACGACCGACATAAAAAAAAAGGTTGTCCAAAATTGATCAATATAAATTGTATTTCCAAACTGCTTTGTTGAATGCCAACTCCTTTGTAAAACCATTTAAAGATAACAAAGATATTTAAAAGTATTTTATTGGAATTGAAATAGAAAACTAGTATATGTGTTTATCCCCAATTAATCCGTATGACTTATGTCATACTTCAGCTACCAAGTAGAAAGCTGAAGAAATGAAAGATAAGAAAGAAATATACTATAACTAATTGTTAAAGAGAAAGAAGGCTTTACTCTAGTACCCATCCCTCCCAGTGGGAAAGAAAAATTTCCTATTTTCTGTCAAGAACAACTTTGTTGTATAAATAATATATTTAAAATACTGCCATACATGCAACTTAACTGTGCAATTTAACTAAAATAAATTATTTTAGGAGCCTCATATTTCATTGTTTTGGGTTTTTTGTTTTTGTTTTTTTTTTTTTGCTTGCCTGTCATGTGGCTTGAACTCAGGGACTGGTACTGTCTTTGAGCTCCTTTGGCTCAAAGCTAGTGCCCTACCACTTGAGCTACTTTTGCCTTTTTTATTTATGTGGTACAGAGGAATCAAACCTTCATGCATGCTAGGCAAGCACTCATTTTTTTTTTTTTTTTTTTTTGCTTATGTGATGCTGGGGAATCAAACCCAGGGCCTCATGCATGTAAGGCAAGCGCTCTACCACTGAGCCACCTTCCCAGCCCCTCATTTTTTTTTCTAAGCTACATGTTTTATCTAAAATAAAATGAGTAACATTTTCTATCTGATTCACTCAAGTTTCTAATGCATGTATGTAAAAACTCTGTGTATATAAGTTCTCTCTCTCTCTCTCTCCTCACACTAGGCCTGCTGATTCTAACTTTGAAATACTTAAAATAGAGTCCAGAAAACAGCATCCTGAACAGTATCTTGTTGACTGATGCTCAGAAGAGCATCTACTTATGTAAAACACATCTTTAGATAAGTAGAGTCATACATATGAGAATTTGTAATATATTAACATGTAACTGAAGTTTCAAAACAGCTTAAAGATTCTAAAACTCCAGGACTGCTTTTCAGACTTTAAAAGCTAAAAATTCAGATGTTTCTTTTCACATTAAAAGCTAAGAAAACTGACTTTAGGGACCTCTTACTAAAAACTGTTAAATATAGGGGAATGAAAGTTGGGATAAGGAAGAAGAAAATTACATTGTTGATTTGAGGGGAGCCATATGGAATGATGCAAAATCAATTGGGCAATTCACTGATATTTTATTAATGGACTATAGACTGTGGAAGGGCTGCAATTTGATACTAATAACTTATGGAACAGAATGATACTTGACAGGATGTCAATGGTAAATTATTGGCATAAGTTCCCAGAAACAAAAATAGAACACAACAATCCTCTCTTGGTGGGGGGGCATCCTGGGGCTGGAATTCAGGGCCTGGGTACTGTTTCTGATTTGTTTGCTCAAGGCTAGCACTCAACCACTTGAGACACAGCTCCATTTCTGGCTTTTTAGGGTAGTTCATTGGAGATGAGTCTCACAGACTTTCCTGCCTGGCCTGGCTTCAAACTCTACCCCTCAGATCTCAGCCTCCTGAGTGGCTAGGATTACAGGCATCAGCCATCAGTGTCCACTTTTTCATGTCACTTTTTGTCTTTTTCTCCTATCACCAGTCACAGTTTTTTTCTCCCCTCAGTGTTTGAATCTATTCACATTATTTTTTTCACAATATCACCTACTGTCCTTTTTAATTTTCCCTTGTATTTCTACTTTTAGGTTTACAAGATAAATTTTTATTTATTTGCATTTCAAGTAAAATCCAATAGCTCAGGAGACCTGGGAGAACAAACCTGACAAACGATAAGTCACTGGTCAAATGCGCTTCAATGTGTAGCTTTCCCCAGGTAAGCAGGAAGCCAGGAAAGAAAAAGTCATGGGAAATGATTCTTTCATTTGAGGAAGTATTATCATTTTAAAGGTTAAATGAAACTATGTGATAAATAACAGATTTAGATGAAAGATAAGGCTGTAATATATAGTCCTACAAGTCCTGTCCACAAGCCCAACTCTATGAATCTGTTTATGGCTCCTTTCACAAACATAGACATCCTACACATGCAACATTAGGGGTAGTCCTTTTGTAGTGTGTAAAGTTTTTATGTTTTGTACTTTTTGAAAGATATGCTATTATTACACAATCAAATACTAAATAAAATTTCTCCATATTTATGTTTGAATCATAGGTATATAATTCCATATATATGACAGGATATATAACAACATGCTTATATGACTTAGTATAAATAGGATTCAAATGTGTTTATTGTATATAATAATATCCAAAATTTCTAAATATTTAACTCACTATTCAAACATACTCCAAACCCAATAAAGAATTTGTATGCTTTAGGAGAAATTTTTCAGTATAAACACGGCCTATAAATGACCCATTTGGGCTGGACGTTTGCCACTCTATACTCATTTAATTTTAAGAGGAAATGCCAGAATAAGATTCCTTTACTTTGTGATTGTATGTAATACTAACACGTAGGTTGCCATTAATTTTTGGTTGTACTGTCCCTCTGTAACTTATTTGTTAGCATATTTTCTTTTCTGTAGCCACCCTTCACATAATGAATTTTTCTCTGCCAGCATTCAGAAGGTCATTCCTTATTCTCAACTGTCTTGTTTCGATCAAACTGCATGATTTCATTATACATACATCATCCTTCCTCAAGCCTTTCACTACCTCTTTCACCACCTCATAGCATTATTTTGAGATAACCATTACTCAAGTCTCTGTATCTTTGTTATTTAATAACAAAGGCTGATAAATGAAAGGGAGGGTACTAGATAGTCTAATTGTGAGAGGTCTTACAACTCAGAAGGAACGCCATTGTTGTTTAATACAGAATTGGAGAACAGAAACCATGGCTGTACCCATGCCATACTCCACTGTCCTTACCCTAACTGTAAATGCAAAAGTTCCCAAATTATGATTCTGTAGACATACCGAGCCTTTCAAACTCATTTTTCCAATAGCCTCAAGACATTTTTAATGCAGCTTTCCCATGGACTACAACTTGAAAATGAAGCCTGCTGTGTACAACTGTCACAGTACACTATACCAGATGTATGCAAATGTTAAGCCATACGGAAGTCATCAGGTTTCTTTCTTTGTAAGTTGTAGATTTGACATTCAGTAGGTCTAGACTGGAGCTTGCTATTTCAAATGATGCTGGTGTTGTTGGAAATGGTATGCAAACAGTTAATTTAAGCTTAAAGTGCTCTGACATGCAAAAATCAGTCTTACCTTTGTTTTAGGTTCTAGAATCTTTACTCCATAAATTGATATTTGCAGTTCAACCTTGGGGATTTTCTGGCCTTCAGATTTCTTGATGTGTCTTGCAAACTACAAATGAAAAATTATTAACAAAACTAGCATTCTGTTCTCGTGGTTAATAAATACATGTACATATTTTATGTTTCTATTCAATGTGAGTGCTAAAGGAAATATTGCTCCTTGTAAAGTTTTGGAAAAATGTTCTCAAAATAGTTACAGATCATATCAATTTACCAATATTATTCAGATTTATTTTCAATAACATTTATAAAACATGATCTTTAGTGAACTTTTTCATAATATTTGAAAAAGTGAATCCATTTTCAAATTTCCCAAAAAGCCTGCAAGTTTCACAAAATGCATACTTTTAGAAGTGCATCAATTTTTTTCCTGTGGAATTTTGTTTTTAATATAGAGAACTTACCATATACCAGCTTCTGGATGTGCCATCTTTGTACATCCAGAGGTATTTTCCTATTTTAATCCACTGTCTTGCCCATTGAAATAATTTTGAAAAAAGGCTACCTGATTGAAACCAAAGCTATCAATTGAAATAATTATACTAACTAAAACTCTTCAGTGTAGATCCAGAGACAATGTAGAATTACAAATATGACATCATGAGATCATAAACAACTTTCAGTACTTTCAGAGTAGTATTAGATGTAGCTTTATATTTGGCTTACAGTGTGCTAAATGTCTGTTAGGTTCTCTGAGAAAATAAGAAAGGAAACACAAGAGTGTTCAAGTATGGAAGTGGCGCTGTGGCTCAAGCAGTAGAGTGCTCGCTTGAGCTGAAGAGCGCAGGGACAGTGCCCAGGCCTAGAGTTCAAGTCCACGACCGACAAAAGAAAAAAAGAAAAAAAAAAAAAGTGTTCAGGTACTTAGTAGATGAACTTTCTGCTTCTCTCCCAGTTATGCTAAATTTTATGGTAGAAATATCAGCCACTGACCCATCTCTGTACTCCTAGCCACTCAGGAAACTGAGATACAGAGAAACTAGAGTCAAAGCCAAAGCAGAAAAGTTAATGATATTCTTTCAAGATAATTTTTAGAAAAATAAACAGAACTGGAGATGTGGCTCAAATGATAGAGCACCAGCTGAGCATTGGCTCAAACCCAAGTACAACTAAAATTTAGAAAGGAAAGGAAATGTATAGAATCTCAGTTAAATTTGAATATTAAACAATAAATATATTTTAAGCTTTTTAGAACAAAAATACACAAACACATAAGCACAGAAACATAACACATATGTCCTATGTGTAAATATGTCCAAAGCAATGCTTGGGATTTGCTTTTGTTTTTAAAAAGTTACTCATTAAAATGACAGAAGAGGAAAGTCTGATCCAGGTATAATCTATGCTCTTATGGACATGTCAAAATGGAACTCCCTTGATTCTGATGCTAACTGATAAAAATAAAAAAAAATGAGGAAAGAGTTAGGCATTACTTACCTAAAATTTTAAGTCTACTGTGTGTGCTAATTTTATCTGGATACTCCAATATCTCCCTACTTTTCTGTTCACCTCCCTTCCACACTTTCTTTTTTAAGAATAAAGGACAAAAAGTATTCTTTTTTTAGTAGAATTTCTCATCTCTTTTCTAAAGCTTCAATAAATTTTTCAGCATATGGAAAATCATCTTAACTTGACTCAAAATAGCTCAGATGTAAGCCGAGGCGGGGCTTCAGTCCTCTTGTGTGTTATATTTATTTGCATTGTGCATCCTGCTCTAATAGAGGGCAGATGTGAAGACACATGGTGTAGCTCAGTCCTGGAGTGGTTAAAGGCCTTTGCTCTTTTCATGGCTTTGCATTGCCATGGAAAGTAACATAATTAATGTACACATGAATGCCTTGAGCTGTCTGCTTTCATTTCCCTGGGGGTGCCATTTGTTTTATTCTATTTCAAGTCGTGTAGCTTTTCAGCTTGCTGTCTTTCATACTTCATGAGTGTACAGCTTTTTTTCCCCCTTCTTTTGTCTCCTGCAGTCATATACTTTGCACATAATTCAACCAACGTGTGCCAGGTATTTCCTTTCTTGTCTCTTACTGCAAGAAACATGTTTTGCTTTCAGGAAAGCCACAGATTATTCCGGCCATCTCTCAAAGAATGTGTATTGACTTCTTCCCTCCTTAACATCTTTCTTGAATTAGCAAAATTAAATAATTTAGAGGCTTTCACCTTGAAAGGTCTAGAAAGTTAGTCAGTGGCTCTGCACCTATGTGGAGCAAATCAAATCCCATGATATTGAGTAGCTGCAGAACCAGCCTAATCCTGTTTCCTTGGCACTTCCTTTTCACATAGACACAAGAACATTCAGTGATTTCTAAGGCCTCGACATCTGAACATAAGCAACCATTCCTCTGAATCTCCTATCAAAAGTCTCACCCCGTACCTCCCCGGCCCCCACTCAACACAACCAGTTACAGTAGTGTTATCCTTTTGAGAAGGAAAAATGAAGCAAGGACATAATGAGCAATAATGTTAGAAACAGACACAGAGACACAGACACAGACACAGATACAGGCAGACAAAAGACAGACAGACAGACAGACACACACACACACAGAAGGAGTTAAGAAGAAAGTAAGAAAAGAAAGACAAGATGGAGAAAAGAGGAGAATGAGAATAACAGAAAGCACAGAACACCTGAAGAAAAGTCCTTGAATCCTTTCTGCTACCCACCAAGACAAAATAACTACTCAGATGCTTCAGAGATTGCTCAGTCCAGTCTGCCATTTCAAAGTTAAGAAAAAAAAAATGTCCTAGAGAAGTTAATGCACTTTAATCATGAAATGGTTTGTAGTAACTAATCCTAAGAACTCCACTACACTTTTGTTCTGCATGCTGCACATTTTGTACCTAAAAAGTAAAATACTCAGTTGTGATTACATGAATTTCACAGTTTACACTGGTTATTGAACTTGGTTGCTGAATATATGCCACAAAACTCTTGTGCCTAAGGTTATATTTATCCAATTTATATTTTGAACATTTTCTATCCTCACCAACTTTGTTTATAACTCCTTTTTGTATTTTCCGTAATTGTTGCACAACAAGTTTCAATTCAATATGTCAGTTTGTGAGTCCAATGCATTTTGATCAATGACATCCCTTCAGCATCGTCCTCCATCTCTCCAAACTCCACCTATTCTCTTTCTTTCTCTTAAAACTGAAGTTTACTGTTGGTACTGCCTGCTCATTGCTCTTAAATACCCATCCATTTTCCTACATATAAACTATTTACTTGTGTTCGAATCTAAATTACCGCTAATATAGAAACATGGGAAAACACTGGATAACAAACAGGCCAATCAATCCATCAGCCTATCTTTTATAATATCCTCTTTTCAATTTTAGTCCTTATAAAGGACTAAAGTCTTCATGCAGCTTTCTTTTCACTATTGTTTTAGTGAATTCCTTCCTTGGTAAATTTAGATAGTATGATCTAACTATTTAAACTTGAATGCAATAATTCAATAAAAATTTCAAAGACAGTGAAGCACAGACAATCTGTATATAGATACAGCAAACCAAAGCAAACTTTTGGCATCATGGGATGATTGAAAGGTATGAAAGATTACTTATTAGCTAAATATGTATTACTGCTTAACAGAACTGCTAACAGTTTAAAGAGAGCACTGAGTTTTAGTGTCAACCTTACACAATTCATCTATTCTCTTCAAAAGTCTTTTTTTTTAAATAAAATCTAACTATAGTACATACATTATTTGACAAGAAAACTGATTTATTACTTAGGATCTGGTATTCTGTGCTACTTTTCCTCATTTTGTTTCTTAGAATTAAATTGCGAAGTTATTCTTAATACTTATGTGGTAGAATCTGCTATGTTTGAATATATTACAATTCATCTCTCAATACTTTATTAATTAACAGATTGTGAAGACAAAACACTTATGTCACATTGGGTGATGCTGAAAAAAGAAACTCCTGGGCTGACCCTAATAGGGCTTGACAGTGATTCCCAGAGCCCGTGTTTCTTCGAGTTAGCCCTAGGATTCAATGGAACTTCACTAGAACTCCATGGGACTAACAATACTTCCTCCATACTTAGGGCCCAAATATTCTGCCCTATGCTGACCTTGCAGGAAAATCAACAAGGTGTGAAGCCATAGTCTAATACTTTGTCATATACAAATGTTACAAAAACTCATTTATATATTTTACATTTGAGTAATGCCTGTACTAGTTGTATTAATAAACATAAAGAAATCATTGTTGAAAGTGAAATTCACTACAATAATAGCATTGTTCATATATAAAAGGTTTCTAAATCGTAAATTTTAAGATACTAACATGTAATTAAGAAATAGTAATTGTTGAGCATGGTTATGAAATAATTCCTTTGTACAACTGAAGATAAGTGTACAAAAAAATAAAAAACAGTTTTGAATATTTACGAAGAAAGAACTAGAACATTCTGTGACAAAAGCTGAATGTGAAAGTAAAAACTCCAAATTTAACAAAAATGTTTACATTTAAGAAAAGTAGCTAAACTACAAATTCCCCATAAAATAATAGAAAAAAAGTTAACAAAAACTAAGGTTGAAATTTTTTTCTTGAAATTTAACCATGCATCATGAAACATAAAAAAAAGTTAAATTACTTGAACATATTTTAGGTTTTCCACTACCTTGTCTCATGCATAAGTTTTGAACTCTTAGTGTCAAATATATTTGAATATAAGTATAAATAGACTGTTAACTTACAGATAAAGACAAATGCTAAGTTATAGTAGATTTTTAATACACTGTCACAATACATGTACTTGAGAAAAACAAGCACTTAAATGGGGTTATGTACATTTGGTAAAGAAATGTTTTTATTCATAGAGCCATAGTACCACCTGCTGGTCATTTCTACACATGACAAAATTTACAAGGTGTCTGATAAACTTTTTAAGAATACTTTGTCAA
This sequence comes from Dipodomys spectabilis, assembly GCF_019054845.1. Taxonomy (NCBI): domain Eukaryota; kingdom Metazoa; phylum Chordata; class Mammalia; order Rodentia; family Heteromyidae; genus Dipodomys; species Dipodomys spectabilis. The sequence continues at coordinate 8,095,641 of NW_024870792.1, forward strand.
AATGAACTCAAACATATGGAAACAAGACGTTTTTTATTTTTGTTGTTGTTTTGGGGAATATGATGTACTATGTGAAGTTATTTCTTTTTTCTTTCATTCCTCCCCCTTTGGTTTATCCCCTGTTGTCACGATAGTTTATTTTGATGTCCTATGTCTAGTATATATGTTTATTGGATTTGGGGAAGGGAAGGGGAATAATAAAATGTTGAGACAAAAGACAAAGGATGAACCAATGCAACTGTGATACAAGACACTATGTTGGAAATGAACTTTACAACTTGGGAGAGAAAGAATGAGGGGGAAGGGAAAGTGAGAGAAAACTAATGTGTGGTAAAAAATGTTTGAAAAGAAATGTACTCATTACCTTACTCATTACAGTTACTTATGTAACTGTAACCCTTCTGTATATTACCTTTACAATCAAATGAAATTAAATAATTAAAAAAATACTTTGGGGTTGGGAAGTTGGCTCAGTGGTAGAGTGCTTGCCTTGCATGCATGAGGCCCTGGATTCGATTCCTCAGCAACACCTAAGCAGAAAAATCCAGAAGTGGCTCTGTGGCTCAAGTGGTAGAGTGTTAGCCTTGAGCTAAAGAGCTGAGGGACAGTGTCCAGGCCCAGAGTTCAGGAACAACAACCGATAAAAAAAGAAAAAGAAAAAAAAAATACTTTGTATTGTAGTCTGAGCTCTCTGAGGTCAGAGAAGACTGCAAAAAAGTAGTAAAATGATAAAAAAAAAAAAAAATAGGCACATATAATCATATAATTGCTTTATGCATTCTCATTAGTGCAGTAATCTTTTGATATACATTCTTGAGATTTGCAAGCATCAGAGTATAGATTACTTATTGAACAAATCTGTATTCCAGAAGACATTTGAGAGCCAACAACAAAAATAAGAGGTTTTTTTATTTTGTTGATATCACCAGCTCTCCCTGGACATGGCCACTTTCTCTTAGATTGCCTATTAGGACAGCTTAGATATATACAGCCGCTATGAAAATTTTTCTTTGAGCTCAACTCTAATTCCCTATTTTCAACTAATGAATATGCTATTCTAACTACTGAAGAAGTAAGGACACAAGTCCACTTAAGAAAACTAAAGGCAAGCTACTGAATATCAACACTTAGGAATTGCTGCCATCCAGTTTATTTTTAGTAATTAGAAGGCACCATACCATTAAGAATATAGCATAAGGGGCTGGGAAGGTGGCTCAGTGGTAGAGCGCTTGCCTTGCATGCATGAGGCCCTGGGTTCGATTCCTCAGCACCACATAAGAAAAAAGAAAAAAGCCAGAAGTGGCGCTGTGACTCAAGTGGTAGAGCTCTACCCTTGAGCTGAAGAGCTGGGGGACAGTGCCTAGGCTCAGAGTTCAGGCCCTATGACTGGACCCCCCCCCAAAAAAAACAGAAAAAAAAAAAGAAAACATAGCATGATATTCAAAAAACAATTGCATGTGCATAGTTATTACTAAAATGTTTTCTTGATCTTATGATATTTATTCATTTGTCCATTTTTAACAGGAGAAACCTATACTACCCACAAGCTTTAGTTTTACTTTATTTTTTCCATCACCATTTCACACCATTTATTTGAAGGGCTTTTCTTACCTTTAATTTCCTTACAGCATCTCTCACAACTTCTGTTCCTTTTGGCTGCTCCACTTCAGTACTGCCAAGAAACTGAAAATGGCCATTTGTAAGACATGGGCTTGAATACATTATCTATCAACCACTCTAAACTATGACATTGATTAGTCAGATACTAATGCAAATTCTAAATAAGCAGAATAAACTTATGCATATAATATGAAATGAAAACATAAATATAGCACTTGAAAATGTAAATAGCTTGAAACT